>NC_057725.1:56751923-56773285 GCF_004010195.1 Chiloscyllium plagiosum | reverse complement strand
CCTCATCAATCCTCTTTGTTACTTCTTCAAAAAACTCAATCAAGTTTGTGAGACATGATTTCCCACGTACAAAGCCATATTGACTATCCCTAATCAGTCCTTGCCTTTCCAAATACATGTGCATCCTGTCTCTCAGGATTCTCTCCAACAACTTTCCCACGACTGACATCAGGCTTACTGGTCTATAGTTCCCTGGCTTGTCCTTACCACCCTTCTTAAACAGTGGCACCACGTTAGCCAACCTCCAGTCTTCCGGCACCTCATCTGTGACTATTGATGATACAAATATCTCAGCAAGAGGCCCAGCAATCACTTCTCTAGCTTCCCACAGATTTCTGGGGTACACCTGATCAGGTCCTGGGGATTTATCCACCTTTACCCGTTTCAAGACATTCAGCACTTCCTCCTCTGTAATATGTCACCATTTATTTCCCTACAGTATATATCTTCCATATCCTTTTCCACAGTAAATACTGATGCAGAATGCTCATTTAGTATCTCCCCCATTTTCTGAAGCCCCACATAAAGGCTGCCTTGCTGATCCTTGAGGGGCCCTATTCTCTCCCTCGTTACCCTTTTGTCATAGAGTGATAGAGTCATAGGGATGTACAGCATGGAAACAGACCCTTTGTCTTAAATTTTTGTAAAAACTCTTTGGATTCTCCTTAATTCTATTTGCCAAAGCAAATATGTCCCCTTTTTGCCCACCTGATTTCCCTCTTAAGTATACTCCTGCTGCCTTTATACTCTTCGAAGGATTCATTCGATCTACCCTGTCTATACCTGACATATGCTTCCTTATTTTTCTTAACCAAACCCTCAATTTCTTTAGTCATTCAGCATTCCCTATACTACCAGCCTTTCCTTTTACCCTAACAGGAATATACTTTCTCTGGATTCTCGTTATCTCATTTCTGAAGGCTTCCCATTTTCCAGCCATCTGGAGTAATCCAGATAATACTGGAGGACCTCCTTTTTAAATTTCTGCCTAACTCTCTGTAATCTCCCTTCAGAATCTCAACTTTTTCCCTTCCTATGTCGTTGGTTCCAATGTGGACAATGACCTCCTGCTGGCCCCTCTCCCCTGTGAGAACATTCTGCACCCTCTCTGAGACATCCTTGATCCTGGCACCAGGGAAACAACACACCATTCTGCTTTTTCTCTGCTGGCCACAGAAACGTCGGTCTGTACCTCTGACTACAGAATCCCCTAACACAATTGATCTCTTGGAACCCAACGTACCCCTTGTTGCATTAGAGCCAGTCTCAATACCAGAAACTTGGCTGTTCGTGCTACATTCCCCTGAGAATCCATCACCCCCTACATTTTCCAAAACAGCATACCTGTTTGAAATGCGTATATCCACAAACGACTCCTGCACTAACTGCCTACCTCTCTTACCTTTCCTGGAGTTAACCCATCCATGTGGCTGTATCTGAGACTTTCCCCCCTTCCTGTAACTGCCATCCATCACATACTGTTGTTGTTGCAAATTCCTCATCGCTTCTAACTGTCTCTCCAAACAATCCATTTGATCTGATAAGATTCACACCAACAGCATTTATGGCAGATATAATCCGCAGATGATAAAAGCCGGGGGATGAGGCTGGAACAATACAGAACTTTGATTGGCAATAGCTGTGCAGTTCTGATTTCCACACTATAGGAAGGTTTTAACTGCACTAGTGAAGAGATTTACCAAGATGTTGCCTGGAATGAAGCATTTCAGCTATGAAGAGAGGAGAAAGTTGAGGAGGGTCCTGATGCAGGTGTATATGTTTATGATAGAAAACAGCTATTCCCCTTAGTTGAATGGTCAAGAAGATAGGGAATACTTTTAAAGTGAAAGCCAGGCGGTTTAGAGGAGAGTTGAGAAAATTGTTTTGCAACCAAATGATGGTGGGTATCCAGAATGCACTGCCTGGAATGATAGTTGAATTGGGAAACCTCACAACCTTTAAAAAGGACTTGAAGTGTCATAACATTCAAGGTTCTGAGCTGAGTGTGGGAAAATGGGACTAATGTAGCTAGTAGTGTACTTTTTGTGCTGCAAACTTGATGGGCTGCAGGGCCTCTTCTGTACTGAATGATTCTATAACTTTATATAAAGTCTCACAATGCTTTGGCTGATGGACATAGAATTTGGAGGTTTATTCAAGAATCTGGAATCACTACCAACAGTGACAAAGAAATTCTGTGTTTGCCTGCATATTCCAGGCTTGACCTTGATCAAAATACTTAATCCCAGCCAATTGCTCAAATATATATTTCTAATCAAAGGCATAATGATATATCCAAAGTACTGATTGGCACATTGTCATATTCATAAAGGCTGTCTGTCGTGGGTTTCCTTGAAATAGGTTTTGTTTTTAAAAATAGCACCACACAATTCACCCTGTTTGTGATCGTACTGGAACCTGAAAGAGGAAAGATTTCCTTCGTACACTTTGAGACAATAAATTTGTTTCTAACTAGCAAGGGTGTGATGCCAACAGATAAAGTGAGATGTTACTGTTTGAAGGATGGCATAGAGAGTATGACATGTCTAAAAGCACTCATAGCTTAGCACTAGCTTTCTTCACAACTTTCTGCTGGTATGGGGGTCTCTTACATAACAGGTACACATGCATCAGAGGCATTTCTGTTGTTGGCAGATGTTCCCCTGGGCAGTGACAAGTAAGGAGAAAGACTGATCTGTCTCCAATAATTTAAACTGAAGATGGAATTGTGGCACAAAATCACACTAATACTGGATTTCAGTTTATTGCATGATATGGGGAGTAATGGAGACTGAATCATATTTCTGAGCTTGTGGGCATGGTATGCATACACACATATAAAACACAATTGCTTTGAAGTTTTCAAAGTCAAGGCTTTTGTAATGTTAGAGTTAATGGGCAGGTTGGAATGGCACTAAGGGATCAGACTGAGTGCACAATATTGAATAGATTTACAGCACAGAATGAGCACATTCAGTCTAACAGGTATATACTGGCATTTATGTTCCATAGGAGCTCCAGTCAAACTAATTAATTCAATTAAATTAGAAAGAAATCACACTCCTTTTCCCCTCATAACCAACTCTAACTTCTGCTTACACATTATCCAAGCCGGCTTCTCTATGTCTAGAAAATTGCATACTATTCTGGGTAACACAGAGGTCCTGGTTCCTTGAACAAGCTGTCAAAATCATTTTGCAGACTGTAGCATCACCAATACTTTGAATAGATATCAAAGCGTAGTTTGATTGTTGGTGTAAAGGGCAGATCCACGCTCCACAATCAGAATCTCTTCACATTGTTCACATGGTGGCTGTGACGGGGGGGGGGACTGTCGCCAACCTCCTTCTCCAGTGTCTTTGCAAAACAGATCTGGAAAGAATTGCAAGGCTGTATCTTGTCATATTTTGGCAAAGTGTCAAGTTTTGTCAATTTTTCGTGGATGGTTTTTCTCTCCATTACACTTGACATGTTTTATCATGCCATTTTAGTAAACTTGCCTCATTATCCATCTACCATGCCCCTATGGTGCCAATTTTCATTTGATACCAATCTGATTCCATCTCCTTAGGTATCCAGGGAGATCCTGGGCTCAATGATGCTGGTGCCTTCTTTAAAAAGCCATTGTGCACCCAGACAAGCACTGCCAGTCTGGAACTGTGAATGGTTCTTGACATCTGTTTCAGGCATGAAGAGAAGAGGGAAGTGGTGCCCGTTGTGAGGGCAGGGACCTGTTGGATGGAATCCTGCACAGGAGGGAAGTTCAGATATTGTAGGCTATCTTTGCCGCTTGCTGAAGGCTGCCTCCATGATTTGACTGAGGACTGCTGACAGCTTCCTGGCTTGTGTCAGAACTAAAGAACAAGGAAATATAGAAATCCTGTCGTGCTGGCTGGGGGCACAAAGCGCAAAGGGGCACAGTGAGGCAAGTCAGGGATGCTGTGGGCATCCAGATAAGGCTCATAGTGAGTGGGCACTGACAGAGCAAGTGAGCAGCCCTGAAATGCCAGTCTATGGGCTGGGTACCTGTCTCTACATAAAATGTCCTTCCTGCAATATTCTAATGAGAGGTGCCAGGCCATGGTGAGGTGCAGCACTGAAATGCAGGACGTTTACTGTAAACGCATCTGTAATGTACCATGATAATGTGGGGTGGCAGGCACAGTTCAGATGCCAGTGTCCATAGATGAAGGGTGTATGTGTGGGGCTGATGGGCATGGAGAGAGCCTTGAAAAGCTGTTGCCGAGAGTCCAGGAGGAGGTCCTGGAGGAGCAAGCACATCAGACTTTCATGTCAGTAATTGTCCACATGCCATTTCCACGGAGTGAGCAGTAGGGCATGGAGTTGCACATTCACAAGGTGAGCTTTGCAGCTCATGAGGCCGAGCAATAAAACACCTTCGTAGACAACTCGCCGCCTACCAGTAAGAACCTCATCTCCATGCCTGGAAATTCCGACATTGAGACAGTACGGACATCGCCCGATGTCTCACGCGTATTCTCTCAGATTTCTCACCACATCATTCAGGCCCCTCTCGGATTCCGTCTTTTTGTCAAGTTTCATCTCTAGAATCTCTGTATGGCAGGGTATCCTGCCCAGGAGCACACAGGAGCTGGTGCCAATGCAAGACCCTGAAGCTGCGTATCTATCAGAATATATCCAAATAACCATGTAAATACAGATGTCACGAACTATACATTAACTAAATTGCTGACTCCCTATACGCTTGATCCGAAATGTACCTTCACAAATGTTATGAATAAAGCATATTTTCAGAAAGTTTTGCTCGAGCTGTTCCCTGGCTGTGCTGGTCTTATATATGTGCCGCCTGATATTGCATTCTCCATGAACTGGGGAAGAGAAAGTTCTCCCACACCGACTCAGACCCTTACAGACCTCCCCGGATGGTAATCCTTTCTTGATTTTACCTTTCTAACATAAAAAAGAAACGATGCCATATACATCTCAACATGCAACGCAAGAAATGAAACTTCAAACATATATTCCATGTCTCAGTATTGAGTCTGTTTTGACAATATCTTTCCGACAAAGGGTGTTGCTTTTCTCAGTATTAGAATCGATGCTCCGGGATTGATGAGATGTCGAGTGATCCTGAACAAAATACGACATGAGTGGTCAACTCGAAACCACATTAACCTGCACAGACAGGTGCGCCGTTATTTCTGTCATCGCCGGCTAGACTTAGGCAATTTGAGCAAACTTCTGCTCAACATTTTCAATTTGCCACATAACCACCCACCCCACCACCCCTCCCCGTGTCCCTTTCGACTCTGCCTATCAAGATGAAATCACCTAGAGGAATAATAAAATCACTCAGATTAAAACTATGGGAAACAGAAAAAGATTCTGTCCATAACAACCTCGCTACGAATTGAAATGATCCGAGAGAGCAGATCCATTATGGATTTTCAGAAAGGGGGTTGATTGATATTGGACTGAAAACAATTGGAAGGTTCTGTTGAGGGGGAAGCAGTTCAGCGGGAATCTGAAGCTAGCTGTTTTCTGGAAGCTAACACCGTCACGTCTGTAAATTTATTGGAGTGGAGTTCAATTTAAGAAACGGATTCCCCTCTGAAATCATCGTGAAAGTACAGCCTGTGTTTCTAAGGCGCTCTGTACCACTGAGCTACACACCATTGAGCATATCTTGGCATATATTTCAGAAGACTAAATAAAACTAACGAATTCTGCTTATTCTGTAAAGCTGAGCCGATTCAAGCCAGTTCATAAACGGTTTGCTCCTGGCACCACCATTCCCAGGACAACACTTAGACTCCTGACCCCATCCCAAACCAATTCTGGGAAACGCGCCTCTAGCTATTTAAAGGTCTGCCAATAAACCATTGCTCAATTTCTCAACCTCTCCCGGCTTTAACCTCAAATCATGTTCGGAAATTTCTGAGAGAGCAATTTCAAACAGTGCTACCTCAACACGGCCTCAGAAAGTGTTCGAGCGCAAACAAGATTTAAACAACCCTCCTTCCTAGCTCAATTTCTCAATCTCTCCCGGCTTTAACCTCAAATCATGTTCGGAAATTTCTGAGAGAGCAATTTCAAACAGTGCTACCCCAACACGGCCTAGAAAACAGACCAACAGCTTGTTTTGTTGTTTTGCTTCAGAAAGTGTTCGAGCGCAAACAAGATTTAAACAACCCTCCTTCCTACCACCCACAACTCCAAAACAGATGTCACAACAAAACAAAATACAAACTCGCCGCTCTAAACATAGACCGGGTCAAAATCGAATGCTGGTATAATCCCATACCAGCAGAGGGGTCTTAAAACCAGAGCAGAGAAACATTATATGGCAGTTCTGAAAGACAATGGGAAACAGTACTTACACTGTGAAGTGGTAGATAAAACATTTCCAGCCGGTTGGACGTTCTAAGAAGTTGTAAGTTCTCCCCTGAATGTTGACTTTGGAAAAGAGGGGTTTGCGGCCGCTGTAAGAGGACATGTGTGCAGGCAAGGACAGAGCTTTCGGGGGAAGGTCAGGGTTAATGATCACCTCCGGCTGGCTGTCGGCGGCTTGGATCGGCGGGTTATTGTGGGTACTCCCCTCGGGACTGTTGCTTCTCTGCAAGGGCAGCGGGACCGGCTCGTACTGCGCGCTGGCCGCGTTCTCAGACATCTCCAGCATGGTCGATATGCGGGCCGAACCGCTCTTCAGGGAACCAGAGCCACTCCATCGCGACTTGACTTCCGAGGACATGGGTGTGCGGAGGGAAACGCAAGCAGGCAGTGTTGGAGCTTCTGGTCTTCAGACCGAGCACAACTGAGAGAGGGAGAGAGAAAGGGAGAGGGACAGTGAGGAGAGTGGGGACATGGGTCCAGGCAGTTTCACGGTACGGACAAGTGAACAGTCAGGACCTCTGAAGGTTCACATCAGGGATAGAGAGAGACCAAAATGACCGCGGAGACGAAGAGGCATCAGCTCTGAGATCTCTGATCTTGTACGGAGCCTGGAGGCAAATAACACCGAGAAAGCAGTGATCGGGAAGAATTAAGATGTGGACGTGAATAAAAAAAATTAAGGCAATTTTGAGAAACTGCAGATCCAGCGAGCAGGGCAGTAAGGAGCTTCTGAAGCAACAGCACAGGCACAGGTGTTTCTCAGCGATGTTGTGGGTTAGTACTGCTGCTGGGAATAAGGTGGAGTCAGTCCTGGGAGAGCACTCGTAGACTGTGGCCAAGGAAGAGATTTTAAATCAAGTGCAACACAGACACATACTCAAACACACACGTGGAGAGAAACGCATGCAGTCACAGACACAGAGATGTACACACAGGGAGATAAACACCGTCTCTCACACAGAGAGACACGCACGGCGAGAAATATACAGCTACATACCCAGAAGGGAACACAGACACACAGAGAAACAGACGTAGAAACAATCAGGTACAGACACACACACACATGCACACACGCTACCAAACAAACACGCAGACAATGGGATTTGATCAGAGGTGTGCACTTTCCAGATCTGAATCGCACAACTCTCGGGGAAGCAGTTATGAGCAAAACGAAACTTAAATCTCACATTGTGTACGATTTCTGGTTCCCTGCAATGGATAGGGAGGGCCATTTAGATATTTGGGCTTTTTTGGGGTTCGGGGGATAGGGAGGAGGGAACATTTCGAATGCTGGTGAATTAAGTAACTTTGATGCACACGGGAGTGTCGTTCCTGCGATCTGAACAGCTGGGAGAGGAGCTGCTGTCGCTGTCTGAGACTGACGGTGACAGGAGTGAAACCGTGGACCGTCTACTCGTCAGCCTGAGACTTGGGAGGGTGGAATTGGTCAGGATGGGTCGAGAGAATCTTCTGGCCCTTTCTCTAAACCCTCCTCTCCGCGCGTGTGAAAGTTTCAGCTCCCATTTCCTTTCTCTCTCTCTCTCTCTCTCACTCACACACACAGTCCTCGCTGTCACACCTCCCTAAGGGTGAGGAACCCAGTCAGAGAGAGAACGTCAAGAATTTTCAAACCACAAGCGAACACTTACCAGAGCAACCGCAGCCTGACTGGGTGCTGGCGATGGGGGCCGGATCAATTCCCCTCACCAACACCCCCAGTAGTCACCTCAACCTTCACCTCCCCTCCAAAAAAAATAACAAGACCTCTACTCTGTCTCAAAGCAACACGAACCACAGGTGACCCGGCGGAACCTCGTGGCTTTCTTTCATGTCTCCGATTGTAATGGTACCCGGGGAGGTTTGAGAAACTGGAGACAGCCGTCAAAAGGAGGAGGGGGGTGAAGAAAAGACACACTGGAAGGGGACCGGAGCCCGGACACTAGGAGGTCCGCCAGGTAGCCCGGAGGTTCCGCAGTAAAATCCCTAGCGCGAACCAGAGCGAGGAGAGCACCGTCCCTTTAAAAAGAGATCTGTCAAGAGTCTCGGAGGGCGTGCTCGCTAACCACTTTACGCTCCGAGTGTGCCTTGCCCCCTTTCTCGTTCACCTGAAACAAAAACCAAAAGGGAGGCGACTTGGAAAATTCTTGCCGGTGTTATCGGAACATCGTAAGCACGAGGAATTCAAAACATTGTGACAAAAGGTTCATATGGAAGCAGAGATATGCAAATGACAGCTCCTCGACAGACGGAGCTTTGTTGTGGTGTCTCTGGTGATACAGATAACGTTCAGAATGCATTTGCCCGGTCACTAAGGTCCAACACCCACCCACCCACCAGCCTACACAGGGTCCCCGGTATCTTCACTCCAGTTACCCCTCCCCTCCCCACTCTCCCACTCGGTCCTGAAATTAGTGTGACACCGCAAAGGGACAACTGCCTTCTTTCAAGGGGATTGTTTGCATTTTTCCTGTCATTAACAGTGGGATTCGTGTCCCTGAAAAGTTCGGTTGCGGAAAATCCCGTTTCCTCGGAGGCTCACTTATTACACAGAACAGGAGGAGTTCAGCTGAATCGCCGCTCCCCCTCGTCTCCTTTTACCTTAAAAGCGGAATTTCAGCCAAGTACCAGCCAGCCTCATCTCCATATAGGAATGACTGCAGCTCCCTATGGATTGGGATCAAACTGTAGCTCCCGTTTTAACCGGATCTCATTTAAAGCACTCAATTTTAACCTAATTCCGATTGCACTTGTCTTTTTAGACTAAAGCCTTACGTGCTTTTGTAACTTCAGTAAGGCATTCAGAGTGTTGAGGAGTTCAAGATTGCTGTCTGGGTCAACATCAAGTTCAGCGGGCAAGATGGCTCATTCACTGATCTCACATTCATTGTGGGAGATCTTACCTTCATTGACACGAAAATAATTTATAGAGCGCTTTTCATAAGGCTATCCGGAAGCGCTTTACACGTAATCATTTGGTGTTGAAATGTAATTACTCTTGTTATACAGGAACGACGGAGCAGACAGCAACCTGCTAATGACCAGGTTGTCATGTTTTACTCATTGCTGGTTCAAGGATGGAAAATGGCATGGGGTGGCCGCACTGTCATTTTCAAAAATAGTTCATTTAGATCTATTACCTGAGAGACCAGTTAGGGGCATTCATTTAATGTCTTATCTGAGAGCCAATGCGGCGTTTCGTCAGTACTGCACGGAAGTTGTGTTCCACTTTTGCAGAATGGAATGCACACAGTCTGACTCAAAGGCCACAACTGTCAACTGGGCCAGAGCGGGCATAAACAGTGACTGCTGCAGGTGGAGAACCTCTTCAGGAACGGTGGAGAATGTCACGTTTGGAAAGATTTGTCCTCAGGGTGCGGGTAACGCGACAAAGCTGTCTTCACAGAGAGTTGGGGGGAGCTGGGGGTAGCCCCTTCCTCAGATTATGACAATCCTTGCTGGGATGACTTCAAGGAACAGTACTGCTCAAATGTCCAATCAAAACAGGGAATGTTGGAATGTCCAGCAGTACCTGCTGAGAAAGAAACAAGAGTTAATGTTTCAGGTCAACAGCATTTGCATCAGAGCTGGGAAAAGTTCGAGGTTTGACAGATTTTAAACAAGGTCAGAAGTCACACCAGAACAGGTTATAGTCCGCACAGGTTTATTTGAAATCACAAGCTTTAAGCAAGTGCAGAACAGAAGGGGATGAGTGAGGTGGTGAACAAAAGGGAAGGTAAACGGTAACAGGGAACACTGGTGAAAAGCAGATAAAAATGGTAACGCCTTGAGTGGAAGAACACATGATGAGTCTTCACCTCTTCTAGGCCCCCACTTGCTGACAATTTCCAGCACTTTCCAATTTGATTTCAGATTTCCAGCATCTGAGTATTTAAAGATCGAATACGATCTGCTGGAATGGCGCAGGCTGAAGGGGCTGAATGCTGTACTCCTGCTCCTTATATTTTGTCTTTGTTTACCCATCAAGTTTAACCTGCCTTCTGCAGTTATTTATTTTCATCTTATTTTGTCGGAATTTAAAAAGGTTGACAAAGTAACGAAAAAAATTGTGGCTCATGTCAATGTCAGGGTGATGGAGGGGGAGCTAATTGTGATTCCATGCATTGCTGTTCTTGCCCTCAGTGGTAGACGTCTGAAGATAGGCCTAATTCCTGAAGAAGGGCTTATGCCTGAAACGTCGATTCTCCTGCTCCTCGGGTGTTGCCTTACCTGCTGCGCTTTTCCAGCAACACATTTTCAGCTCTAATGATAGGGGGAACAATACTGAAACTCGTGAGAATATTACCACGGAGATAGCAGCGCAGTGGGTTTGTCAATGGGCTGGTGAAGAGAGGCCTAGGCAAATGCTTCTAAGCTCAAATCCGATGGAAGCATCTTTTAACTAATTTCAGAGAAGTAAAACGCTCCTGGTGTGGTAAGCGTGAAGTGATTGTTGCTAAAACCCAATCTGGGTCAATATGAAAATCAGCCTGTTCTGTTTTGATTCTGAGGGAGGAACACTATCACTGCAGCAGATGAGCCAAGTTAGTTCACTAACATCCTCTCGGGAAGGAAATCTGCCAACCTTATGGTGTGATTCCAAATCCACAGTAACATCAGACCGTTAACTGCCCTCTGAAAGCACCTTGCAACCCAATAAGTTCAAGGGTAATTAGAAATGGGACAGCAAATACCGACGTTGCCAGTGATGCCTAACATCCTATGGGGAAATAAGAGAACAATCAACCAAATTATTTTTTTCTCCTGGATGGCATTGAGAGTCTTCTATGTTGTTTCACAACCACCCCCCCCCCCCCACCCCCCCGTCCCAACACCCCCCACAAAGAGCAATCATACTCTCGGTTTGATAAGAAAAGCTGCAGGGATCAGGTGAGACATTTCCCAGAGTCTGTCGACTTCTTTCGATGTCGAGTTGATCTGCCAATCGTGACCACCTCTCTCCTCCGCACCAAGGTGTTGAAGATGTGACCTCAGTTACGGTGGTACTGTGGGGCAGCCTGGGGCCATCCCTTGTGCAAGATGGTTATTACCTCGCCCTTGTGTGATGCAGATTTCAGCTGTTCCTTCGTCTACTGAAGCGTCAGTGTTGTCTAGCTCCTGTTGAGGTGGGAGCCTGCATTACCAGCAGCGTTGCGAACGGGACATAAACCCTGGGTAATTCTCGGTGAGCAGACTTGCCCCCAGTTAAAAAAAAAGGCTGTGCTGAGGAAGCATCCTTCAGGGACTCCTGCAGTGTTACCATGACTGGCCATCCGCATTTGTTGACTGTATGAGTCGGCACGATGGAAAGACATGGGGGGGGGGGGGGGGGTGGTAGAGGTGGACCATCAAAATAAATGAACCACCCTTTTCCTTTAATTCACTCGGAAATGTATTTAAAGATGTAAAACACACTGGGCAATATTTATAGGCAATGTAATTTGCAAATTATCTCCAACATCTGCCAGTCTGTTCCAATGAGATACAAAAAATGCAGCAAACACGAAAATGTTTGTGGGGAGTATCATATGCACAGAGTGTGGGGCTCACGAAACCACAAATGCGTTCCTGAGTCACCTGATGAAGGAGCAGCGCTCTGAAAGCTAGAGCTTCCAAATAAAACTGTTGGACTATAACCTGGTGTTGTGTAATTTTTTTAGCTTCGAAAAAAAAAGCAAGCCACACACTGGGTCTACTGTTTTTCAAGGTGGGCTTACCACTTTTACTTTTCTAAATTCCCTTTACAATCTGTAATGTAAAGCTAAAAGCGTCAAGATGCAGCGGGTAACGGGGCTGTCGGAAACCCTGTGCTGACACATTTTTGAAAGGTGCTGGGGTAGGATCCAATGTAATTGGAAAGGGCGCCTCTGGATAGCGCTTTAGGCTGACTGCTCCAAGCGGCACTATCTCTGGCTCTGCACGATCACGGAACACTAAGTCTTGCCACAGAGCAAATGACCTGAAATCGTTACAGATCAATTCGTTCGCAATTTATCTCCATCACTGCAAACGACAAAAAGGGGGTTAAGAAGGAGACTCCGGTTAATTGTGAATTTTATGAAGACACGCTCCAGCTTCAATGTGCCGGTGTTTTGGTATTTGATGGTCCAGACCACCCAGATGTCCTCCCCCCACTGAACAAGCAGGTGGCATCACTGAATGGGATGGCACAAGAGATATTGAAGGAACCTGAAAGTGGTAGTTAGATGAAATAAATCTCATTGATATTGACAAACTACTAACTGTAGCCAGCTCGCAGAGGGAATAATGGATCGTTCTGCAAGAGAAATAACCAGGAGCCGAGACACAGAGTTATACAGCATGGAAACAGACCCATGGGTCCGACTCATTTACACCCACCGGATATCCTAAATTAATCTAGTCCCAGTTGCCAGTACTTGGCCCATATCCCTCTAAACCTTTCATATTCATGTACCCATCCAGACGCCTTTTAAATGTTGTAATTGTACCGGCCTCCACCACTTCCTCTGGCAGCTGGTTCCATACACGCACCACCCTCTGCATGAAAAAGGTTGCCCCTCGGGTCCTTTTTAAATCTTCCCTCTCTCACTTTAAAACTATGCCGTCTAGTATTGGACTCCCCCACCCTGGGAAAAAAAGGACCTTAGCTGTTGATCCTATCTATGCCCTTTGTGATTTTATAAACCTCTATAAAGTCACCCCACAGCTTCCAATGCTCCTGGAAAATAGCCCCACTCTATTCAGTCTCTCCTTATAACTCAAGCCCTCTAGTCCCTGCAACATCCTTGTTAATCGTTTCTGCACCCTCTCACATTTAGCAACTTCTTTCCTATAGAGGGGCAACCAGAACTGTACACATGATTTGGAGGTGCCAGTGTTGTACTGGGGTGTACAAAGTTAAAAATCACACAACACCAGGTTATAGTCCAACAGGTTTATTTGGAAGCACTAACTTTTGGACTGCTTCTCTTTCATCAGGTCATGGACAACCACCTGCTGAAGGAGCAGTGCCTCAAAAGCTAGAGCTTCCAAATAAACCTGTTGGACTATAACCTGGTGTTGTGTGATTTTTAGAATTGTACACAGTACTCTAAAAGTGGCTGCATATCGTGTCCTCACCCCAAGTCCACACATGTTCCTGCCAGCAAATTCCCTGGTTGTGGGAAAGAAGTGCCTTTTTCAAACACAAAGATACTGAGAACATGCGTATTGCCTCTCTGGCTAAGGTGAGAAGAAGCAGGATTTCAAACTGAGGACATTCCTTTTTTAAAAGCTTTAGTTTGTGCCCCATTTAACTGTAGAATCAAGAAATAGGCCACTCAGACCAACATACCTGTTCCAGATCTTTGAACAAGCTATCACATTTGCCATAGTCAGTCAAATGGCTTTTCTATTCACCTGCTTGTACAAATTCCATTTTGAAAGTTACATTGAACTTGCTTTCACCATGATTTCCAACAATACACAGCATATTCTAAAATTTCAGTGTGTTAGATAAGTTTTCCAATTACCCCAGTGTGTTTCACAATAATAATCAGACATTAGATGTATCCATTAATACTTCATGGCAATCATATAAAACAAAGAACTGGAGATGCTGGAAATCTGAAACAAAAACAGGCATTTCTTGAGAAACCCAGCATGTCTGACAGCATCTATGGAGAGTAAACAGTTAACATTTTATGTCCACAGACCTTTCATCAGAACAGAATTCATCATGACAGCCTTATTTATTTGTTTTCATTTCTTGGATGAAATGTCAGATGTATTTAAGATCCCACGAGCTGCATGTAGTTCTCTCAAATTCATCTTTGCGGGTGGTGTGAATTTGAAGTCCAATCAAGATGTTGTGTATCTAGTGAATGAGCAGTGATATATTTGGGCAGAAAGACACCGAAAAAAAAACACGGAAAGGGAAATGCAGATTTAGAATACCAGCATTTATTTGAAAAATAAAAGCATACATTCATTGATCAAAAATGGTTTAATCTTTCACTACAGTATTTATGGAGATAATGCAGTTAGAGGAATGATCAAAACAAATGCAGCTTGGAAAAATGAAAATAAAAGGACAATGGTGGGTAAATGTCTCGCACATTGAAATCTTTACCAAATAGAATGGAATATCTCTTGAAATAATGAAGTACTTGATGTTTCCATCCTATGACTTCCAGTTAAGAGACTGACTCTTCAGGTGTGTCTGGTGAATCACTGAAATGGATGTGCAACTTCCTCCAAAGCATGTTTTCTGTCTTATTGCTAAATCTATGCACATGTTCCCCAGGGTCTTGATTCTTTTTTATCAACAACTTACTTGAAGGAGATGTTTTTGTTGACACCACCACCTTCTACAGAATGGCTGTCTCTTCATATGAAGAACAAACAGATCTCAAATCATGATCAGCAGACCTTGTATTTGGACAGCAGGTAAGTGAATTGTTTTTATTGCTGAGCCCCTGAAGACAGGGCCACTGTTATAAAGACTTCACCATTTTATTTAGGATAAACATCAACATGGCCTGGCTGGGCTGAATGCATGTTGTTGAGCTGTAATTTCTATGTAACTTCTCACAGAATCAAATTGACTTCAGTTACAAAAGAATACATTTTTCATGAGTAGCCTTATTGTTAGTGGATGAAAACAAAGGGAAACGGTTCATTGGAAAGATGGTCAAAGACCACGGGCTCTTTAGAAACTTGTCTACACTCATTACGAGTGACTGTGTCAACATTACCAATCTTAGATAGTACTCACTTTTGTTCCTACTTTCAATGAGTTCTGAGCAGTTTGGTAAGAGCAATGTGTAATCTGTGGAGTCTGCCAAATTCGTTTCCCTGGGGTCGGGGAGTCCAGAACTAGAGGGCATAGGTTTAGGGTGAGAGGGGAAAGATAGAAAAGAGACCTAAGGGGCAACGTTTTCACACAGAGGGTCGTACGTATATGGAATGAACTGCCAGAGGAAGTGGTGGAGGCTGGTACAATTGCAACATTTAAGCGGCATTTGGATGGGTATATGAATAGAAAGTGTTTGGAGGGATATGGGCCGGGTGCTGACTCGATTGGGGTGGGATATCTGGTCGGCATGAACGGGTTGGACTGAAGGCTCTGTTTCCATGCTGTACATCTCTATGACTCTATGACTCTATTAATAAATGCGGGTCTGATGAAGCTTGAAAGTTTATGTGCTTTCCCCAATGCTGTGTCTTTGCCTCTCAGTTCTCCTGATGGTATATCTTAGTGATTAAATGTCTTAGATGAAAGTTTCAGCACTTTCTTGAATGATGTTTCTTCATTTTGTCACTTACAAGCCATGAACTCCCATGAGTGGGTAGTGATTTTGATCTCTCTAGGGATGTTTTGAGGAAATCCCTAAAGCTTTTCTGCTGTCCTCCTCAGATTATCCTCTGCAACTGAATTCAGAGTAGAACAGTTACCATGGAGGTCTGCTGTTTGAATGTTGTAAACTTCATTGAAACATCCATCCTTTGTTCTTAATGCCCATGCATTCCATTGCCCAAACGAGCAAAGCACTACATGAAATTGCCACCGCATCTTCTGCAAGACTTTCAACCTCTGACTGGTCTGGTAGTCCTTCACAGTACCTAACTTCATTATGATGTTGATAATGTTTAAGTTGACCTTCTCGAGTATTGGGTGTCAAGGTCCTACTGCTGTCAAATCAATGGATGCTCTCTTCTCATTGTGGACTTGAATCATGATCTGGATTAGCATTTCACAGTAGTACCATATAAATGTTATTAAGCAAAAGGATTTTAATATTAGATCATCCTTGTCTTCTTCAGCGGATGTAAAAGTTCCCATGACACTGCCTGAAGAAGTTTTCTCAATGTTTACACCAAAAGCAGCAAAAGATAGATCGTCTGATTGCATTTGATTCTATGTATGCAAATTTGAGGATTGTCCAAAAACTTATAGAAGTATGTTCAATGGCGCTTAACATTATGAGCCAGCAAAATGAGATGAAGTAACCCCATGGGAAGCTTGGACTGACTGTGGATTGTTTATTACTGTGGCGGTCATTCTGTAAAGTGTATATGTGGCATGTGGCTAATGTTCATGTTGAGGCTTTCATGAGTGCTAGGCTGTGTCTCCTGACCTCTCGAAAAATTCACATTGTGCACACCAGAGGATCTGCACAGTCACTTTTTGTGAAATGACTTTGCCAGTAAAAAAACATAGTGGCACCCAAATAAGCACAGTAAATATGACAATGGAATGACATTACAGGCAGTACTGACAAGCATATGGTGAATGCATATTTTGTATATATATTCTGAGAGTATTTTAGGGGTGTTAAGCAGACATTCTCTCAATGCTATAATTTCTGTCCTTTAGCTTATCAACTGCTGAATAGATAATGCTTAGTCGATTTGTGTAAAGCTGTTTGTTAAGTAAAAGGTTTAAAACATGAAATTCTGTTGTGCAATTCCTTTATGCTGGTCACCGTGCATTCAAACATCTTTTTAAAAAGTTATTAGTCTGCATCCAGATCATAACAAAAAAGCAAGAATTTGAAGATAAACTTGGAGTGATTGTAACGAGGTCAACAGAATATGAGTTCCCTAATTGGGGCTGTTAATCTGGTCCAATCGGGGAGCTTCTGCTGACTGATAAAAAAGGGACAAGTCAGAGGTACTCACACTCTGGTAGCTGACTCTGAATGAGGCAGTACTAAATTCAAGGACAGTTCACATGTAAATAAAGGGTAACTTGGTGATGGATATCGGTCTCTGTGAAGTTACTTCAAAACTGTGACATCATCTTCCTTTACTGTTTACATACTCTTCATTGCAATAATGGCCTACTGCAGAAGAATCAATGGATTGCATTTTCAGAGCCTTTCTCTAGTCTGGGTTTATTTCCAGAGGAGTAAGTATTTTTCAAGTATTATGTGTCAAAGAAGTACCTACTCACTCATAAACATCTTCTCACCCACTTTGGGTGTCAGTAAATGTCATGCGTCATGCACCAGATTATGCTTGATCCATGAAGATCTTGGAAAATGTTAGTGTGGCATGGTCTCAATGATAAATTTCTGTTTAAATGCATATATTCCCCGTGTAGCTGTAATGGCATGTAGAAAGCAGACGCATTTCATATCAGTTCCAACACCAAGTGGACACGGCTGTCATCCCCTTCAGGCAAGGTGCAGTGCTATCTCATGAAGAGGTAATGTCAGCATAGACTATAGACTTCTCCCACTTAGAGAGTGGAGACCCTTAGGTTAAACCACCATCAATCAATGTGAAACACTTTGTAGCACAAAGCACTTTTCCAGCCAACTGAGCTAACTGACTCCAGCCACACCCTGTACCATTCATCTCACTGCAACATATGGCCACTTATGTTTAAACATGATCGTTTCACATCAAATATCCTCTCTTGTGCATCAGTTCTGTTCTTGGATCAATATGCGCCTCATTTTCCTTCAACTGTGATGATAAACTGATCTGAAAAGACTGCTTTGGTTTTCTCAGTGTACAGGCTGAGCACAATTCAATTTATCGTGACTAGGAATAGCATGTCCTGTGTAATAGTTTATCTTACAGAGAGATAGAAACTTATCTCTGTGTATTCTGGGAATGTAGACGTCACTGGCAAGGTTGGTATTTATTGCCCATCCCCAGTTGCCCTGGAGACAACTGAGTGTGTAAAGGCCTTTAGTATAACAACATACAAAAATAAACTACATCAAATAATAAAAAAACGTAGAATGTTTAAAAATGCAGCTGCTAAACCACAATCACAAATTGTAGTAAATAAGATATTCTGAAAAAGACTCTGTAGTGTGACTTGTGAATCAAGGAACCAATGTTCATTTAAAATGTATTATGAAAGGTTTGTTCAAAATCTTCACTATGAATGAGGAGTTAACACTGAAGCATTCATGTTCACAAAAGGGATTTTAGAAAAGCTGCTTTGTATTGTGAAAAAGTCTTTGAACTCAGCTAATGTATTTAAAGACATTTAAACGGTGGAACAAAACCATATAGGGTGGGGTTATCAGTGAGCTCCTGACAATAAGCAGGTCACATATTGTCTTGGGCAATTAGTGTCTCTCAAACTCCACACAACAATAAAAGGGTTTGGTATCTGAAGGAGAAGTGTATATACAGTAGATCTCTTTGCAGGAATATAAGCCAGTTACTCAAATTCTCCCACAAGTCCAAATATAGATTGTATTTGGAGAAGAAGATTCAAGATGAATCCCTGTAAACATAATTGTGATAAACTTCTGCAGGTATTCAAATAGAGATCAAAATTCTTGGGGCTTGATTGGTTCTTCACCACTCATGGGGAGCAACTAAATGAGAGGCCATCCATACAATATAATAAAAAAAATCAAACAGGGAAGTGAAAAGAAACTTTTTTAAAATCCAGAGAGTGAGTGAATGAGGAAGTCGGCAGGTAGACAGATAGATAGACACATAGACAAATACATAGACAGATATATGATAGATAGAGAGGTAGGTAGGTAGATAGATAGGTGGTAAAAACAATGACTGCAGATGCTGGAAACCAGATTCTGGATCAGTGGTGCTGGAAGAGCTCAGCAGTTCAGGCAGCATCCAAGGACAGGCAAAATCGACGTTTCGGGCAAAAGCCCTTCATCAGGATAGATAGATGGATAGATAGATATTAGTTTATCAAAAAGTCCTTATGATGGCAGTTGCTGAATGGTCACAACAATATAAACAAAACAAATGATTGCCATTAATACTATTGTAACAACAACCTTTTCTTAAAAAAAACTGTAAACTAATAAAGAAACTGCATAATTATAGCTATTTCAGCATTCGAATAATTATGACACACTACAAATTGCAGGTCCCCTTAAGTTATGTTACAGAAATGGATTTGATAGAAGTTTTCAAAATATTGAGAAGGGGGCCAGATAGAGCAGATAACGAGAAGCTGATTTCACTCGTAAAAGAAAGAAAATGAGGGCATAGATTTAAAGTGACATGCAAATGAAACAGAGATCATGTGAGAAAATATTTATTCACACAGCAACTGGTTAGTGTATAGAATGCATTGCCTGGAAATGTGGTGGAGGTCCATTCCATTGAGCTAGTCAAGCAGACATTGGGTGAATATTTGGTTTGAAATAGTGTGCAGGATTACGGAGGAAAGGTAGGAGATTAATGCCCGATAATCGAACCGGAGGCTGAATGACCTCTTGTTGCACTTTAACAATTCTGTGAAATAAAAGATTAGATCAGATTAGATTACCTACAGTGTGGAAACAGGCCCCTCGGCCCAACAAGTCCACACCGACCCTCCAAAGAGCAACCCACCTAGACCCATTCCCCCATACTTACCCCTTCACCTAACACTACGGACAATTTAGCATGGCCAATTCAACTAACCTGCACATTTTTGGCCTGTGGGAGGAAAATGGAGCACCTGGAGGAAACCCACGCAGACAAGGGAGAATGTGCAAACTTCAAGATCTATTGCTCTTTACATCTATGTTTAAGTTTATGGTTCATAGGTTGATTTGATTGAATTTCCAGTCATTTATATACTATATATAAGTTTGATAAAATAGAGGTTGAATGATCTCATAATCCATTCATATTGTATCTTGTTTGTGGAATGGTATCTTTTCTTCTTAATTCCAATGTTCATTTACTTTCAAGTAGTTGGGGTCAGCAATAATGGCAATGGGAGGTGGCAATCAATAGTTTTCTACTGAAGTCCAGATGGACCTTTTCATTTTGCTTTCGCCAAGGGAATGCATAGAGTCATAGAGTCATACAGCACAGAAACAGAGCCTTTGGTCCAACTCGTCCATGCCGACCAGATACCCTAAATTTATCTAGTCCGATTTGCCAGCATTTGGCCTATATCCCTCTAAACCCTTCCTATTCATGCACCCATCCAGATGCCATTAAAATATTGCAATGACATCAAACTCCATCACTTCTTCTGGCAGCTCATTCCAAACATGCACTACACTCTGCCTGATAAAGTTACCACTCAGGTCCTTTTTAAATCTTCCTTCTCTCACCTTAAAAGTATGTCTTCTAGTTTTGGACTCCCCTACCCGAGGAAAAATACCTTGTCTACTTCCCCTATCTATGCCCATCGTGATTTCATAAACCTCAATAAGGTCATCCCTCGGCCTCTTATTCTCTGGGAAAAAAGCGCCAGCCTATTCAGCCTCTTCCTATACCTTCAGTCCCAGCAACATCTTTATAAGTCTTTTCTGCAAACTCTCAAGTTTAACAACATCCTTCCTATAGAAGTATGCAGTATTCTAAAAGTTGCCTCACCAAATAGTTGTTTGATTGTATTGGAACAACTCTGGCACGTCCATTTCAGTGCTCATTTCTGAATGGTTTCCAGATTCTTCATATGCTCCTCGATAAGGACAGAATTCCAAACATTGCCACAAATTCAAAAGTGGATCCTGCATAACCGTTAAATACATTCAACAATCTTGTTTGAGATACATTGGGATGCTTAAGAAGACATAGTTAGTGATGTTTCTCTCTTAGTCATTTCACAATCCTTTCGGGCATAAGCCCTTCTTTCCAATCCTCCCACTTCCTCCAAACGAAAGGAGTAGCCATGGGCACCCGCATGGGCCTCAGCTATGCCTGCCTCTTCGTAGGATATGTGGAACAATCCATCTTCCGCAACTACACTGGCCCCACCCCCCACCTTTTCCTCCGCTACATCGATGACTGTATCGGCGCCGCCTCGTGCTCCCACGAGGAGGTTGAACAGTTCATCCACTTCACCAACACCTTCCACCCCGACCTCAAATTCACCTGGACAGTCCCAGATTCCTCCCTCCCCTTCCTCGACCTTACTATTTCTATCTCAGGCGACCGAATCAACACGGAATCTCTTTCCAATCCTCCCACTTCCTCCAAACGAAAGGAGTAGCCATGGGCACCCACATGGGCCCCAGCTATGCCTGCCTCTTCGTAGGATATGTGGAACAATCCATCTTCCGCAACTACACTGGCACCAC
>NC_057725.1:56714234-56751867 GCF_004010195.1 Chiloscyllium plagiosum | reverse complement strand
GATGGATTTGATTGAGACAGGGTGGGGGGAGGGGAAATGAGGAAACTTGTGAAATCCGAGTTCATCCCTTGTGGTTGGAGGGTTCTTGGCGGAAGATGAGGCGTTCTTCCTCCAACTGTCGTTTCGCTGTGGTCTGACGATGGGGGAGTCCAAAGACCTGCATATCCTTGGTGGAGTGGGAGGGGGAATTGAAATGTTGAGCTACAGGGTGGTTGGGTTGGTTGGTCCGGGTGTCCCAGAGGTGTTCTCTGAAACGCTCCGCAAGTAGCTGGCCTGTCTCCCCAATATAGAGGAGGCCACATCGGGTACAGAGGATGCAATAGATGATATGTGTGGAGGTGCAGGTGAATCTGTGGCGGGTATGGAAGTTTCCTTTGGGGCCTTGGAGGGAGGTGAGGGGGGAGGTGTGGGCGCAAGTCTTGCACCTCCTGCATCCCTCCAACCACAAGGGATGAACTCGGGTTTCACCAGTTTCCTCATTTCCCCTCCCCCCACCTTGTCTCAGTCAAATCCATCGAATTCAGCACCGCCTTCCTAACCTGCAATCTTCTTCCCGACCTCTCCGCCCCCACCCCAGTCTGGCCTATCACCCTCACCTTGACCTCTTTCCACCTATCACATTTCCGACGCCCCTCCCCCAAGTCCCTCCTCTCTATCTTTTATCTTAGCCTGCTGGACAAACTTTCTTCATTCCTGAAGAGGGGCTTATGCCCGAAACGTCGATTCTCCTGTTCCCTGGATGCTGCCTGACCTGCTGCGCTTTTCCAGCAACACATTTCCAGCTCTGATCTCCAGCATCTGCAGACCTCACTTTCTCCTCAAAGATTTCACAATCCTTGTTAAACAAACCAATAGCAGAAGGTTTGTTTTTAATTTAACCTATTTTTCTAATCAGCCTGTACAGAGATGTTGTTACACAACTCTGGAGCAGGTGGCACTTGAACCAAGACCTTCTAGGTGAGGGGTAGGGTCAATACCAGTGTGCCAAAAGAGGGGTGAAAAAAAGCAGAAGTTATACTCTTGCACTTGCACACTATTGAACATAGAACGTAGAACGTTACAGCGCAGCACAGGCCCTTCAGCCCTCAATGTTGCACCGACCTGTGAAATTAATCTGATACCCAACTAACCTACACCATTCTATTATTATTCATATGTATGTCCAATGCCTATTTAAATACCCTTAACTTCGGCGAGTCTACTACTGTTGCAGGCAGTGCATTCCACGTCCCTGCTACTCCCTGTGTAAAGAAACTACCCCTAATATCTGTCCTAAATCTATCACCCCTCAATTTAAAGCTATGTCCCCTTGTGTTAGCTTTCACCATCCAAGGAAAAATGCTCTCACTGTCCACCCTATCTAACCCTCTGATTATCTTATACATCTCGATTAATTCACGTCTCAACCTTCTTCTCTCCAATGAAAACAGCCTCAGTTCCCTCAGTCTTTCCTCATAAGACCTTCCTTCCACACCAGGCATCGTCCTAGTAAATCTCCTCTGAATACTATCCAAAGCTTCCACATCTTTCCTGTAATATGGTGGCCAGAACTGCATGCAATACTCCACGTGTGGCCTTACCAGTGTCTTGTACATCTGAAGCATGACCTCATGGCTCTCAATCTCCCATCAATAAACACCAACACACTATATGACTCCCTAACAATCCTATCAACCTGGGTGGCAACTTTCAGGGATTTATGCACCTGGACACCAAGATCTCTCTGTTCATCTACACTGCCAAACATTTTACCATGAGCCCAATACTCTGCATTGTTGCTATTTCTTCTGAAGTGAACTACCTCACACTTTTCCTCATTAAACTCCATTTGCCACTTCTCAGGTCTGCATTTTATCTATGTCCCTCTGAAATCCACAACATCCTTTGGCACTATCTACAACTCTGCCTACCTTAGTGTCATCCGCAAATTATGGCTTATCAATATTATAACACCCACTACCTGATAATCTTCATGCCAGACTTAATGCTTATCCATGTATGCTCCCCTCTTAGATGATCACCCAGCCTACTCAACACTGCAAATATGATGAGAGCATTCTGCCCTACATCAGGACATTCTTCATGCTCACTTCCAGATGGCAATCATTTGTTTAACTCTTGTCTTAACCACAATCCCACATAGAAATTAATTACAAGTTGTGCTAAAAATAAAGGCGGGATAGGCTAGGACTTTTTCCACTAGAGCTTGGAAGTTTAAGAGGCAACCTGATAGAAGTTTATAAAATAAAGACGGTTATAGTTAGAATTAATGGTAGTTTTCCCTAGGGTGGGGGATTTCAAGGCTGGGGCACATACTTAAGGTGAGAGGAAATAGATTTTAAAAAGGCATGAGGGGCAAATCTTTTACACAGAGGGTAGCTCTCATGTGTAATGAACATCCTGAGGAAGTGATGGATGTGGCTACAATTACAATGTTTAAAAGACATTTGGATAAGTATATGAATAGGAAAGGTTCACAGCTATATGGGCCAGGATTACGCAGGTGGGACCAGTTTAGTTTGGGATAATGTTTGACATGGACTAGTTGGACCAAAGGATTTGTTTCCATGCTGTATGCCAATCACTCTGCGTGTTAGCCAGCTGTAAAAGCAATAGAGGGTCCTTTCATGTCGACCTTATACATTACTTTAGATTTAAACCTTTTTAAAACTGATGAAGGGCTTTTGCCCAAAACATTGCTTTCGCTGCTCCTCGGATGCTGCCTGATCTGCTGTGCTTTTCCAGCACCACACTAATCTTGACCCTGTTTAAAACTGGCCAAGTCTCTTTCTCGTTGTAAAATGGGCTCAAGGGGTGACCAAAGAAAAGCCATTGACATTATGATAGAGTGGGTGAAGAGAGAATGTTTCCTGTGTGGGAAGGTATACCAATATACGAAAGCTCAGCTAACAGGGATACAGATGAAAATAATAAAAAGGTAAAGGTGCCTTTGTCCCAGAGGAGTGTAGGGCTGCTCTCTCATTACAGAGAAATATTTGATAGTCTATAATCCTGAGGTCTGAGGTTGAGATGGAGAGTCCTTCATGGAAACCTCAGCTAAGGTGGAAATTGAGCCCTGCTGTTGGCATCCCTCTGCATTGCAAAACCCTCTGCATTCTTCACTAACAGTCAACTGAATATGGATCTTCCTACTAGTAATTGAAGCAAATTGTAGAAATCTATTTAAGGAGGAGCTGGACAGCATTTAGTGAAGAAAGGAAAAGCTGGTTACAGTGAAAATTTACACGATTAAGAAATGTGAGGAAACTCAAGTGGGACATAAACATGTTTTGCCTGAGCTGAATAGTCAGTTCCTGTATTGAATGTCCCATATAATCCTTTGAGTTCTGGGGCAGAATGGTCATGCTATTATTAGGTTTCCCTCCATCACTGTTGCAAAACATAGAATCATTACAGCGCAGATAGAGGCCATTTGGCCTATCGAGCCTACACTGACTCTCCAGGAAGCATCCTCCCCAGATCCACATACCTGTTTACCATTGTTAATCAACCTAGTCTACACATCTCTGGACACCAAAGGCAATTTCGCATGGCCAATCCACCTAACCTGCATATCTTTGGACTGTGGGTGGAAACCAGAGTACTCAGCAGACATTCGCTCAGATGCAGGGAGAATGTTTAATCTCCACACAGTCACCCAAGATTGGAATCAAACACGGGTCCCGGATGCTGTGAGGCAGCAGTGCTAACCATTGTGTCACTGTGCTGAATATGCTCAGCAAATGTCCAGCAATATTACTGATTCTTTAGCAGGCCCCAGGGCAAGTGTCTATGGACACCCTGTGGTCTGTGAATTATTTTAAATGGGATCTCATCATGTTCAAATTGGCTGCTATATTTCCTCCATCATAAGACTGATTGTGTTTTACCACACTTCATGAGTTGCAAAGAGCATTCCAAATCCTGAGGCCATTCAACATTCTATATAAATCCAACTTCTTTCTTTCTTTCTTTCTTTTATCTTTCTTTCTGTCTCTCTTTCCGTCTCTCTGTATCTCTATTTCTTTATCTCTGTATCACTCTCTGTTTTTCTCTCTTTTTCTGTGTTTTCTCTCTTTTCTTTTCTATTTCTGCATTTTATTTCTCTATTTCTGTTTTCTCTCTCTCTCGTTTTGTTTCTCTCTCTTACATAAATCAGCATGAAATAAGTGATAAAGCCAAAATTCCCAAAGTTCCTTGTCCAGCATGTGGCTATGTCACCAGCATGACATGGGCAGAATTCAAGCTCCAAAGTAACCAGAGGAATGCTTGTCCCACAATGTCAGAGGGAGTTGACTTCATTCTAATCAGTGCTTCTGTGCTTTTATCAGATTAAATTCTGTTCCATAGGGAAAAATAACCCATTGCTATTTCTCCAAACACATAACCTGATTAAATAACACAAGTGAAGAGAGTGCAAGGTCTCTATCTGGAGTGACAACACCTCGCAATTGAGGCTGATAGTTCTTCACTGTCAACATACCAGTATCATGCTTATTCTTTCTTCTAAGACTGATGCACAGTTGATCTGTCAGCAAGCGTTCCACAGTAAAAGAAATGTCAACAGGATCTTATTTTGAAGTCCTGCTATAAGTGAGTCTATTTTTCCCCATTGAATTTAATTCTGGACAGTCAAAGTTGGGCTGTAATAACCATGGTCTGGTGAGATTTGTACAGGTAAAATTTCATTTGATGAGCCACTGATATTTCAGTGTCAGTGAATCTCAAAATGAACTACTGAAATTGAAGGACTCAGTTTAGTCAGTGTTCTTCTATAACCTGAGGGACAAAAAACAAAGGTTGGCAATGTTTCTACCATTTCCAACCATAACAGCTCTATACGCAGACAGGTTATTTGTCTTTAGCTGTGATGTGGAGGTGCCATGTTGGACTGGGGTGGACAAAATTAAAAATCACCCAGTCAGTTACCTGACGAAGGAGCAGCGCTCCGAAAGCTTGGACTTCCAAATAAACCTATTGGACTAGATCCTGGTGTTGTGTGATTTTTAATGTTGTCTTAGCTGTGAATCTCGTATTCTGAATCTTGCATCATAGTAATCCTGTCCAGATGTTAGCCGATTGATTTGTTTCATGATATAGGAACGAGGTTATAAATTTTCATTATTTCCATTGTTTTTTCATATTGTTTCAAGAGATAAGGGTGTCATTTTTTTTAAAAACACATCTCTCATTGTCCCTCATAAACTGAGTGCCTTGCTCGGTCATGTCAGGATCAGTTGGTCATCAACCACATTACTATGGGTCTGGAGTCACACACAGCGACAAAAAAACTGCAGATGTTGGAATCCGAAGGAGACAAACAGGAGTCTGGAAGAACACAGCAAGCCGGGCAACATCAGGAGGTGGAGAAGTCAACTTTTCGGATATAGTCTTTCTTCAGGCCCTGAAGAAAGGCTATGCCTGAAACATTGACTTCTGCACCTCTTAATGCTGTCTAGCCTGCTGTGTTATTCCAGCCTCCTGTTGTCTACTCTGGAGTCACACATAAGCCAGGTAAAGACAATATTTTTCCTTCTCTAAAGTGCATTAGAGAACTAGATAGATTTTTGTGAGAATTGATGGCAGTTTTTGTGGTCACTATCACTGAGACAAGGTTTCAGTTCCAGAATTTGCAATTGAGTCTCACTTTCACTGGTTGTATGTCTCCAAAACATTAGTCTGGGCCTTGGCATGATTTGTCCAATAATATTACAACTACATCACTATCTTACCATGTATAGGGATAGGAGTGCCTTTAGTCCCTTAAGTTTATTTCATCATTTAATTTGACGGTAGATGATCTGTACCTCGCTCCATTTATCTGCATTGGCTTCATGTCCCTTGATGCATTTCACTTGTAGAAATCTGTCTTCAAATCTCCCAATGTTCCACAACCACAGAATCGGTAACAGAGTTTGAGATTTTTACCACAATATGTTTGAAACAGTGTGTGCCTGTTTTGAGATTGACCCACTTTCCTTCATATTGCAGAACTTGTGCTGTGCACTGTGCATCTTCTTGCCCATCCGCGTAGTTGCAAACAGACTGAGAAAAAGACTGTGAATACTCCAAATGAACCTGTGCTGTCTGTTATTTTGGATTATTTAAAATCCCAGCTTTCTTTTTCCAAGATACTGTTTTCTTTCACAGTTTCACATTTCAGCTTCGGTGCTGTGGCATTTTCTCCTTGCTACTGTGTCCCTCAGTTTGCATTTAAAAAAACCAAGAAACAAGTTTTGTATTGACCATTAAATCATACTTAATATTGCTTTGAAGTTTGTGTACCTGGACTTTATCCAAAGATTTCACTTTTCTTTTCTTCTGACTCTCCAGGTCACCCTGATAAGTTTGGTAATGGAATTACTTAAGATGAAACTGACCTGTTGAATTTCAATTAAAGTTGACATTGCCAGTACAGTGACAGGTAGATATAAAATCGGACCTTTATGGTTGAATTGCACACACTTTAGTCTGCTATCACTAAAGTGGTTGTGGAAGCTCCATGTAGGTGAAGAAGAGCTTACTGTATTGTATCTTTTGTGAACTCAGAATGTTCTAATATGATGCATAGCCAAAATACCATTTTTGAAGTGTAATTACTGTTGTTAGGTGGGGAAAATAGATGATTTGCACCCAGCAGTATTTCACAAACAGGTGTTAACTGAGGGGTGAAAGTTGACTCAAAAAGTTTTATGCTATGCAATCTTTCACATCTACCAGAACAGGTGGCCAGATTAAATGTTCAACCATGAGACAGTGTCTCCACCAATTCGACACCAGCAATGCACTAATTATATAAAAACAAACTGTACAATACGTACAAGCCTCTTGAACCCACAACATTTTGACATTGAGACAAGAGTATTAAAGCTGGTTTGGGAGAATGCTTACATGCAAGTCACTTCAGGGTACAACAGGATCTTGATCAGATGGGGCAATGGGCTGAGGAGTGGCAGATGGAGTTTAATTTAGATAAGTGTGAGGTGCTGCATTTTGGAAAGGCAAATCAGAGCTGGATTTATATACTTAATGATAAGGTCCTGGGGAATGTTGCTGAATAAAGAGACCTTGAAGTGCAGGTTCATATTTCCTTGAAAGTGGAGCGGCAGTTAGATAGGAGTGTGAAGAAGTGGTTTGGTATGCTTGCCTTTATTGGTCAGTGTATTGAATGTAAGAGTTGAGAGATCATGTTGCAGTTGTAAAGGACATTGGTTAGGCTACTATTGGAATACTGTGTGCAATTCTGGTCTCCCTGCTATAGAGAGAATGTTGTGAAACTTGAAAATGTTCAGAAAAGATTTGCAAGGATATTGCCACGATCAGAAGATTTGAGCCACAGGGAGAGGCTGAATAGGCTAGGGCTGTTTTCCCTGTACCATCAGAGGCTGAGGGGTGATCTTATAGAAGTTTATAAAATCATGAGGGACATGGATAGGATAAATAGACAAAGTCCTTTCCCTGGGACAGAGGAGTCCAAAACTAGAGGGCAGACATTTAAGTGAGAGGGGAAAGATTTAAAATGGATGTAAGGGGCAACTTTTTCATGCAGAGAGTGATGTGTGCATTGAACAAGCTGTCAGAGAAAGTGGTGGAGACTGGTTATAATGACAACATTTAAAAGACATCTGGATAGGTATTTAAATTGGAAGGGTTTAGAGGGATATGGGCCAAATGTTGGTAAATGGAACTAGATTAATTTAGGATATCTGGTCAGCATGGACGAGTTGGACTGAAGGGTCTGTTTCTGTGCTGCATATTGCTATGACTCTATACTGACATTCAGAATTTTGAAATATAAAATGGACTGAAGGTGGTACCAAGTTAACATACATTTGACAATTACGTAACACCTGAAGAAACTGCATTTTTAAAGAACTCCGAAATCATTTTTAGCATGTGCTGTTGCTCATCCTTTGTCAACTGAGGGCAGAGTCAATCAAATTGTTGTGAGATGAAATATCTATGGGATAGATCAGATATGCAATGAGATTTCCTCCTCTAAAGGACTTTCATGACCCAGTCAGCTTTTATGATGAGCTGAAAATTGCATTGACACTTTTAATGTATTTCCATGTTTTTTTTAACAACTGCCACATTAGGACTTAAGCACTATTCTCTACATTATCAGTAAAGTAGTTAGAAATTACATGATTTGGCAACATAACAATGAGGATATTATTCCTTCAGCGCTGAATGCAGTAAAATGTTCATTCCTTCAGTGATAGGTATGGAGGATATCTAAATGTAATGATCTATTTGCTGAAAACAACAGTTCTGGGCACTGAGAGAATGCAAACTAAATGGAACTGAAAGAGGTCAAAGCACGATGAAGATGTGACATTCCAGAATATGTAGTTAGGTTGCTTAGTATTTCATTCTTTTACCTAGCAGAGTGGCTTAAGTGAAGAATAGAAACTTACTATTGCCTTACCAAGTCAATAACTTCAACAAGAAAGAATCAATTAATTAATAAAACCAAAGTGTGTCAAATAAATTTAAAAAGCTGAAGCCATTAAATATATTACAGTGTCAATAGGATTGGCAGAACAAATGGTGTGTTAAAACTAGAGGATGTGAACATTGCTGGAACCTAGTTAGAGTCTGAGCAACCACATCCATAGTAAACACCTGCAACTCAAAGGACTGCAGCCAGAGTTGTTGAGCTGGAATGTGAGCAGCAGACACCGTGGGACGTCAGGAGAGGGAGAGTTACTTTGACCAGATACTTTGGCCGCAATGTATCACATCTCTTAGGTTTTTGTGATAGTTTCGATTTTATCAGTGGTTAAGGACAGGAGGAAGAGACTCTAAAGCAAACCCAGCTACAGGGACTAAGGATGCAGGGATGGAAGGCTTTAAACTGGTCTGACAGGTACTTTTTGTCTGAAATTTTAGTTTGTTACATTACAGAATGTAGCCATCACTGTCTAGGCAAATACTTAACTAGTTACCTTTGAGAAGGTGATGGTGAGCTGCTTTCTTGAACTGTTACTGTATGTGCAGTGTACTTCAGCGAAGATGGGTAATGTGACCACAGAATCATGGTAAAGATGGCAGTCAAAAAGAATGCATTATTGGCAGGCGATCATTGGGGGACAGAACTTATTCTCTGCCTCTGTGATTGGGAATCCAGAAAGATAAGTTGGGTGCTCATGCAAGGGCTAAGGATATCTCTGAACAACTGGAAAAGAACTGAAAAGGTGAGAAAAGATGCAAACATCATCACATAGGAACCAGCAACATTGGGAGAACTAAGAATGCTGAGAAACTACAATCCAAATCAATGAGCAGAACCTTAAGGATCATCACCACTGGGCTTTTATGTAAACCACAACCAAATTGAGACAGGATCCAATAGATCAGAGTATTGATTGAAAAACTGCCATAAAAGACAGTGTTAGAGCTTAATAGCACACTGACACAGTCTGGGTAAAGAAGGAGCTTGCTCGCTGGAATAGCTCCACTTAAAATGGACTGGGACTAATGTCTGAAGAATTGAGTAACCTGAGCTATTTGTAAGACTTCAAACAGAAAGGGCAGAACAAGTGAGGGAAAATTTATAAATCTAAAGAGGCAATTAAGTACTATAGAGCAGTGTAGCAATTTCAGTGGAAATAAGCCAGAAGAGTTATAGAATTTAGTGGTAATAGTGTATCAGAAAATAAGATCAAAGAGAAAAATGGCAAGAAGTTGGAATTAAAGGTGTGTACTTTTTAAAGATTGAAATGTTCGTACCAAGGTAAACATATTAGAGGCACAAATACGGACAAGTAGGTTTGATCTAATTGAGATGTGTCACATGGTGGCCAATATTCCAGGGTACTTGAACTTTCAAAAAGACTGACAAATTAAAAAGGAGGCGGAGTGGTGAGATGTGGGACTAGGGTAGGTTGACAATGAAAATTAGATTAAAAGCTTGACTGTAGAGAAGCAAAGGTGAACATTTAAAGAAACATATAATAATTCTCAACATGTACAGTTCAAATAGAAATAAAGACTCTGTGGGAGCAGTTATCCATCTGTTGCGAATTAAAAACATTAAGGATCGAGTTAGAAACAAACCTTATAATGTTGCCAAAAAGAGTAAGTCTCAGGATTGGGAAAGTATTAGAATCCAAGGAAGATTGATAAAAAAAAATGATAAAGAAGGAGGATATGGAATATGAAAGTAAAATAGCAAACAATACTGAACAAAATGATTGTCAAGCTTCCAACATATTTGGAAAAGGAGGATAATTTATGTAAATGTAAGTATCTTTGACGGAGAGAAAGGAGAAATTATAATGGTGAATACGGGAATGGCAGAGACGTTAATACCAAAATTATAATGGTGAATACAGGAATGGCAGAGACGTTAATACCAAAATACGTTAACTGAAATAATAGGGAACCCCGAGTTTAATCATAGTGAAAAAATTGAATTAATTAACATTAATAAAGAAACAGTAAGGAAGAAACTAATCATCAACCAATCTCCCATGCCTGATGGCCAGCATTTTACAGTTTTAAAAAGAAGCAGCAGCAGAGATAGTAGATCTATTCATTATGATTGTTCAAAAATCTCTATAGTCTAAGTCCTGTTGGACCTGAAGGTAGCTAACATGACACCTCTATTGAAGAAAGGAGGGAGGACTCTGCAGAAGTCCTATTACACACACTTGTAATGGGCTGGGAAATGTAACCCTGAGGTGCTCTGATCCACTTTACCAGGGACACTACACGCAAGTGTTTTACATTGATTTCACTGCTGGAGACTTGGGCTAGATGGATAGCATTTAACTAAATGCTTGCTATGGAAAATTACACAGTTTAATCTCTGGTATAAGTCAGACATTACCTCAAGAACTGACCTGATCACCATAACCTTAATGATGCATCCTCCGCTCTGACCCAATTCATTCACTAACCCAATAATTCATTCTCCCACTCACTCACCTACTCACTCACCTGCTCACTTGCCCACCCACTCAGTCACTCACTTCCTGAAATACTTGAAATCTTATGATAACCCTTGCAAGACCCTTAAAGAATCATTAATTAATTTCCCTGTGGACCTCTCTGAGCATGATTTCCCTTGGTAACAGACAATAACCGACCTGGCTGGAACTCATCACCTGAGCTCTTTATAGAGCAGACCCCAAGGTAGGTCTGCATAACCCTACATCCATGACTGGTACTTTGTATGCCATGAGGAGAGGCTCTATAAACAATGTTCCTTTCCACTTATAGGATAGTGAAGAAGGCATTTGGTATGCTTTCCTGTAGTGGTGGAGGCTAGTACAATTGCAACATTTCAAAGGCATCTGGATGCGTCAATGCATAGGAAGGGTTTGGAGGGTTTGGGCCAGGTGCTGACAGGTGGAACTAGATTTGGGTTGGATAATCTGGTCAGCATGGGCAAGTTGGACAAAAGGGTCTGTTTCTGTGCTGTACAAGTCTATGACTCTATGACTCTAAAACTTCTTCACTGCCCTTCCTGAGTTATGCCATACCTCTAAAAACCTTCCGAAATATGGTACATTCTTGTTGTGAAAAGGGGATGTTTCCCTCTCTATGTCCATGTTCACCAGCTTTACCCTGGAAAGGCTGCACGGGTTCACTTCTGTAAGTAGGATTAGAAGTCCTGGCTGAAATGCACGCCATGGACAGAGTGCAGAAAATGACTGTTGACTGGAAAATCTAGACCAATAAATGATAGGATACTGAGAATTGTAGAGGAACTGAGAGACTTTCGAGTGTGTGGCAACAGATTCCTGAAGGTGACAAGACAGGTAGGTATGTTGAAGAAAGGCATACAAGATATTTTTCTTTATTAACCAAATAATAGGATAGAAGATCAGGAAGGTTATACTAGAACTGGATCGAACACCACTTTGACTAAAGCTCGAGAGTACTAAATACAGATTGAGTAAGCACTTACAGCAAGGATATGTATGCAGTAAAGAGGAGATTTACAGGGATGTGCCTGAAATGAAGGATTTCAGCTTTGAGGAAAGATTCCAAATTCCAAAGTAATTTCCTTTCCAACAGCAAAGGGTGAGGAGGGATTGAACTAAGATGTCTGACGTTACAAAAGACCTTGTTAAAATGGATAGGAAGGACTTATTTCCAAAAATAGTGGGGTCGATAGATTTCAAGCAATTGGATGAGAGAGGAATTAAGGAGAAGTGGAAACTCATGATATATTTAAAAGTGCATGGACATGGTCTCAAAGTACCATCGCCTAATGAGAGAGTCACAAAGTCATCGAGTCCTACAGCATGGAGATAGGCCCTTTGGCCTGACTGGTGAATGTCAATCAACTTCGCAAAAACAGATTACCTGATCACTTTCACATTGCTCTTTATGGAAATCTGTTCTTTCTTATCTTGCAATAGTGATTACATTTTAAAACAACTTAACTGGCCGTTAGAAAAGCTTAAACACATTACCAACAGGTTCAAGAACAGCTTCTTCCCCGCTGTTATTAAACTTCTGAATGGACCTGTCAAATTTTAAATTTAATGTTGATCTTGCTTTTTGTGATTTGGAGATGCCGGTGTTGGACTGGGGTGTACAAAGTTAAAAATCACACAACACCAGGTTATAATCCAACAGGTTTAATTGGAAGCACACTAGCTTCGGAGAGACGCTCCTTCATCAGGTGATAAGGAGCGTCGCTCTGAAAGCTAGTGTGCTTCCAATTAAACCTGTTGGACTATAACCTGGTGTTGTGTGATTTTTAACTTTGCTTTTTGTGCACCTTCTTTGTAGCAATAACTTAGTATTCCTCATTCTGTTCTATCACCCTATGATCTTTGTATGTTATGACCTGCCTGTACCACTGCAAAACCAAACTTTTCACTCCTCTTAGGTACAAATGTCAATTGTAAGTCAAATCAAAATGTAAAGTGCTTTGTGATGCCCTCTGGTCATGTAAAATGCAATAGAAATGTGCATTTCTTCTTAAAACTATAAGCCAAAGACTGGACAGTGAGATTTGAGCAGAATAGCTGTTATTTGGCCAACAAGGACATGGTGGGCCAACATAGCCTCATTCAATGTCATATTTTTTAATGCCTCTCTGACTCTTTGATGCATGACTACCATGAAATATTGGGGTAGGTAGAAGTGCCAAAGAATGCTTCTCTTGTGCACCATGATTGTTGCTAGTGCTTTGGGAATTTGATACAGTTTCCTCCTGAGTCAAGCAGTTTTGTTTTCAGAACAAAGCTGGGACAGTGCTCACGTACTTGATACTGACAATTACTCCAACAGCAATCCTATAGGTGCCTATTGTAATGAAAATGAGTGCTACATTCACCTTAATGTCTCCATTACTGCAGTGCATTGGAGTGTTTCACCCCAACCCTTCCTCATATGCAAGCAATGGAGTTTTTACTTCTGGAACCTAAATCAAAGTAAACAGCGCATGCCAGACCTGTCTAGGGACTCTGTATACCCTATGGGACATATTGTTCCACAGCATCAAAGCAATGATACCACTGATACACTTGTATGTAAAATCCTGTTCCTTGTTATTTCTGAGGCCCGAATTGCCATCCATCAATGCCAAATAATATTTTACACTGCTACAGGCAATTAGTGCAGTACTATGGAACAAGTTGCATCTTATAATTTTCAATATGATTGCAGCTTCCTGTATTCTGTTCCCTGATGAATTTACTCTTTAGTGTAATGCATGACTTTAAAAAATGCAGGCTGCTCCACAGCATGGCTATAGAAAGTCATTTTAACCTAACCCACCTGCCCCAAGATCAGATGCGACACTATTCTTACAATGTGCCAATATTAATCTCCATCAAAATCAGTGGCAAATCTTTATTTGAGACCATTAAGATCCCAGTATTCCTTCGTTCTCCTGCCAGTGAATCTCCATGGAACTTGGTGCTTTATACAAGTGCTCTCATGATCCCAGAGGTGGCCACAAAATGCAAATCACACCCTTGCACAAGGAAAGAGAATTTGGTAATCTTTGATTTTCTTATTAATGCTTGAATTGGCTTTATCTTCCGATCATACATTGTCACTTTGAAAAACTAAAATTTGACATCTGTCGCAGAAGACAAATCCCGACAGATTGAACCCAGCCCTGGGATTATGCTCAACAGCAAATCAGACTGGAGAAAAGCATTCAGGGAAAGACTGAAACTACTGTGTGAATTGCAATGCTTTGTTTGGTATGTTAATAATGGTGTTAATCCAGAAAAAATGAATTGTTTGGTTAAAAACAGTGTATGGAAGAATGCCTTAAGACCAAGTGAGGTTTTGTCCATGATGAAACAATGAACTTGCATTTAGATACCCCCTTTCATAACCTCTAGCTGTCCCCAAGTGCTAGTTATGAAGCACGGGCATTGTTGTTTTGTAGATAACATGTCAGCCTTCTGATGTGGTTAGGTCCACAAAAGCAATGTTGTTGGTTGAGAGGATGATTATTGACGAGGACTTTAAGAAAATTTCCTTCCCCATTTTGCTAGATCAAAGAACTACTTTAGATTCTCAAGAACAGAGAAACCCAACCTTAATGTAACATGCATTTTAAAGAATGACATCTTGAGCATATTTCTTTGGACTACACTGAACTACCCTATGTACTCAGATTTGAATCTGTTATTCTGTGGCACAGCCACAAATTGAGTACTTGCTATATCATAAACATTCATTCCCAATCAAATGAGTGGCTCAGTGCTTAGCAGTGCTGCCTCATAGTGCCAAGTAACTGGGTTCAATTCTAGCCTTGGGTGACTGTCTATGTGGAGTTTGCATATTCTCCCTGTATCTATGTGGGACTCCTCTGGGTTATCTAGTTTCCTCCAAGAGTCCAAAGATGTGCAGGTTATGTGGATTGACCATGCTTAATTACCCATGATGTGCAGGCTAGGTGGATTAGCTGTGGAAAATCCATGAGTCTGGATGGGATGCTGTCCAGAGGGTGAGTGTGGACTTGATGGGCTAAATGGCATGTTTCCATATTGCATGGATTCTATGATTCTTATTGTAACCCAGTCCTGGGGTACAGATGAAAACTACTTTTGATCATATAATTGAATTATTTTGACCTGTCCTCGACTTTAATGGAACGGAAATGTTAACATTGTCATTACGTTGTTGGACTAGCATGCTCGAAGTTTTAGAGATTCAAAAAAAATCTGGAAATATAAAGTGTATAACTGTCAGTGTAAATATAAAAGTGATTATGAAGCTATAACATATAATTCAGATGGTTTGTTAAAGCTTCTCGAACATTCTTTATCGGAAGCAAGTTTGCGGTTGTGAACTAGGCTAGCCTATATACGAACAGTGATCAACTCATAATAGCCCTCTGAAGCAGCCTAGCAAGTTGTTCTGTTGTATTAGGAATACTGCCAGCAACGCCCAAACTCGGAGAATGAATTTTACTTTTTAAAAATGAAATGCAGGGATTCACACTTGTCATAGATGGCTGGGAGAACATTATTGGTATGGGGACCAGGATTTCTGATGGCTGTATAAATTACCTAAGCTTAGCCCTTTACTGTTTACAAGATCAGAAAGCCTTGATTGTGTTACAGCTAATTAAAGTGTTCCCAGGCATCTGCTATTTCATTGCTAAGATCTGCAGTGCAAAGGCACAAGCCACAAATTACAGAGTGCTGCACTCATATAAAACACTCGTTCTATTGCTGCAGGCTCACACTATAATGAGTGAAGAAACAATCAGATGTAAAAACTTTTCTAATGTCCAAGGAAAACATACTCAGCCCTCACTCTGTGTTTAAACCTTAGAAACCAACATAAAGCACACAACAATGGTTTAAAACAGATGATATGGCTACCATCATACACATTTCCCCATTCAAAAGTGCATATGTGACATCAAGTTAAAAGGACACCCTTACTGTTGCTATCAGGTTTATCACAATGTCCAGTAGTTTTCCGAATAGAAATAACTGGCAATTTTGCTTTACATTTTGAACTTTGCTGATTTGTAACTCCTAATGAATGGTGTCAGCTACCTATAAGTGCCTCACATCAATCCAGGTGAATACATGGGCTGGGAGTCTGATTGTTGACATGACTACTTTGCAACAGGGCAGCTCACAACCTAGCTCATCCCTCCCATTCAAACCCCTATGTTTGTGTTCTGGCTGGCCAGTGTTAGTTTGACTCCTCGAGGTATTGTATATAATTTTCAACTTGTGGCCAGTTAACTCAAGAATTAAACCTGGGAAATTCTGGTCTTTGTGCTAGTTTCTGCCATGATTCACTCAAACGTGGATTCAATTATTTTGTCCAGAGATGTACTTATCTAAGAGTAAGAGTCTGCAGTCCCCAAACAAATACAACGGGGGACACTGTTGCATTCGGAACAATTTATTGAGCTCCATAACTGCATAGGTATGTTTGGTTTGCACATGATATTGAAAGAAATAGAAAGATATATTTTTGATATTAGATGAAATGGAGTGGGACGAAATTCATGAGGAGCAAAAATAATTGTTTAGGCTTATTGAGCCAAATGACCTGTTTGTGTGCTGTAAAGTGCTTGAATATAAATTTGTTGCTAAGGTAACTAGTTTCTGTTCAGTCATTTCAACAATATTAACAATTATAACCTAGAGTTCACGAGAGTAAAAATCACTGAATTATGGTCACTATCCCCAAAGTGCTCACCTACCTCTAATTCTAACACCTAACAACTAGTTTCTGTTCAGTCATTTCAACAATATTAACAATTATAACCTAGAGTTTGTGTGGGTGGAATCTGAGCAACGTGGACAATGTCAAAATTGGCAGCAGAATCAGCTGTAAGTCTGGCGATGCCTATCTCAATGTTGGGAAAATCTCGCTGCATCCTTTATGCATTTGAGGCAAGGAGAAAGCAAGGACTGCAGATGCTGGAGATAGAGAGTTGAAAAGTGTGACGCTGGAAAAAGCACAACAGGTCAGACAGCATCTGACGAGCAAGAGAGTCGACTCCTCAGGCACAAGCGCTTCATCAGGAATGTGAAGGGGAAGGGGGCTGGAAGATAAATGGTGTGGGGGTGCAGTCCAAGGCCCTAAAGGATCATTTCAGATTTGGCAGAGATTTTTCTGCACATCCTCCCCACCTCATTTACTGCATCTGTTGCTCTCAGTGTGGTCTCCTCTACGTTGGGGATGCAGGATGCCAACTTGGGAACATTTCAGGGAACATCTCTGTGACACAGGTATCAAACACCCCATCGTCCTGTCACCAAACACTTCAATCCCCTCGTACTCCCCCAGGGATATGCAAATCCTGGGCCTCCGCCCCCACCAACTGGAGGAAGAATCTTGGGATCTTCCACCTTTGGACCCTCCAACCGCACAGCATCAACATCGACTTCACCAGTTTCCAAATCTCCCCTCCCTCCTCCTCATCCCAGATCCAAACCTCCAACTCAGCACCATCCTCTTGACCTGTCCTACCTGTCCATCTTCCTTCCCACCTATCTGCTCAACCCTCGACACCTCCTCCATACATCAACCTATTGCCATCCCACCCACCTTCCTCAACAGCCCCACCCACACTCCCCTATTTAACTCCCAGCTCCACTCCTCATCCACATTCCTGATGAAGGATTTATGCCCGAAACATTGCCTCTCCTGCTCCTTGGATGATGTCTGACCTGCCAAGTTTCTCACGAGGCAACAGTGAGTTGCTAATTAAGCTTTGTTACCTCTGCAGCTCGCCTCAACTTCCTCTCTTACCAAAGCACTGGACATTGAGAATTCTCGATTTGGAAGTCAGAGCGGGGACCTCCAGCATTCACCACTAGCCACCAAGGGTGTCCATGTTGCTCAGCGCCAAGCATCATCTCAGGGCAGGAGGAACATGCAAAGATCATCTCTGCCTTGCTTTGCTGTGCTATGTCTATGCATGCCAAATAACACAGTGAAACATTGAGACAATTTGCCCTGCTCGCCAGTCAAAGGAAGCCATCCACCGTGCTGCCTCAATCTCACACCTGCACTATCTGTCAGCAGCTTATGCAGCAAACCCACTGTTATGCAGCAAGCAAGTCGCAGTGACTCCAAGACTGAAAGCAGTAGTTCTCACGAGAGTCCATGGAGGTACCTGTCAGTCAGGGGCAGCCTCTGATACCAGTCTAGGGGATTGACCATGGTCAGGCAACCGGCTAAGGTGCAACAGGAAGGAGAATCTGGATTGAGGACTACTTGGGAAAATGAGAGAGATGAAAGTGGAGATAATAGTATTTGTGAAAGTGTGGATGGGAATGAAGCCATGAGGGAAGGGGTTCAGCTACAATGGGAGCACCCTGATTTCAAGGGTGTATGACTGCAATGATACTATGGCATTAAGAGATGCAGTTTGTCCTGTTTTCTTTTATGAAGAGACATTGAGACAGATGTGCCATGCAGTCTGCTCAAAGCTAACAGAATAAACAGCTTGTGAGGCCTTGAATGTTTTTTTTAACGTTGGAATAATAAAAGCAGCCTGAATGGGTGGGGTTAAGCTCCCACAGAATTAGGGTTTTTAGTTTTAGCTTTCTGCAGTTGATGGGCTCTTGACGCTGGATGTGGAAGCTCTTATTTCTCTCTCTGTTATAGCTAAAGGCTGAGGTTCTCCTCTCACAGCTAGAATTATATGTGAGACAATCTATTTTACTGAATTTGCCTTTGCTAAGGGTGTGTTCATGGGGTATCACGATATTGTACAGTTACTTAATAGTAGTTAATACATTTTATTTTGTTAAGCAGTTCAATAGAGTTACAGTTAAGCCAGTACTTTTATTTTTTATCTTGTCTGCATTTTACCTGCATATAAAAAGTAAAGCGTGTTTTTAAAGTTTAACCAATCGAATTGCATCTGGAATGTAACATCTAATGTTTACCTTTAAAATAAGAAAAATTTAGGGTCAAAGCTATCTTCTTAATATATTTGGAGGTGGTTCGGTCTGGTCCAGAACAGTAATCGCACTGGGCACAGTCACATAGTGTGCCAGGGTTGAGGCACAAAGCTGGGTTGGTGCAGGCTCATGGGGATGGGGACCTGCACAGATGGGAAACCAATGGGGTTCATGGAAAGGGCCATCAGTAAGGGGATCTGGATGTTCAGGGCCTCACCAACACATAGAGGAGGAGGTTGGAAGCCACTGCCCAAAGGTCGCTCAGTGTATGCTGGAAAAGCAATGGGGAGAAAAAAACTGCATCCACACTCTGAGTGGGTGGGTAAGTGCTTCAATCTGTGATGTGAGGCCTCTTGAGAGGGAAACAAGACCAGAGAACTGCACAACATATGGATCTGTGGGTCCCTAATCATCGGGGATCCTAATGCATTGGCTTAATGTGTGCTGTACAGCTGCCCAGCTCTGGATATCACTACCCAGTCAATCACACCAACACTTTTGGATACAGAGGCCAAGGAAATAAAGGGATGATGTCTGCAGGGTCCTCTTGCTTTGAGAAGCTGCAGCAGCCTCTCAACACAGACATCAATCCCATGCCATTTCCTGTGTGGACAGCAAGTTAGGTTTGCTGGCAGTTGCATTCAGAGTTACACAGAAACACAAACAAACAGATACAGGGGCAAAATAATAAAATTTATACAAATGTGAGAAATCGTATACAGTTCATTGTCACTGCATACCCAAAGTGAATAGGTTTTCTATTTCTCTCCCTCCTATGATGTCTTAGTGTAATCCCTGGTTCTGTGGCCGGGGTGTGAGGGGACCCTGTTCGGCAGTGGACCCTATTGGTCCCGGAGATTAGTTCAGGCTTACTTGAGGGGCATTTGAGTCTGGTCGGCCCAGACATGCTGAGGGTCTTCCAGCCAGAGGCTAGTGAGCCATTGGCCCAAGCTTCCAAGAGTCAGAGGAGGGGGCAGGGATGTGGGGGGGAGGGGCGGGGTCAGCTGCCACTGCATTTTGTTGGGGGTGGGGAGATGTGTGTCTCCTTCTTCACATTGTCTCTTTGTGAGGCACCCAGAGTTGGTAAGGATCCCATCCCATTTCGGCATCCCCTTAATCTGGGCACCAATGGCTGGCGTGATGGAGGATGTGCACAGATGCTACAGATCCTGAGGGTGCTGGACCCCTGACTCTCCATAGCAGCTACCAACCTGTCCATGGAGGCAGCCAGATGGTTGAATGAGCTGTGGCACTGCTACAGTTTCTAGGCAACGAGGGTCTCCAACATGCCTGTACCTTCCAGGGTTGGTGGAAAAAGTCCCTGATTGCTGACAGCACAGATTCCTCTCTCCTGTCAGGGGTCAGTTAGATGCCTGGTCTCTGGTGTCTGATTGCATCATTATCTCTCGAAGGTGTAGTACTGCAACCCCCTCAACACCATAGAGTCATAGAGTCATGGAGATGTACAACTCGGAAACAGACCCTTCGATCAAACCTGTTCATGCCGACCAGATATCCCAATCTAGTCCCACCTGCCAGCACCCGCCCCATATCCCTCCAAACCCTTCCTATTCATATACCCATCCAAATGCCTTTTAAATGTTGCAATTATACCAGCCTCCACCACTTTCTCTGGCAGCTCATTCCATACACGTATCACCCTCTGCATGAAAAAGTTGCCCCTCAGGTCTCTTTTATATCTTTCCCCTCTCACCCTAAACCTATGCCCTCTAACTCTGGAGTCCTCCACCCCAGGGAAAAGACATTGTCTATTTATCACTATCCACGCCCCTCATGATTTTGTAAACCCCTATAAGGTCACCTCTCAAGCCTCCGACACTCCAGGGAAAACAACCCCAGCCTGTTCAACCTCTCTCTATAGCTCAAATCCTCAAACCCTGGCAACATCCTTGTTAATCTTTTCTGGACTCTTTCAAGTTTCACAACATTTTTCCAATAGGAAGGAGAGCAGAATTGCACGCAATGTTCCAACAGTGGCCTAACCAATGTCCTGTACAGCTGCAACATGACCTCCCAACTCCTGTACTCAAACCAATTGCTTCTTTTTGTTTTAAACTAAACACCTTTCTTCATAAACAACTGGCAAAGTATTATGTGCTCAAAGTATTATGGTGGATCTGTTCGACAGCAACAAAATGTTTGAGGTAAATGCCAACTCTCGGAATTAAACACATTTTTGATTCTGCAAATATGAGGATCAAGCGTTCATAGCTTAGATTAAGGTCTCTTTAGAGTGTCCAGTTTTTTTTTACACTTAATATCATTGTTCATAATTTGAATTGCACTCAGGCTAAATTGAGAACTACAGTATGCTGTATGTGATATCTGCCAAATTTATCAATGATAGGGGAGCTGTGGAGCAGTTTGGTTTTGCCTTGAGTTAAGTGGGCAGTATTGTCTCCTCCTGAGAAGTAGAGGAGGAGCAGATGATCAGATTGGTTGGGAAAGGGAAGATACCATCTGTATTCCTACTGAAACAGAAGGTAGGCTCAGGGTGACAAGGCTCAATCTCAACTTATCAACATCGATGCTAGTTAAGACCCTTAAGTAGTCAATTAATGACCATTTAAGGGCCTCTTCATGCCACTCTTGTAGCTAACTCTATTCCTAGGAAGCTCTGCATTATGGCTGTATCACCAGGTATGCTTGACTCTGATAGGAGGCTGTCAGGCAGACCTGTCAATGTTCCAGATATCTCAGTGTGTATCACTATCTGTGTCTTCCTTTATACTGCTTCATTGAGGGTCTCATCGAAATCCCTTCTTGTACTGTTCATCTGCAATTGCATCCTGCAGGAAGCCAGCACAAGAATTATGTTTTGATCAATGGCACCTAATATATCATTTAAGAAAAGATCATAGAATCGCAGGAATGTTACGGCGCAGAAGGAAGCAATTCCAGCCATTATGCCTAGAGCAGCTTATTAAATGAGCATCATTAACTCTTGCCAATCTCCCCATACCCAAATAATCATCCAATGCTTCATTTGAACAAAGCAGCTCACTTCTGAGATCCTTGCAGCTGATCCCGTGACTTGAAGTGTAAGGCATGTCCTGATCAATGGAAGCAGATACTGTGAAAGTCATTATTAACGTAACTGGGATGCTGGAGGGGTTAAAAATTGATAAAGAGGAGGTATTAGACAGGCTGGCTCTATTTAAAGTTGGTAAGTCACTGGGACGAGAGGAGAAGAATCAGAAGATGCTGAGAGACAATATGGAAATTGAAGTGCTACTGGCGATAGTCTTCCAATCCTCCTTAGATACAAATGTGGTGCAGGGTGTTTTGAGATGGCTGTACTTATGGGCAACATTACCCCCGGGTAAATGTGTACACACAGAAACAGTTCATTGCAATACCATTCACTGCCAGGGAGGTGAGTGGCAGCTACCTGTATTAAGGGAAGTTCTACTCATATATTGAGTAGAAGAAGAAAACTCTGGATAACTCCAGCAAACATTAGAGTAGGGACACTGTTTAGTTAGGAGCATGTTCCTCTGTGTGTTATTGCAGATTGGAGAACTACCTTTGTATTATACAGAACCTTTTTTCTCATTTACCTGCTTTAGGCAGAGAACAAGGCACTGAGGATCAATGAATGGCCTTTAGTTCTAAGTTGAAACTGAAACCTGTTACGTGCTCTTGTGCATAATATTTGTACAGTGAGATTTCTTTTTTGTTTGTTAATGATATGCAATGGGATAAGACACAACTTTTGTAAATAATTAAGGAAGAGGTGACTTAGAAGGTAATTTCATAATGTTGCAATTACAACCGAGAGTGCTGGTTAGAAGGTCAAGGTGACAATGTTAGACATGTCAGGGCACCAGAACTTCCATGCATTTCTTTAAGGAACTGGTTGATTGTTAAATACAAGAGCCTTTTCTTTGTTGTCAGTGGACAGAACAGAATTCGGCAATTCAAGCCTGACTCACCATTCTATACAATCACAGCCCCACAAACACGTTCTTGCCCTCTTTCTATTTCTTTCTGCTTCTGAAGAGTAATATTTCTTCCCTGGAGTGAATGGAACCAGATGGATCTTATTGACTGTGAGATCCTTGATTGGGGTTGTTAATCTAGGCCAATCAGGGATCCCAGTGTGCTGTGCACATGTAAAGAGGAGAAAGTGAGGTCTGCAGATGCTGGAGATAAAAGTTGAAACTTTATTGCTAGAACAGCACAGCAGGTCAGGCAGCATCCAGCGAACAGGAGATTCGACGTTTCGGGCACAGGCCCTGAAGAAGGGCCTGTGCCCGAAACGTCGAATCTCCTGTTCCCTGGATGCTGCCTGACCTGCTGTGCTGTTCCAGCAATAAAGTTTCAACTGTGCACATGTAAATAAAGGGTGGCTTGGGGTCAGGATAGCAGCCTCTGTGAAGTTGTTTCATTTCCAAAGTGCTGTTCCATAGACACTAGCCTTCCTGGAGGAATAAGTATAGGTTGAGTAAGAATTATGATGCTAGTGAGTTGGAGGTGGTAGATTTGAGGAGAATGAGTTGTAGAGTCAATGAAGGTGTGAGGCTGCTGTTATTAAGAACATGTCACTGTCTGCGATTTGTTAATGTTGGCATGTGTGTGTTACATTGATTTTTACAGCATCCAGCTGAACATCCTCAAAATAAATTTGACATCACATTCTCTGAAAATAGATGCTTAAGCAGTTAGTATAACTATGTTCTGTTTAATGGAACCAGTAAATACTATTGCTAAAAAAAACCCTTGGTGGCAGAAGGATCAACAAGAGAATTATTCTGATATCTGCTGGTTGTATTACTGGATGAGTTAGATTGCCGAATTAAATTTAGCTTGAGAGATCATAATTTATTTTTTAAAAATTTATATTTCATGAGAAAATAAACTCATAATGCTCCCATATTTAGGTTTAAAAATAATGCTGAAGTTTACTATTCAAAATAAATGAAGATAGTACAGAATAAACCAAAGTAATGATATGTAAAGATTTCAAATCATGATAAGAACATACTATTAATCCCTCTTACAATACTCACATCAGTGAGAATTCCCTTCTCTATCATTCCTCAATGCGTTATGTTGACAGTGATTTCAACTCCCAGGGTTAAAAATCTGATAGGTTCTTCACAAAGCCTTTATACCACTGAGTTTAAACTTCCTCAGTTTGAAATAACTTCTTAAATGTTTGAACGAAACACCTCTGATCTGAGCTTTTCCTAAACCCCCTAAACAGAGACAATACATTTTTAACAACTCTAATCTACCTTTTCCCTTTTTCAGGAGTAGCTGGTTTACAAATCCATCTTTAGCCAAGAACCCTGCAGATTTGTCCAGCTGAAACTAAAATAAGACATTTTTTTCTCAAACTATGAGTGTCTCCTCTAATCAAAAGGAAGAAAAAATTAGCACGTGACATTCTAAACCAAAACTTAATGCAAAACAGTTTGCTCATAAAATTCGCCAATGTGAACCAAAAAAAACCCATCAATCTCCAAGAAGTCTTTCTCTCATGTTGTGGCTTTTTAAAAAAGATACCACCATGGCTATAGAAGGATCTAGAAGTGAAATATTAAAATCTTTCAGATATGCATAAAATTGGTATGCCACTGGTTCAAAATTTAAAATTCAAAAATGCGAACGCAAATGTAAATGGCATTAAAATGCTTTATATTAGAAAGCAAAATAAAACCAGCCGAGGCATCATGCAAACACCACGTTTTCATTTTGCTGTATTTTTGATAGAGGCTGAAATGAGAACAGAACTGTTTTCAGAACAAAAACTAAGGATTGATGAAGGATTGCTGCACTTTTCAAAAGCACTTGTCATCTATTGTATTGTTTACACAGCTGCTTGTTTAAGCAGCAGTGTAAATCTGGTTACAATTGAGCTGGAGCCAAAGGGTGTGTATCAATGCAGCTTCGGCCAGTAACAAGTAGCTGATTGTTCCGTGGACCAGTAACCACTTATCGATGACAAAGGCCTCCTGCCTGCCAAAAACCTTGTGACTGGCTGGGAGGTAACTGAACAATTCAGCAGTGTCAATGTTTGAGGGGGAGACCATCAGATCTCCAGAGGAGCAGGAGCTGTTTCTTTCCTCTACAGTAAAATCCACGTTAATCCTGACAAAGCCCAATTATTATCTTTCTGTCAGCTGCTTGTGTGGGCTGTGACTCTTACCTAGTAAGCCAGTAACTTCATAAATCTGAACCAGCCACTCCACACCTGTAAGCAAGTGAAAATATCTGGAGGAGAATCAATGAGTAGCAAGTCCTGACAAGCCAAAAAGGACTCGCAGTGAACCCTGAGAACAGAAACCGTTGAACTGCCTTCTGAGTCGTTTCCTCTGCCCATCGCACTCACATTTCATATTCCTGTCTGTGGCCATCTTTCTGTGTGTTTATAAGGAGGGGGTTAGATTTTTAACTAGTGGAGTTTACATGTTGACATTTCATAATTGTTTATATGTAGCTAGAGTCTATCTATTTTTAATAAAAGGACATTCTTTCTGTCAACCTGGGTCTGGCAGCTGAAATTCTGGTAATTTTCAAAATCTTTAACTTTTATGATGACTCCAGAAATACAGGGCTGATTTCAAGCACATTATCCCAGTGAGGGATAATTACAATTTGAAGTACCTTATAAACATTATCTGGAAAGTGCCATTGCCGGATGAAGAAGACACAGTAGTATACCATTGTGATAGGCCAGCCTTGGATTTATGAACAGGATACGACCAGGTATGGAAGGTTTGAGTTGTAAAGAGAGATTGGATATGCTGGGACTTTTTTCACTAGAGCGTAGGAGGTTGAGAGACGACCTTAAAGAAATTTATAAAACAGAGGGGTATAGATAGAGTCAATGATAGTTGCCTTTTCCCTAGGATGGGAGATATTGAGACAAGGGGGCACATTCTTAAGGTGAGAGGAGATCGGTTAAAAAAAGACATGAAGGGCAAATTTTTTTAGTCAGAAGGTGGTTTGTATGTGGAATGAACTTGCTGAGAAAGTGGTGGTTGTAGGCACAATTACAAGGTTTAATAGATCTTTGAATAAGTGCATGAATAGGGAAGCTTTGGAGGGATATGGGCCAGGAGCAGGCAGGGGGACTAGTTTAGTTTGAGATTATGTTCGACATGGATGAATTGGACCAAAGGATCTGTTTCCGTGCTGTATGACTCTATGGCATAGAGTATGTAGAAATGTTGTGTTGTCTGTTTTGTATTTGTTCTTTACCTGCTTTGCAGGCAGATGCATTTACCACCGAGGTGAACAGTGGTAGGAAATACCACGAGGTGAAAGTTTCTTTCCAAATTATTATCTTCTGACTTTGAACTTTATCACTGTTCCTTCATGGTCAATGGATGCATTCCTTGAATTCGCTCCCTAACAGCAATTTTGACACATTTGTAGCATTTTGACTGCAAACATTAAAAATAAGTGGCTCACCACCATTTTCTTAAGGCCAATTAGGGATGGGCAATAAAAGTGAGCCTTGCCAGGGATACACACATCTCAAGAAGATGTTGAGAAATCAGAGTCAGCCCGAGTTAGTGACTTTTGTATTCTTAACTCTTCATTTGCACCTAAAACAAGCACTATGCAACCAAAGTATTGTGTACTTAACTTGTCACTTCATTGCCACCAGTTTCCATGGTTCCTTATTTTAGATTCTGGCAAACATCTGTTTACATATTAGTCAGCGAGTCAGATGGCCCTTAGCACCATTTCTGTCTCTGACAGCTAGATTTCCTCCAGTTTTTGCTTCTGCTCACTGGACATGGGTAGTAGACTTTCTGAGGGGTTGGAAGAAGGGCAGTTATGTTGGTTTTCTCCTGAGATGATCCTCAGCCACAGTCTAGTAAAGACAGAAGCTGCTTTAATACACTTTCAAATCCATTTGTATTTCAAAGCTCATTTGTATTACATTCACTAATCTTGACTTCTTGCCTCCCAAAGCTTGTCAAACGTTTATAAAGCACAGGCCAGGAGTCTGATTCACTTGCTTGCTGGAGCTGTCCAACAAGACTCAATAAGCTTGATACCATCCAGGACAAAGCAGTCCACTTGGTTGGCCCCCATGTCCTTCAACATTCATTGTCTTCATTATGGATGCACAGTAGCAACAGTGCATACAAGGTAGATGTAGTAACTCATCAAGCTTCCTCTAATACCACTTACAAAACTGTCACTTATACCACCAAGAAAGATAAGGGCAGCAAATACCTGGAAACACCACAATCCGTGAGTTCTCATCTAAGGCACACACCATCCTAATTGCTCTTCCTTCATAGCTGATGGACCAAAATCCTGGATGTCCCTTCTGAACAGCACTGTGGGTCCCCTTACACTCTGACGATGGCAGCATTTCATCACCACTTTCACTAATTATGGATTAGCCTTGGCAGTGTCACCACCATGCTACGAGCAAAATTAAATGTATAATTAAGTGCTGGTGAACATTACTTAAACTCTGTTTCACTCCCAATGTTTTACAGCTCAGCCTTGTAAATTTAAACCCCCTTCCCCCCAGTCCAGATTTTCTGACCCGCATTGGTAAGTACCCAAGGGGAGTATGTTTCATCTTGGCAGCTCCCTGAATGAGTGTAAGTGGAGCCTAACTATAAAATGGCACAGGTCTCCTAACTGCTCCTTCAGGCAAGTATAATGCACCTCCTTCTCATTGGCCGCTGTGAATGCTCTCAAACCAACTATCGCCTCTAGTGAATCTGTAGATGGCGTGAAAACAGTTAAGTATTAAACATGAGATAGGTAATACCACAAGTCATCCCCACCTTGTTCTACTACTGTGCAATATGAGCTTATTAATGACACCACATCTGAAAACTAAATGCATTCCATCTGTGGAACCATTTTAACGTTATAAAAAAATTCAAGATAGAAGAAGCTTGTGTATTACAATCAAGATAAAAATAAGATGTACCAGCCATCTGGCTAAGATGGAAATAGATTAACAAAACCATATCTTTGAGAAACAGTGATCTTGAACTAAGAACCATAGACTGATAGAATAGTTACAGCATGGAGCAAGGTTATTCAACTTATTCAAAGAGATTTTTTTTAGTACATTCGCAGGATGTGAGAGACTCTAGCTAAGTCAACATTTTGTGGCCATGCCTTGTTGCCAGACAGCAGTTAAGAGTCAACCATTTTGCTGTGGGACTGGAGTCACATGTAGGCCAGATCAGGTGTGGATGGCAGATTTCCTTCCTTGTGGACATTAGTGAACCTGATAGGGTTTTATGACAACATGCAGTGCTTACATGGTAACCATTACACCTGCTCTTCATTTAAATTTCACCAGCAGCCATGGTGAGATTCAAACGCTTGACCCCAGAACATTGGTCTGGGGTGTTTGGATTGCTACTCTAGTGACATTACCATTCACTCCTATCATTTGCTGGCTCTTTTACTCACAGCCTTGAAAATTCAGAGCCTCCTGGTGCTTATCTGAACTCCTTTTGGAAATACAATTGACTCCATCTCTCTCAGGCAGTCCACTCCAGATCCTAACTACTCGCTGCATTAAAGCAACTACTGTGGTAGTTAATAGTTGAAAAGAAATACCACAGGTAATTGAGAGATGAGGAAAAAAAAGTTAAGCTGTGTGAAAGAATATTTCTGGATATAAAAGAAAAAAATTATTCCTTATGTTGCTATTACTTCTCTGTTGCTGTTCCTTCTGCTAAGGGGAACTGTTTCTCCGTGTTTCCTCAGTCCTGGACTCCTCATGCTTTTAAACAGCTCGGTCAAATCTCTCAACCTTTTCATGTCCAGTGAAAACGAACCCAGCTCCTTTGATCCATCCAAAGAACTGAAATATGCCAAAAGCATTTTGCACTATCACAGGGTTAGACTGGGGTGGACAAAGTCAGAAGTCACATGACACCAGGTTATAGTCCAACAGGTTTATTTAAAGCTTTTGAAGCCATGCTTGGTGACTTGACCTGACGAAGGAGTGGTGCTCTGAAAGCGTGTGATTTTAAACAAACCAGTTGGACTATAACCCATGCCCTGGTGTCATGTGACTTATGACTTTGTTTAATTCTTCCTGAAGTGTGGTGCCCAGAATTGCTTACAACAGTCCAGCTGAGGACCAGCCATTGCTTTATAAAGTTTCATTGTCAAATCATTTGTATTGAATGCCTTTGTTTTTACAGCCCAACATTCCCTATGCTATTTCAACCATTTCTCAACATTCACTGTTTCCTTCAAAGATTTGTATTCATGTACACTCAGATGTCTCTGCACCCACTTTTGAATTGCATCCTTTAGTTTATGTTGCCACTCCTCATTCTCTCCGGCAAAATATATCACTGTTCACTGATGATTGTACAATGCTCAGTACCATTTGTGACTCCTCAGATACTGAAGCAGTCCATGCCTAAATGCAGCAAGACCTGGGCAATATCCAGCTTTAAGCAGGTAAGTGACAAGTGCTAGGCGATGGCTATCTCCAGTAAGAGAAAATCCAACCATCCCCTCTTGGCATTGAATTGAATTTCTGTTGCTGAGTTCCTTCCCAAAGTCACCATCCTGGGCTGAAATGGATTAGCTATATAAGTATTGTGGCTATAAGAGCAAGTCAGATACTAGTCATCTTGCAGTGAGTAGTCACCTCCTGACTCCCCAAAGCTGGTCCACTATCTATAAGGCGCAAGTCATGAGCATGATGGTGCGTGGATTGGTGCAACTCCAAAAATTGCAATTCAAGAAACTTTGTGGTATCCAGACAAAGCAGGTTTTTGATTTTCAACCCATTCACCATACTTGAACTTTTATTCTCTTCACCACAGTAGCAGCAGTGTGTATCATTTATAATATCCCACAGTCCAAAGATGTGCAGGTTAGGTGGATTGGCCAAGCTAAATTGCCCATACATAGTGTCCAGAGATTTGCAGGCTGGGTGGATTGACCATGGGAAATACAGGATTGTAAGGATGGGGTAGGGGAGGGGGTTCGGGTGGGATGCTCTTGGGAGGGTCAGTGTGGTCTCCGTGGGCTGAATAGCCTGCTTCCACATTTAGGGATTCTATGATTTTATACAGGAACTCTCAAAATCTACTTAGACAGTGCCTTCCAAATGTACAATCTCAAACACCTTGAAAGACAAGAATAGTAGGTACATGGAAACACTGCCTTCTGGAAGTCCCCCTCCATCACACACCATCCTAACTTGGAACTATATCAGGTTTTGTTATTGTCACTGGGTCAAAATCTAGGAATTTATTGCCTAATATCATTATGGGTCTACCTACACCACTGGAAACTGTGGTGATTCAAGATTGTGACTCAAGAGCAATTAGTAAAGAGCAATAAGTCCTCGTCTAACCAGGAAGCCATGTAAAACAATTTTTAAAAAGCAATTGTGCGTACCACCTACATAGTGCCAAAGGCACAGTCAGCTTTCAAGTGCCAATAGTTGTTCATATATGAGCCTGATAACTATATGCCCACCATAGCTGATGTTCAGCATTATAAAGTCATTGCTAAACATTAGTGAGTGCTTTAGGCTACACGAAATAATATCATTCTTTAGGCATCAGATATAAAACTCTACCTTGGTAAAGACTAACTTACAAGCACAAACCAATGAAATTGTATGAATCTCAATGACCACTATGATACCTGAGGATGAATTTTCCCCTTACTTTGGCAAAGTACTGTTTTCAGGGAGATTCGTGGTCGATGGTCTGCTTTGGGTGATATCACTTTTCTTAAGCAATCACCTGCTCTTCAGCCCACTAATTATATACTGCCAATTCAACGCTGGGCTCATGCAATTGTATGGCAGATGTTGTGCTGCTGGCTGGGCCATCCCTAATTGTTCTTGAGAAGGTGGTGGGGCTGCGAGCTGTCTTCTTGAATTACAGTCTGTGTTGTATCACTGCACCCATAAGTGCCATTAAGAAAGTAATTCCTGGATGTTGACTGAGCAGCAGTGAAGGAATGTTGATATAGTAACAAGTTAGCATTGAGAGTGGTTCATGGAATCACTATTGTGTGGGAGCAGGCCATTCAGCCCATTGAGTCCACATCAACCCTCCAAAGAATGTTGCTCCTAACAACCTTGCATTTTCCACCTAGCCTGCACATCTCTGGACTGTGGGAGGAAACAAGAGTACCCAAAAGAAACCCACACAGATACAGGGAGAATGTGCAAATTCCAAAGACAGTCTCCTGAGACTGAAATTGAACCCTGGTCTGTGGCACTGCGAGGCAACAATGCTAACCACTGAGCCACCATGCCATGTCAGGATAGAAGAGCTTTTGGAGGTGGTGGTGTTCCCATGCATTTGTCCTCTTCGTGGTAGAAATTATGGATTTGGAAGTCTAACACGCATGCCAATAGTGTCATATTTAAAGCCCAGCTTCACAATTCCACAGATGCTGCCAGACAGGAAACAACCATGACATTACTGCATCCCACATTTTGCACAGGGATCTGGAGATACTGGTGGATGGTGTTGTGGGGAGTCCTGTAGACCAGCAAATGAAGCCACTTCACCAGACCCAGCTAGGCTGGACCAAGATAGCAGGTTAGTGACATTTCCCAGACAAATCAAAACACCCAGAAAAGCAGGAATCACATCACTGTACTTCTGCACCTCTCACAGGTCAGTGCCACCATCGTCTCTCTGCTACCTCACACCCACTCTACACTTGCCACTGCACAGTAAGATCACAAAGACTAATGGTCTACCCTCTCTCACTATTCCTTACTCAAAAGCCCTCAACTATTTCATCTGTCCAAATTACTAACATGCTCTCTGCATGTCTTACTGGAAACATCTCATTGCCTCCTTGTTCCTGCCTTGCCACCAACTTCCTTGCTTTCAACTTTCATGTCTTCTATCTTTCTCAATCCCTCCTTTTGTCTCATTGGAGGAGAAACCGTCAAACATCTGATCTGAATAAAGATGGGTGGGAGCAGGAGGATAACATATTGCTTCTCACCCTGAAAAAGATCCATGAAATGACTGGAGTGGACCAATACTATTCGTTTGAGGACACTGAAAGTTCCATGTCTAACCAAAGCAGTAAGCTTGGTCATGCTGTGCTGCACTGCTTTCTCAGTGACACCAGTGTTAATTGCTTCTTAAGATGTTCAAGTGACCACCCTATTGCAGAACTAATAGCATGTCTTGTGACTGACCATTCCTCAATCTCCAGACAGCAAGGATTCTGATCTCCGGACAGTGAGATAACCAAACAATAGATTGACCATGGCCAAAGCATTCACTGTAACTGGACATGACTCTAGACAATGGCAAAACTCCTGACTGAGCATAGTCCTGTTTGATGTCAATAAGGACTGGCCCTTTTTGACTTTCAAACCGGCCATTGAATTGAAACACATGCAATGCACAGGAAAGGTGCTCGTTGTTCATTAGCAAGGTTCAGAATTCGCCACTTAAACCTGAAGGAGGAAATTGAGACTTTTTCTTTCAACAATGGGAGTCTGCCCACATGACTCTAAGCTTGGAAAAATTGTGCCTCTTAAGTTGGTCTCTCTAGTAATGCGATGAAGCATGATAAAGAAAAGCTACAGCAGCAATCCCAATCTCCCAAGCTCAATTCGCAATTGAAGGAACTGCCACATATTTCTGTTCTTAGGTTGTCAGCAATGGGTTTGAATCATAAGTCGTGGAGTCAAAAGATAAGAATAGCCATTAAATATACCAAGGTAGATGTTCTTAACATCCATCTGCTCTTTCTATCACCAGTGCACTATAACTGCATTGCATGTTGTTTTACCGTCTGCAATGCACTAACATGCCAAGACTTCTGATTGCATGTTCAAAACCTGAAACCCCGACCACATGAAGCACAAGGAGGCAGAAAAATAGGGTCACCATCAACTCCAGGGTCTTTGATCTTCAAGTCAGTTGGTTTATATCACTGGGAGAAAGTGAGGACTGTAGATGCTTGAGATCAGAGTCGAGGAGTGTGGTGCACAGCTGGTCAGGCAGCATCCGAGGAGCAGGAGAATCAACACTTTGAGCATTTTGAGTTTATATCACTGCTTCTTCAATGTTGCTGTGTCAAAATACTGAGCTAACAAACTTGGGGTGAGCAACAAAAGCTGGCCTTGTTTGTGACATGCATATCTCAAGAATGAATCATTTCTTTACAATTTACAATGAAGTAAAACTTCCTTCTCCTTTGAGGGTAAAACCTACTCATTACAAATCAGCATTGTTGTTACAAAGAGTCTTCTTCCACCATTGGCCAAAAGTAAGAGCTAATTCAGCCCTGTGATTTTACTCTGAGAGTATCCTTTAAAATGAATATCGGAACGTAAGGCAAATGCTAAACACATACATCAAGTCGGCAACAGATTAACCCGGATTAAGCCTTTGAATACTCCAGATTCTCCGCTTTATAAAGACAATTTTGTCTGCTCTTTGGTACTTTTAAAATTCCACCCCGCCACGATCAACAGTTCATCTTTATTTTTCAGCCAATGAGGCAGAGTGATTGAAATTAAGCAGAATATGAATTGCACAGCAAGTCAATCAGGTGGCTGAAGCAGGGTGTGCATGATGAATGTCACACCCAAAACAGTTGTGGAGAAATCAGATGCAAACTGACCTGCTGCATATTTCAATTGCTCTGCATGTTTTCTGTTTGCTTCAGGTGCTTAACATTTCTATTTTTCACTTTGTTTATTAAGCAGACCACAAAGGCCTTCAGCTATTCAGTTGTAGACATTAATATTCCTTCCTTAAATGTCTCTGCTTTTGCACCTTCTTTAGGAAACTCCTTAAATCTTATGGCTTTAACCAACTTCTTTGACTCAACATTCAATTTGTGTTGTTTGATTACATAGCTGTGAAGTGTCTAAGCATGTTTTGTGATGTTAAAATCCCAAGATAAATGTGAATTGTTGTGGGGTGAGTTATTTTCTCTCTGTGTGCACTTGCTGGCATCTTCAATGTGCTGTGGGCGGGAAACCTGATCAGTCACTCTGTCTGAATTTGAGCTCAATTGGTCAAAAGGCAGGCAATTTCTTAATAAACTACGTTTCATGCAAGTAGCCATGCTGACCATAAAATTACAGTGTGGAAGATAGCTAATTATGCTTGTGCTGGCTCTTTGTAAAGTGATATCCAACTGTATTTTTTCTTATTTTCAATTATAGATTCAAACCCAGTGGGAAAGTCACACGCAAATCTGTTTCCACCATCCTTTCAGGCAATGCATTCCAGGGATGGCAGGACTGACACATGAGGAACGATTGACTAGGTTAGGATTGTTTTCGCTGGAGTTCAGATGAATGAGGGAGGTTCTCCATAGAGACTTAAAAATTCTAACAGGGCAGATTAGGGAGGATGTTCCCGATGGTGGGTGTGTCCAGAACCAGGGGTCACAATCTGAGGATTCGGGGTGGACCATTTAGGATAGAGATGAGGAGACATTTCTCTACCCAAAGAGTGATGAGCTTGTGGAATTCATTACTACAGGAAGTAGTTGATGCCAAAATATTGAATATATTCATTAAGCAGCTAGATATAGCCCTTGGGGCGAATGGGATGAAAGGTTATGGGGAGAAAGCAGGATTAGGCTGTTGAGTTGGACAATTGGCCATGATTGTGATGAATGGCAGAGCAGGCATAAAGGGCCGAATGGCCTCCTCCTGCTCCTATCTTCCAAGTTCCTATGTTTCTATTCACTATTTAACAGTGAAAACCTTGAATTCTTGAGTGTCCTTCTTCACTGTCATCTTCTGCCTCCTTCTGCCTTGGCCCTCTATCTTCCCATATCATCCTCCCATCACCCAATGGCCCATCTGAGCCTACATAGAGCGCGACCACTTGCTCTTTAATGGTACATGGCATACTACACTCGATCTTCTACTCAAAGCTAACACCTGAGATCACTTGGTAGACATTAGAACCAGGAGCGTGAGCTGATTTTTTTTAACCTTTCCAAAGCTGATAGCATCAAAGCAAGTTGGAGTATTCACAAAACTGCCTTGAATGTGGTTCAGTAAGTCAGTGAGAAATGAAATACTGCAGATGCAGGAAATCTGTGACTAAGCATAAAAAAAATCTGGCAACCAGCCAGGCAGAATACTGAGATGATCAGAAATCAATGTTTCAGTTCTAACCTCAGGGAATTTCTCAGCCTCAAAGATCACCTTCTGTTTCTCGCACAGACCCCAGAAAGTGAATCTGCAGCACAAGTCAAGAGGCACCTGCAAGTTCCCTTAGACCCTTAAACCATGGGCTGAATCTTACCTTTCCTTGGTTCAGTGGAGGTTGTGTTGTTTTAACAAATTGAATTTTCCCGTCAGGGCCAGTGAGATTTCTCACCGTATCTTACCAAGGGCGAGTCATTAGCCATGCCATCCCTCGTGTCTGATCCTAGCTTCATTTTGTAACGCGCTGCTCCCTGAAAAAATTCTCCCCCTCAGCAGATTTCTGTCAAAAGACCAGTGTCCCTGGCATCTGTGTCATACTTACATGGTCATCCCCCCCAAGATGAATCCTGGTGTGCTGAAGCTGCCATGCTCATTAATGGATGGGGAGTGGAATCTGAGCATGCCAGGGATAGGAACAGTGGCACTGCATTTTTCCTCACCCAAGACCAGGTGGATGGGGTGAGGCAAAGGAGAGCATATAGGCAGCATGGTGGCTTAGTGGTTAGCACTGCTGCCTCACAATGCTCGGGACCCAGGCTCAATTCCAGCCTCAGGCAATATTCTCCCTGTGTCTGCGTGGGTTTCCTCTGGGTGCTCAAGTTTCCTCCTACAATCCAAAGGTGTGCAGGTGAGGTGGTTTGACCATGCTAAATTGCCTATAGCGTTCAAGGATGTGTAGGATAGGTGCATTAGTCGGGGTAAATATAAGACAACAGGATAGAGGAATGGGTCTGGGTCGGTTACTCTTCGGAGGCTCAGTGTGGACTTTTTGAGCCGAACGGCCTGTTTCCATACTGTGGGGATTCCATGGATTCATTCACTCCCCAGAAGCCTGACATAGGAGGTCACGCCATTGGATATTAGCAGACTGATCTGTGGTCCACACAGAGGCCCTAAGAAAGTCAATGACTTACTCCATTCAGCCAGGATAGGTGCCAGACCTGTCTCTCTGTTATTTCCCATTCCCCCTCTCTCTCTCTTTCTCTCTCTCTCTGTCTCGCTCTCTGCTATTGCCTGTAACGTCTTCCCCCACTCACTCGCGCCCAGTCCCTATCTTCCCACACCACTAACCTTTCATTGCCTCTGTTCTGCCTCCTCATTCACCTGAGATGCATCCACCATTTTATCAAAGGGAGACAGGGCGGTGCCAGGAGGAGGAACCACACACAGGGCTGTCAGAGGTCTCTCCATAGGACACTCCAGAGGTAGCTGGGGCCCCTCCACCCCTACCCTGCCTGCACCCCTCCTACCCTTGGAACTTCGAGCCAAGGAGGGTCCACCTGAAGACCCTCAGAGTGTATAAGCAATTGAGACATAAGCACTCCACTGGAGCCACTCAACCAAATCTCCACAACTAATGGATTCCATTTCCATGCAAGCTCTGCCCAGCCTAACTAACTAACCAGGGACTGCACTGAAAGATAGTTGGAGGAAGAGAGAAAGAAATAAACACTATTGAAGACAATTTGGTAGGAGGTATGACAGTCTCAAGTCTCAAGTTTCTATATATTTGATTATTTGACACCATATCTGTTTGGTTCAAACCTCTGTGTAGCCTTGATTACCATTGTACCAGCACAATGCCTAACTTCCTGTCCACACAGGATGTGCCATAGATCAATGCAGCATCAACGGCAAGATGGTGTAGAGAGGGCTGTGGGTCCTGTTGACACTATTGTCCCTGGTCCTGTAACATTCCTGGACTGGGCCTGGCCTCTGTGTTGGTGTGAATGAGTTGGACAGTGATACTTAGGGCAGTGTCAGGTTCAGCACATTCAAATGACCAGGAAGTTAGGAATCCCTCAGGTCCATGTCATTTACACAGCATGGATTTATGTAAAATATCGTTTCCCTGTAGTGGGCCTCATGTCAGGGCTCCTGGAGTCCCCTCCTTCACAGGTTGGAGCACTTCCCCAGCCCACTCCTAGTTTGGTTACTGCCATTTTCTTTCCCATTGTGTACTTTTGATTTCCAGGGGGACTGACTCTGAACGGTATATGGGCAGTCACTTCCAGGCTCCACCTCTACCTGTCGGTGAGGTCCTGACCATCCAGATCCACTTCCTAGTTGCCATTCCCATCTCCCCAGGTCCACACCCAATCCATCTACATGAGTCTGCACTGACCGACCCTGAAATATAAGGTGACCATGCTACATGTAGTCATATACCAACCTTACTGAAGCCAGGGTGCTTCTGACTATGTGTATCTCCCTCCTAAATGACCTCTTTAACATCCCTCTATTCCCCCATCTTCACAATTGCCAGCCTCCTTTCATCCAAAGCCTACATCCTCCTGATCTTGACTAATAGGTTCTCAACTCTTCTTCCTGCAATATCAACCCTCTCGTCTTTAGTTTCCATGGATAGACCTTGGCTGACCGCAATTTCCCCCCCGACGTGGTCGACGATGCCCTCCACCGCATCTCTTCCACTTCCCGCTCCTCCGCCCTTGAGCCCCGCCCCTTCAACTGCCACCAGGACAGAACCCCACTGGTCCTCACCTACCACCCCACCAATCTCCATGTACAGCGCATCATCCGCCGTCATTGCCGCTACCTCCAAACGGACCCCACCACCAAGGATATATCTCCCTCC
>NC_057725.1:56692723-56714170 GCF_004010195.1 Chiloscyllium plagiosum | reverse complement strand
CTACTTGTGGAGCGTTTCAGAGAACACCTCTGGGACACCCGGACCAACCAAGCCAACCACCCTGTGGCTCAACATTTCAATTCCCCCTCCCATTCCACCAAGGATATGCAGGTCTTTGGATTCCTCCATCGTCAGACCACAGCGAAACGATGGTTGGAGGAAGAACGCCTCATCTTCCGGCTAGGAACGCTCCAACCACAAGGGATGAACTCGGGTTTCACCAGTTTCCTCATTTCCCCTCCCCCCACCTTGTCTCAGTCAAATCCATCGAATTCAGCACCGCCTTCCTAACCTGCAATCTTCTTCCCGACCTCTCCGCCCCCACCCCAGTCTGACCTATCACCCTCACTTTGACCTCTTTCCACCTATCACATTTCTGACGCCCCTCCCCCAAGTCCCTCCTCCCTACCTTTTATCTTAGCCTGCTGGACAAACTTTCCTCATTCCTGAAGAAGGGCTTATGCCCGAAACGTCGATTCTCCTGTTCCCTGGATGCTGCCTGACCTGCTGCGCTTTTCCAGCAACACATTTCCAGCTCTGACCAATTGAGCAATCTAGCTGGACAGTCCTGGTTAAGAAATGCCCAGACCCCTGACTGATGGCTGCACTTATCTCTAACTGTGCTAGCTCTATCCTCCGGACTGACCACTACGAAGCCACAGGACTAACTGTGATGCACTCCCTCAACTGCAGGGGTTTGGACTTCCCCGACTGAAAACACCACAACTGCACACTTGAGCATAGCCAATCCCCTGAACTGGTCTCAGAGGCTGCCCTTTGACTTGCTGTACTGGGACCCCTGACTGACGAGTGGAGCCATGGAGTTTGGAAAGGACAACTCCCCTCACACTTCAATTCACGGCTTGCTGCACGTGCAGTGGAATTATTGTGTAAGCCGCTGTCTCATGGATGTGAGATTAACGTGGCACACTGCCATATGCCGCCTTGATTGAGGACTGCTGACCAGCAAGGTAAGCTGCCTGGTCGTGTGACTTCACCAATTGGCACGATTGGGCACAGAAAGCCACAGTGATGCGGAGATGTATCTGGGTGAGCAATCGATAGGAAAGCAAGTGAGCGGCCCTGAAATTCAGTCTGGTCCAGTCCGTGAGCTAGGTGTCTCATTCCTTGCAGCAGTCTTTCAATGTTGGGTAACAGTACACCCTGCAAATGCTGGCCTGTCTTTCCTGAAGAGGCCTGCAAGCACCTCTGAGAAGTGCTAGGAGGATCACGAGGCATTGGCAAATGTCGCATGACAAAATCTGTGAACAAGGGGCAGGTACAACTGGTAGCCTTGCATCATCCCCTGGACAACATGGAACTGAATCACCATAGCCAGGTACCCGCATTGACTTCCATATCGAGAAATCTCTACATCTCGCTTTCTCGGCACATGCGGTAAGATAGGAAGTTGAAAATGAATGAGACAATTTGCGATGGTAATAAGCTTTTTAAGAAGCTTTAGTGTCCCTTCATTGTCAACTTGCTTCTCCCTAGTGGTGAGAAACTTGCCTCGCTTGTTGGCCAATGCATAGAAGATGCAGTGAGTTGCTCCTGAAGCCCAGATAGGCCTCATCATGCTTCTTGCTATCACCCACATTGCTCAGGCCTCTGTAATTTTGCAGCCCATGTCTTTGGCAATGGAGTCAGAGCTAAGCAGGAAAATGCAAAGCTGAATTGATAAGACCACTGACAAGTCAGAATTCAACAAAGCTTCTGAGGAAAAGGAAGAATTTATGCCCAGGAGCTATACCTCGCACTAATTTTAAGCCAATATTTAACTGGGTGCCCGTGGAAAAAATATACATACAAATTCACACAAAGAAATGCGTGGCTGCACATATCCATACACACTCTCAAACCGATATATTTAACTGTCATCTTTAACTGGTCTGGCCTACATGTGATTGCAGACCCACAGCAATGTGATTGACTGTTAACTGCCCTCTGGGTGATTAGGAATAAATACTGCCTAGCTAGCGATGCCCTTATGCCATGAATGAATGCATCACAGCTTTTAGTAAAGGCAATAAGTAGAGGAGACTGTTTGGTAAAATTAATGGATGGCAGCTTTTCAGCTCCATTTTTATTTTCCACTCTCACATTATTTCCTCTCTCCATCATATTCCCGCCCTTGTCCTGCTACCTGCTGTCTCAGGCTTTCTCTCCCACATCTCTCTCTGACCAAATCTTCCTTCCAGCCTTTTTCCATTCATTCTGTCTACACTTCCCTTTGTCTTGGGAAGGTAACCAACATAATCAAAGACCTTCCCACCCTGATTATAGTCGCTTCCACCCTCTTCTGTCAGGCAGAAGATACAAATGTTTGAAAACACATATCAACAGATTTAAGAACTTTATCTTCCCCACTATTATCAGACCTATAAATAGACCTTTCATATATTACAATTATCTTTCTCCACACCTTCTCTGTAACTGTAACACTATGCTCCTCATTCTGGGCAGCATGGTGGCTCAGTGATTAGCACCACTGTGTCACAGCACTAGGACCTGGGTTCGATTCTACGCTTGGATGACCGTCTGTGTAGAGTTTGCACGTTCGCCCTGTGTCTGTGTGGGTTTCCTCCCACAGTCCAAAAATGTGCAGGTCAGGTGAATTAGATTAGATTACGTACAGTGTGGAAACAGGCCCTTCGGCCCAACAAGTCCACACCGACCCGCCGAAGCGCAACCCACCCATACCCTATATTTACCCCTTACCTAACACGACGGGCAATTTAGCATGGCCAATTCACCTGACCTGCACATCTTTGGACTGTGGCAGGAAACCGGAGGAAACCCACGCAAACACGGGGAGAATGTGCAAACTCCGCACAGTCAGTCGCCTGAGGCAGGAATTGAACCCGGGTCTCTGGCGCTGTGCTAACCACTGTGCCACCGTGCCGCCCACGCAATTGGCCATGCCATTCAGAGATGTTTTAGGTTTGGCGCTTTAGTCAGAGGAAATGTAGGTTGGTAGGGAAATGGGTCTGTGTGAGGAATTCTTTGGAGAGTAGGTGTGGACTTTTTTTTATCACAATAAAAAATAAAGAAGGAACAAAAACTTCAAAATAAACTCCTCCTCAATGGGAAGACACCAGCAGAATCAATCTCCTCTCTTTAATATAGGAAAAAAAGAACAGAGGCCTTCACTCACACTGATCCAGCTCCCACAGAGTCAGCTCTCAGAGTGAACAGGATGTCTGACACTGCTGTTTACTTTTTTTTCCTTTGTCGTGTGTGCGTGTAGGTGTCGAAAACAGTGAAGAACAACAAGTGTGTAAATCTTTATTTATATTAGGTGTGGACTTGTTGGACTGAATGGCCTGTTTCCACACTGTAGGGATTCTATGTTCTATTATCTTATGTAGGGGATCTTTTGTCTGGTTAAAGTGCAGAATAGTGCTTTCACTGTACCTCAGTACATGTGACAATAATCAATCAAATCAAATCAAATCAACCCCCTCCACCCACTTTCAAGCATTCCCTCCTGTACAACTTTCAATTCCATCTCTGCAGTCCCCTCTCTTAAGCTTTACCTCCCACTATCTCATTGACTTCTACATTTGTATTTTACAACCAGTTGCCACAGAAAGGATCTGATGATTAATCTGAATACATCTTGAAACACCACTACTAATGAACTTGATTTTCTGATATTGGACTTATTCACCAAGTTGGAAGCCGTGAGTTGCTGATACTTGACTAGATATAGAGTTGTCCTCAGCAAACTGACGCCAGTCCCAAAGACTGCACTCAATGCAGATCAAAGGCCATGTTAGGTACTAAACGAGAGTTTGAAGGATGCACAAGACACAGAAGGAGGGTTTGCGGGCTGCATTGGATACAGACCAAATGTTTGCGCAATGCACTGGATACAGGCTGAGGGCTCGAGGGTTTCATTGGTGCAGAGGAAGGGCTCAAGGGCTACACTGGGAATCCAGTGGTGGCTCATGGATTGACCTGAATACAAAGTGAATGCTCGTGGGCTGCATGGGGTACCCAGTGACAGTTCGAATGCTACACTGGATATAGAGCAAAGTCTTGAACACTGCAGCGGATATAGTGTGGAATGAATGAATGCACTGACACAGAGCGCTCGATGGTTGGACTGGTTACACAATGTGGACGTCAATGCCACATCATCAGGGATGCAATTGAAGTGAACTATTCAGCAACTTATTCCCAACTTGTTAAGATACTCTGCTTTTCGTGATTAATAGGTGGCTATGAGTGAGTGATTAATGGCTAAACAACAGGTCGAAGGCTAACCTGTATCAGTGAAAGCTTGGACATTTTAAAAAATAATCATTTGGATGGGAAAACACAAACTTGCTGTCACCAGCAATTCAGTCCCATATCAAACTAATGGCAAAGGCCACATACGGAATGTTCCAATGTTCCATGTCTGAAGTGCATTTGACTTACTGGAAACAATGCTGATAAATGCTCAAATACTCTCCTTCGTTACTCCTGCCTATTGTAGTAAGAACTATCAGCCCTTATCAGGCATGAACAGATGGAAAATGTCACTGCAGTCAGGCTAATTACAATCACAGTGCTTATTAAAAGGATGATTCAGTGATGAGAAGAGCTATTGCTTGTGATGGTTATTTGTGGTACTCTTAAAGGGTGCGAAGTATTTTAGGAATTTCCCATGTGGAAGCACTGTTAGACACGCTGATATTCATGACATTAACTTGGCACTGGCTCATATTGAGTGAGTGACCTTTAAAGAGAACAGCCAGCCAGATTTATCTTCTTGGCTTTTTCACTTCTGGCACCCTCTGGCATCCACAGCCACCTTTCACAATCTGATCTCCAGCATCTGCAGACCTCACTTTCTCCTGTTTAAAGAGAACAGCCAGCCAGATTTATCTTCTTGGCTTTTTCACTTCTGGCACCCTCTGGCATCCACAGCCACCTTTCACAATGTTCTACTAAGCGGTTTTGGCTAATCAAAGTCAATTTAATGGGAAAGGAAGCTCAGTTGTCAAGAGAAAGGATTTAGGCCACTCCTCTGTTGTGTTGGGATGGCTCTTCATCTGATTTTCCGAAGAAGGAATCCTAAGAGCACACCTCGTATTTTCATGGGTATCTGAGCAAAGACAATAAAGACAGAAGAAAGTTCTTGTATTTCACAAGTTCAGAACTCTCACACTATGGCCAATGAAGTATATTTTAAGACACATATGGGAAAGTTGAGTGGTATTATCGCTGAAATGTTAATCCAGAGACCTTGGTAATGCTCTGGAGACTTGGGTTCAAATCCCAACCTGGCAGATGGAAGAAACTGCCATTCTTACCTGGTCTGGATGGCATGTGACTCCAGACACACAGCAATGTAGTCGACACAATAGTTAGGAATGGGCATTAATGCTGGCCTAGCAATGACACCCTCATCCTGTGAATGAATAAAAGAAAAACAAGGATGGCATGGTGGCTCAGTGGTTAACACTGCTGCCTCGCAGCACCAAGGACCTGGGTTTGATGCCACCATCTGTGTGGAGTTTGCACATTCTCTCCATGTCTGTGAGAGTTACCGCTGGGTGCTCCAGTTGCCTCCCACAGGCTGAAGATGTGCAGGTTAGTGGGTTAGCCATGCTAAATTGACCAGTGTCCAAGGATGTGCAGGTTAGTGGGTTAGCCATAGCAAATATGAAGTGGGGTGGAGGATCTGGATTGGATGCTCTTTGTAAACTTGATGGGCTGAATGGCCTGCTTCTACACGGTAGGGATTCTTAATATTGGAATATTCTGCTAGGATTTCCCATGATGAACCATCTGCCAGTGCTATTGTCTACAGAATGTTTGCAAAGCCACCCCTTTATATTACACTTTGGACCTTATTAACCTGGAACTTCAGTGCTCGAGTGCGAATAACAGGGGAACACCACGATTGGGTCAGCTGTGTTATCCCCATTGGTTGAATAGCTTTCCCACAATTAATGGTTTGAATGGCCACTTGGGTGAGGGCTGTTGACAGCATTAAAACTAAATTCAACACCTTTAGGACAGCAGATGAAAGGAATAAAAAGAAAATTAGTTTAAAGGTTAAAAAAGATTAAAGTACCCCTGTTTGCTTTTCAATAATGTCAGGATAGATTGAATTCCACTCCACAATTTCATTAGGAATGTTAATCCTGTTAAAATATAATAGACTAAATTGTGGAAAGAGGTGTTTGAATGGAGGGTATTCAGTGCTCATACACTAACACCACTCACAGTTATTTTGGAACTGCAGCTTTATTTGCACAAATGCAATTGAAAATTGGATTTTATTGCACCAATTACCCAATGCCAAGCCACCATGTCCCATGAAATAGCCACACTAATATTTATAATTAGATTGGACTGTAAATATATACAGGGGTCCTCAGGTTTACAACCAGACTGGGTGTCTGAGCATGGGCTGACCGCACTGTTTTTGGCATATCCGTCTGTATCTCGCCTGAATTTATTGGATTAGTGTTAACATATTGTTAGACAACCCCATGTAGAGAAAGGAGATGGTATTATTCTCCAATGAATTGATCTGAATATAGTGGAACCCACCATGAGGTGGATATGATGGCTCAGTGGTCAGCACTGCTGCCTCACAGCGCCAGTGGGTTTGATCCCTTTCTTGGGTGACTGTCTGCTTGGAGCTTAAATGTTATCCCTGTGTCTGTGTGGGTTTCTCTGTGTGCTCCAGTTTCCTCCCACAGCCCAAAGATGTGCAGGGTAGGTGGGCTGGCCATGATATAATGCCCGCTAAATGAAATGTGGGGATAGGATGGGTCTGGGTGGAGTTAGTATGGGCTGAATGACCTTTTTCCACACATAGATCAAAACTGTACACATTGGTTGAGAAAATCAACAGCATTCCTCAAATGGATTGCTAGTCAATGTCATGGTGTTCAATTTAGAATGTATTCACAACATCATTGATAATCTTTTACACTGTAATTCTTGGTTTCGAGGAGGACAGAACTTGTGTATATATTACTTTTTATTAGTGTTACAACACCATGCCTCAAACATTTCACAGCCATTAATGTTCCTTTCTATTGATAACGGTTATAAGGTAGGGAAACTTGCGTTGAGCTACTGTTGGCTGTTTCATTATTCATGATTGCTTGCTGCAGTATCTGGTTGTCACATCATGTAATAAGCCTCTAAGTGCTTCAAGTGCCTTTCCTTGGTATGAAACAGTATCTTTTACTTTAAGGAGTAGATTTGGACTCTGCACAAAAAGTGGTGATAATTGATTGGACAGCCTGATTTTTATTCCCACTAATCTCTCTGAAAATAAGAGCAAATTGTAAAGGAGGCTGAGATCTTATGTGATCACACAAAGTGCACATCTAACCCTCAGGGCTGAATCATACCAGGAATCAGCTGAGTGCCATTTCAGTTGTGTCTTCTGGAGGGATTTTCTGTCTGTTTGAGTGTTATGATCCCAAACCTACCACATTAACTATGTAACTATGTACCATATCCCCATGCGCCCTGTGCATCAGATGCTGGCCCAGAACTTCCACTCAGCGTCGATGGAAGTACTCGCCGCTGCTGGGATATGCTATGATTCTTGGCATGGGTGATATTTTTAAAAGGTCCCCAGCTGGCATTCCAGAGCTACCCTGCACGGGTTTGTGCCATTTGACCCGGACACGGCATTCAAGCGGAAAGTGGCACCCAGCTCTGCAGGTACCTGGAGGTCCTGGTGATTGGGGGGGGGGGAGCGTGGATGCAGAGAAGGGGTTGCCTTTTCCCCCAGGACTGGCAGTGGGGGGGGGGCACCACAACACCAGACTCTGTCACCCGTGTCAGTGCAGTGTCACCCATCTGCAAGAATACCCAGCAAGCCTAATGACCTTCTCTGATGGGTAGGTGCCATACTATCCTCTCACCTCATACACATTCTATCACTTACACTACACCCATCTCTCTTCGAGGCTCATGCTCTAGCATGCTCACTGTCAGATGGAGCATCTTCACTCCCTCACTCTCCCCCACCCCATTCCCTGAGAATATTAACCCAGCATCGATTCTGTACCTCATACATCACTCATGGCCAGCCACCTCGCTACCTTTCCCCCAAATTATTTCAGCATTAACATTTGTGTCAGCCACTTTCAATCCTTCCTTTTATCTCATTTCAGGAGAAAATGACCTACCCATGCAGCGTGTGATGAAATGTTGCCACTGGGTGTCCATGATCGATTTCCTGAGGAGTAAGCAGTGAGCTGGAGCTGCCAGGTCTGAGCTCTAACTTTCATGTTGGGAATTCTTGGTGTTTAGTTTCTGTCAGCTGGGTGAGAGATTAGGAAAACACATTGTGAGGAAGTAATAATGAGGCTAAAGTGAAAATCCTTGAAAATAGGCCTCTCCCCAGTGAGAATGACATTTCAGTACTTAGTTGGAAAACAAGACTTCTTGCTCAGATGTCGAGAAAGTTTTCACTGAAGATCTCACTCGATTTTCCCAATTTTCCCACGTCATGGCATACCTTCAGTCTATTCCCTTTTCAGCAATCATCACAAAAGTCCTTTTATAAAGCCAAACATTCATGAGAATATTGAACACAAAACTCGCCATTGGTGTCTTGAATATTTGTTTAGACAGTGAGTGCTCTTGATGCAGTTGGGTAGTGGAATGGTTTCTGAACCCAACCCTGCGTTAATGCTTAATTATTCCCAATGTAATGCCCACTTTGCAAGTAAGGTTCATTTTCAGGCCCAACAGCTCATTTAAGAGAATTGAAGACCATAAAGGAAAAATGATTAGGAGATGCTGGTGTTGGATGGGGTGTGCTAAGTTAAAAATCACACAACACCAAATTATAATCTAACAGATTTATTTGAAAGCACTAGCTTTTGGAGCGCTGCTCCTTCGTCTGGAAAAAATTGGGGTAATTAGATTAAATGGGTGTCTGTAGATGCAATGGGCTTGATTTTCAAATCAGGTTTGGGAACTGTTTCTGGAACAAGTCAGCATTCGAAATGCAAAACTATTTTCAAATCTAAAAACACCAAGGATGAGTTCATTGACCTGCCAACACTGTCCTGAATGGCCTGAAGGTTAGACTTGATCCCTGAGGCCCAGAATTTTCATCCAACGAAGCATGTCTGCCCTCTGTCTTCCTGAATATTCAAGACACTGATTACAATGGCCAGATAAAAGGATGTCAAGAATATTTGATTTTATAAAAGGATTTTTCTGAATAATTTCTAAAAAAATGGAATGGACCGAAGGGAGGCCATGACGTACGCCATGGTGATCAAGTTGGGCATATCGAGTGAGATGTTCAGTGAAGACCTTCTCAACATTGAGAGCAAGAAGTCTAATTTTCCAAAGGCTGCTCACTAATGACTCTGCTTACTCTCCTCCTTTGCTGATGAAACTAGGATCCTGCTCTTCATCCAACTCCAAACCTCTTGGCATTGTCATGTCATGCAGATGCAGATGCAAATGCCAACCACAATACAAGGCACCCTACCTGCTTTGTACTAGAGAGCACTACCCGACTGGTCAACATAACAGAAGTGTATCTTCAAGATGTTAATGGTCTGCTCATTGCAGGTTCGTACTTGTAGATGTCTTTGGCTGTAGAACCTCTCTCTGACTCTGGGTAATGACAAGTATCAGGAGCTACCTCCTCAGAGGATAACTCCATCATATAACAACTAATCACAGAGCCTGGATGTTGTTCTGAAGAAATGCAGTCCCTAGGACTCTATGAAGCTACTATGACAGCTGCCCATAAACTGAGCCCAGACGCACATGTTCTATGTTCTGTGGTAGACATTCATTGAGTTGAAGCTTTTCATGTTTAGGAATCCAGATGTCTGGTTTGTTGGTATTGTGATGGCCATGTCCCCTTGAGTCTAAGGAAATATATCAATGATGACAAACCACAATTGCTCTGCTGGCTTATCAATCACAGAATGAATGTAATTCCCCTAATCTTCAAAATAGGATATCGATGACCAGCCTGGTGAGCTGCTGACTATGGGATAGCACCTATGACGAAGTATAATCCCTGGAGTGAATCATAAATGTAAGAATTCAGTCCAACGATGACCCATATGGCTGCAGATTGGAGTTGGCGTGGTTGTGGACCAGAGCACAGGTACCTGAGACCATTTGCCGAGAGTGGCACAGCATCCCCTTGCACTGTCTTTTACAGGAAGCTTACTCATGAATGATACACAATGGCTTTTTCCCTCTGCAGCCACCCTCTGTGTTCTTCTGCACCCTACCCATCTCCAATAACAGCTGGGTGTCTCTATTGTAGCTTGTCTTCTCTACTAGCACCAACCTCAGCATTATCTGCACCCACTCCCTCAGCTGATAACCATCTGTTCACCAGAAGTTCCTCTACCAACCACTGATGCCCAAGAGATGCCAGCAGCCTTATGCAACTCTCAAGACTCCTACCTCTCACTGTTGAGAAATACAAGCCTCTCAGCACCAATAAATGCAACTATAGAGCAGCCTAGTTGCATTTTCCCACCCTCATATAAGTTGAACACCGCAATCATTAGCTTTCATGGCTCCTTACTGCATGCATGCCAGGTACATGTGATGTGCCTCAGTGACAACACCTCCACACAACAATTCCTAAAACTGGTGCCCTGCAAGGCTGTGTACTCAGCCCCTTACTATACTCCTTTTTCATTCAAGATTGTGTGGCTAAATTCAGCTCTAACTCCATTTACAGGTTTGTTGATGACATCACTGTAGTAGGTCGGATCTCAAACATCGTCAAGATAGGGTACAGAAAAGAGATAGACCACTTTGTGGCATGGTGTAAAGGTAATAATCTCTCCCTCAATGTCAGCAAAATGAAGGAGCTAGCCATCGACTTCAGGGAGTGGAGAAGAGGACATGCCCTTGTCTGTATCAATGGTGCTGAAGTAGAGGTTGTTGAGACTTTCAAGTACCTAGAGTAAAGATCACCAAAAATTTGTTGTAAAACTTGACAGGGTTCAGAAAAGATTTACAGGGATGTTGCCAAGCTTGGAGGATATGAGCTATAGGGAGAGGCTGAATAGGCTGGGGCTGTTTTCCCTGGAGCATCGGAGGCTGAGGGGTGACCTCACAGAGGTTATAAAATAACGAGGGGCATGGATAGGGTAAATAGCCAAGGTCTTTTTCTCTGGAGTGGGGGTGTCCAGAACTAGAAGGCATAGGTTTAGGGTGAGAGGAGAAAGGCATAAAAGAGAGCTAAGGGGCAATTTTTTCACACAGAGGGTGGTACATGTATGGAATGGCTGCCAGAGGAAGTAGTGGAGGCTAGTACAAATGCAACATTTAAAAGGCATCTGGATGGGCATATGAATAGGAAGAGTTTGGAGGAATATGGGCTGGGTGCTGGTAAGTGGGACTAGATTAGCTTGGGATATCTGGTTGGCATGGACGAGTTGGACCGAAGGGTCTGTTTCTGAGCTGCATATCTCTATGACTCTATGACCTTATCTGTCCTGATCCATCTCTGTCATCGCTAAAGTCAAGAAATCATGCCAATGCCTCTATATTCTCAGAAGGCTAAGGAAATTCAGCATGTCCAGAATGACTTTAACCTATTTTTATAGATGTACTATAGAAAGCTTCCTATCTGGATGCATCACAACTTGGTATGGCAACTGCCCTGCCCAGGACCACAAGAAATTACAGAGTAGTGAACGCAACCCAGTCCCAACACAAAAACATCTTTCCACTGAGTCTGTCTACATTTCCCATTCCCTCGGAAAAGCAGCCAACTTAATCAAACACCCCTCCCATCCCAATTATAACTCCCTTCCACCCCCTTCCAATGGGCATAAGATACAAAACTCTGATAATGCACATTAACAGATTTAAGTACCGCGTCTTCCACGCTGTTATCAGACTGATGAAAGGACCCCTTCATCTGCACCTTCTGTGTAACTCTAACATTGTATTCTGCTTTCTGTTCTACTATCCTGATGTACTTATGTAAGGTATGATTTGTCTGATTACTATGCAAAGCAATACTTTTCACTGTATCTCAGTACTTGTGACAATAATAAATCAAATCACATCAAATCACTTGGTGCTGCTCATGTCTGACAGTGAGACATTCCAAACTGCTTCTATCATGTCTGTTCATCAATGAGACCAACAAATACCTAATTAAAGGCTAGTGGATTTCAGAGTTTCTCACTGCTACCCTCCCTTGAAAGTTGTATTGCACTTCAGAAAAATGGGATCTAATGCTGACCTCTGAGACAGTGATTTTCAAATCATGCCTGCATTCACTCACACTGCCTCTGGCATTTAAAAAATGCAGCTCAATAATTCTTCATAGCACCTTGAGAGATTTTCAAATTTCCTTGCTGGTATATCCCAGAGCCATGTTCTACACTATCTAGAAGAACAAGGACAGTGCAGTGGGGCGGCACGGTGGCTTGGCAGTTAGCACTGCTGCCTCCCAGCACCAGGGACCCAGGTTCAATTCCAATCTTGAGTGACTGTCTGTGTGGAATGTGCACATTTTCCCCTTGTCTGCATGGCTTTCCTCCCGGTGCTCTGGTTTCCTCTCACAATTCAAACATGTGCAGCTCAGGTGAATTTGCCATGCTAAATTACCCATGGTGTTTGGGGATGTGTAGATTATGTGCATTCATCAGGCGTAAATACAGGGTAAGGGGATGGGTTATTCTTTGCAGGGTCAATGTGGACTTGTTGGGCTGAAGAGCCTGTTTCCACACTGTAGGGATTCTAATCTAAAAGCAGATGTATGGAAACATCAGAATCTATAAGTTCCTCTTAAAGCCATCGACCATCCAGTCATGTAGTTACCATGCTTTCGTTGTCACATGGTCAAAATACTGGATCTCCCTATTTAACCGCATGGTGGGAACATCCTCGCAAGGAGATTTAATGCTTGTTTTATGAGCAGTGTCTATATTCACAGAATGAATTTAAAAAGCCATTGAACGAAATTTGAAGAAATCCATTTCTTCAAAGTGAACATCAAGCGGACATTCAACTTTATTTTGTTAATCTTTCTTGTTTCACCTGCTGAAGACATAATATCAGATGTCTCCAGCTATTCTCCTTCTGATCGAATCTAGATTCAAAGGGGAGGGTTGCGAAGATGTGGGTTTGGTACATCTCATGTTGATTTTTAATTATACCGTCTCCTGAAGTATTATGGGCTTAATGTTGCTTAAACCAAATAAAAGTTCATAACTTTTCCCAAGGGTGGGGGAGTTTAAAACAAGGGGGTGTATATTTTAGGTGAGAGGAGAAACATTGAAAAGGACATGAGGAGCAACATTTTTTTACACAGCAAGTGGTTAGAAAATGCCAATGAAAGTGATGGATGCAAATACAGCTACAATGTTTAAAAGATATGTAGGTAAGTACCTGAATAAGTTTTGAGTGGATATGTGCCAAGCGCAGGCAAGGGGGATTAGATAAATTTAGGAACATGGTCGGTGTGGACTGGTTAGGTCGGAGGGTCTGTTCCATGCTGTATGACTCCATGACTCTACAACTACTTCCATGTTATTACTGATCATGAAATAAACAAATAAAATAGTTTATAGAGTAGCAAATTAGTGCAATGTCAACTTGAAGTGGAAGACTTGAATGACCAATGTGGAAGGGAATTTTGTTGGGGTTGCTCTCTGAGCTTAACTTGCATTTTCAATTAATTCATTTTAGCAAAATTATGGAGTCATGAATAAAAATCACTGCTTTGTACATGCTGACCTTTTCACAATGATCAGCAAATGGAACAAATAAATATCTCATTACAAACAAAGAACAAGATCAGGCCACTCTGCCCTTCGACTCTGCTCTGCCATCAATAACGTCATGGCTGAACTGATTTTAACCTCAACATTACATTCCTGCATAACTCTGATAATCTTTCATCTCCTTAGTAATCAAGAATCTATCTGCCTCTGACTCAAAAATATTTAAAGATTCTGTTTCCACTGCATTTCGAGAAAGGGAATTCTAAAGACTCAAATCCCTCTGAGAGAGTTACTTTTCTTCATCTTTGTCTTAAATGGGCAACCCATTGTTGTTAAACCATGACCCTTAGTTTTAGATTCTCCCACAAGAAGAAACATATCAATATGTTACCCCACGATCAGCTTTCATTTTCTGCAATAAACGCCTTCTGGAAATCTAAGTACAAAACATCCCATGTTTCCTCTTTATTAACAGCACAAGGTACTTCTTCAAAGAACTCCAATAAATTAGTTAAATGTGATTTCACATTGACAAAACTGTTTGCTTGCAAAACCTATCAGCTGGAACTTATTCATGCACCCTGTTATAATGTCGAATTATAGTTTCTAACATTTTCCCCATGACAGATATTAAGCTGACTGGCCTGTAATTTCCTGCTATCTAATTTCCTTCCTTTTCAAAGAAAGGAGACACATCAGTTGCTTTCCAATCTAAAGGCTCTTTCCCAGAATTAAATGAGTTTAGTTAAATTAAAACCAACACATCCACTATCGCGCTAGTTACTCCTGTTAAGACCCTGGGATGAAATCCATCAGGATCTGGGAACATGTCAACTCGCAGTTCCAATAGTTTGCTCAGAACTACTTCTTTGATAATTCTAATTTTCTGAATTCCTTTCTCTCTTTCAATTCTGGATTTACAGCTATTTCAGGGATATTACTTATATCCTGTCTGGTGAACACTGATACAAAATATCTGTCTGCCATCCCTTCATCCTCCATTAATAATACCCCAAACTCATTTCTCAATGTAACCAATATTAGCTTTGTTAGCTCTTTCCATTTTTTAAATATCTCGATGAAACTTTTCCTATCTTTTTTATATTTTTGGCTAACTTTTTCTCATACTGAAATAAACAAATAAGATAGTTTATAGAGTAGCAAACTAGTGCAATGTCAACTTGAAGTGGAAGACACAAATGACCAGATTGAATGACCAATGTGGAAGGGAATTTTGTTGGGGTTGCTCTCTGAGCTTAACATGCATTTTCAATTAATTCATTTTAGCAAAATTATGGAGTCATGAATAAAAATCACTGCTTTGTACATGCTGACCTTTTCACAATTTTTTCCCTTCTGAATAATCCTTTGTAATTCTTTGCTTTTTAAAAAATATTCGGTCCAAAATACTTGCCTGCCACCTATCTTTGCACAATCAAAGATATGTTCTTTGAAATTGATGCTATCTTTGATGTTTTTTTGTTAATAGAAGATGGAGACGCTTTACCTTAGAACTTTTCTTATTTGCTGGAATATATTTTTTTCTGCACTTCCTGAAATGTCCCAGTAAACATTTGATACGGCATCTCAATCGAGATATCCCTTAACCCAAACTATTACTCTCCCTACTTTCCTGCCCTCATAACTACCTTTGTTTCAATTCAAAATAATTTTCAGCTTTATATTTTATCTAAAATGCGTCTGACACTGGCAGTGGAGGATTCAAAACGTGCAGTGTTCTGTGTATAACATTCTCCATCTTAATGAGTGTTGCATCCAATACATTCATAATTTGGTTTAAGAATATTCTGAGATTACTGTATCAAGTACATAGATATGCTACTAACTGATCAGTTGAACTCAAAATAGGCAAAATAGTACAAAAATGTGGGGGAATGCTGAACAGAATGGAATAAAAACATTCAATTTCAATTCAGTTTTACTTTCTTATTAATGCATGTGTGAGAAATACACATCTATGGAGAAACTATACTGATTAAAGCTATTCACCACAAACATAAAGCATGCTGGTTCATGTTGTAATATTTTTGTTTCTGAGTCAGAAGGTTGTGAATTCCAGGCCCATTGCAGTACTGAGACAGTGCTGATAAAAAATTAAAGTTGTCATAGTCCTTGGGCTGCTCTCTCATTACAGAGAGATGACTGGTGGTGAGAGCTTAAGTCCTTCATGGAAACTTCTGTGGTGTGGGGGAATTGAACACATACAGTTGTCTTATGAGGCACTAGATAGAGGCTTTGTCTAACTTCTCAGCTGGAAATAAAAGATTTGAACACTTCTATTAACACAAGCCTGAGGAGCTCTTCATGGTGTCCTGTTCAACATTTACAACTCCCCCAATACGGAAAGAGAATACAGGTGACATTGTCAGTATCCCATTGATGTGTAAGTTGGTTGGCTTGTTTCTGAAATGCTGTGACAACATTTCAAATGCATTTTATCTATTGAGTAGGGGGTATGGAGCAACCCTAGATTGTGAAAGGATCTACAAAGGTAAAAATGATTTCTTATAAGTAACCTGCATTTGGGTCATTGGTTATTCAGCTTGCATTCTTTCGCATGCCATTGTTTGCCTATAGAAGCACATGGGTAAATACATTAGAATACAGATAATGTCCAAAATAGAAACCACATAAACAGTTTTCCATGCAACCTATCGGTAATGTGACTCGGCTTTCCCCATTTGTGTTATCAACGTTTATGTTGATAATTCAAGGTGCCTCGTTTGAAGTTTTGAATCCCATTCACTTCTGACAATCTCCAAATGGAACGCAACAAAACTACATTTTTTTCAAAAGTGCTCGGCTTTTAAATGCAAGGGCCACTTAGACCCAGACGAAAGCAGGAATTGCTGGACAAACCCAGCAGGTCTGGCAGTATCTGTCGAGAGAAAACAGAGTAAATTTTTCAAGTCCAGTAACCCTCCTTCAGAACTGGACTCAATTCGCTGATTCCTCAGTAACAAAATATTTTGTTTTAAATGGGAACCCCAAAACATCTCTGCTCCGAAATGCACTTTGTAAAGTCTTTTATTCCAGCCATATGTCAGGTACTGCAGCTGGGATCAAATGAATCACCAGAGGAGTATAGGGGCAGTAGGACTGTTCTTGAGGGAAGTCAGGAGGGCATCAAGAGGACATGAGATAGGTTTGGCCAATAGAGCTAAGGAGAATCTGAAGGGCTCCTATTAGTACATTAAGAGTAACCACGGAGAGAAAAAGGCCGCTTAAAGATGGCCATCTATGTGTGAAACCCCAGGAGATGGGTGAGGTACTAAATGAATATTTTGTGTCAGCGTTTACTGTGGAGAAGGATGTGGAAGTTAGGGAACTTGAGGAAATAAATAATGATGTGTTAAAAAGAGTGTATATGACAGAAATGGAGGTGCTGGAGGTCCTAAAATGCATAAAGTTTGCTAAAACCGTGGGACTTGATCAAGTGTTTTCCAGAACTTTGTGGGAAACTAGGGAAGGGATTGCTGAGCTCCTTGCTGAGATATTTATATCATTGACAGTCAAAGGTGAGGTGGCAGAAGACTGGAGGTTGGCTATTATGGTGCCACTATTTTAAAAATGAAATTATTAACTGGTGAGCCTTATGTCAGTAAAGGGTAAGTTATTGGAGGGAACTCTGAGGGACAGGATTTGCTTGCATTTAGAAAAGCAAGGACTGATTAGGGATTGTCAACATAGCTTTCTGAGTGGGAACTGTGTCTCACTAACTTGATTGAGGTTTTTGAAGAGGTGACAATGAAGATGGATGAAGGCAGAGCAGTAGACTTTGTCTATATGGACTTCAGCAAAGTGGTTGGCAAGGTTTTGCATGGTAGCCTAGTTAATAAAGTTAGATCACATGGGATCCAGGGAGAGCTAGCCAAATGGATACAAAATTATCTTGAAGGTAGGAGACTGAGGCCGGTGATAGAGGGTTGCTTTTTAGACTGGAGGCCTGTGACCAGTGGTGTACCACAAGGATCGGTGTTGGGTCCACTGCTTTTGTGTCATTTATACAATGGATTTGGATGTGAATTTGGGAGATATGGTTATTATGTTTATAGCAGATGACACCAAAACAGGTAGTGTGGTGGACAATGAAGAAGGTTATCTCAGAGGTCTTTAATCAAATGGGCCAATGAGTGGCAGGAGTTTAATTTAGATAAATGTGAGGTGTTACATTTTGGTAAGGCAAACCAGGGCAAGACTTATACACTTAATGGTAGGGTCCTGGGCAGTGTTGCCAAAGAGAATTGGAGTGCAGGTGCTTGTTTCCTTGAAAAATGGAGTTGCAAGTAGACAGAGTGGTAAAGAAGGCATTTGGCACACATGCCTTCATTGGTGACAACACTGAGTATAGGAGTTGGAATGTCATGTTGTGGCTGTATAGGACATTAGTGAGGCCACTTTTAGAAAATTGCATGCAATTTTGGTCACCCTTCTATAGGAAGGATGTTGTTAAATTTAAGTGGGTGCAGAAAAGGATGTTGTTGGGACTGGATGGTTTGAGTTTTAGGGAGAAGCTAAATGGACTGAGGCTTTTTTTCCCTGGAACATCAGATACAAAGGGGTGACCTTATAGTAGATTATAAAATCTCGAGGGGCTTGATAGAGTAAATAGACAAGGTATTTTTTTCCCAGGGTAGGGGAGTCTAAAATTAGAGCGCATAGGTTTAAGGTGAGAGGGGAAAGATATCAAAGGGACCTAAGGGGCAACTTTTTCACACAGAGGGTGGTGAGTGTTTGGAATGAACTGCCGAAGAAGTGGGCAAAATTTAAAAGCTACCTGGATTGGTACATGAATAGGAAGAGTTTAAAGGGATAGGGGTCAATTGCTAGCAAATGGGATTAGGTCAGATTGGGATGTCTGGTCAGTGGGGATGAGTTGGATTGAAGGGACTGTTTTCATGCTGTACGACTCTATGATGTAACTAATTGTTTACAATAATTCCAAGGGGTTACACATTCAATAAGTAGAACCTTGCGTTGTTCTCTGGAGTGGGGATCAAGGAGAGGAGGGAACTTAATTGCAAGAGAGACCAAAACTCAGGTTCCTGACAGCAAGATGAAAGACTGCAATTAAATTCTCAGAAACCTACTGCCAAGTCTAGTCTCCTGACAGCTTTTACCAGGAAGCCCGTTTGCAAGTATTTGCATCCCATGAATGCTGCTTTAAAGGTCATGAACATGATGTATCCAAATTATGTTTTCTGCAAGCAAACAGTCTGTGTCATCAGATTCCTGACTGCCCATAGATGTGTGCAGCTGGTCTTTAGAGGCAGTGAGCTCTGCTTTGTCCTCTTTGGGAAGTGTGTTTTTGTCATGCCATAACCAACATTAGGTGGTGGTGATCTAAGTTTTGTTTTATTCATTCACAGGATGAGGGTGTTGCTGGCCAGGCCAACATTTACTGCCTGTCCCCAAAGGGCCAAACACATTGCTGGAGTTACATGTAGTCCAGACCAGGTAAGGACATTGGTGAACCAGGTGGGTCGTTCCCCCAAGAATTGACAATGGATTCATGGTCATCATCAGATTCTAAATTCCAGATTTTTATTGAATGCAAAGGTCACCATCAGCCATGACAGGATTTAAAACCAGAACATGACTTGACTAACGGTCCAACAAAAATACCACTGGGCCATCACCTCCCCTAAGTTTCACAAGGTGCAGAGGGAAGGGAAGTTGGAATATAATGGGCACAGGTCAAGGGTGGACATTTGTCTGGTTAAGGGTGCCAAGTTGACCAGGGAAGGGCCAGAAGGTTTAATTGCAGTCCTCCACACCAGTAACCCGAGTGATGCCCTCAGCTGGAAGGGAACAAACGTCCATTTGGGAGCCCCTTAAATATGACATCAGTGCCTTTTACCCCTTATGTTAATGGTGAGGTGGGCTGCAAAATTCACTATGTTATTTGCTCATGCATGTGAAATAAACTGAGAATGGCAAAATGGCATGAGGAAAAAAGGTTTTAGGACAAAGGGTAACAGATTTAAAACAGAAGTGGGGAGAAATTGCCACTTTTGAAGGGGTTGTGAATCTGTGGATTTCACTATTGGGACACTGAGTAAATTTAAAGAGGAGACAAACATATTTTTAATGAGTAACAGGTTGAGGAGTTATGGGGAGCGGGCAGGAAAATGGAGTTGAAGCCAAGATGAGATCAACCAAGATTCTATTGATTGGCTGAGCAGGCTCGAGGGGCTGAATAGTCTACTCTTGTTCCTGGTTCTAAAAGTCAACCTGCACTTGAGCAGAGATGATGGTCACTTCTATGTCAGCTGGTTAATGTAGACTGCATAATAGAAGACCCACCTTTCTGAGTCTCTGACCTCAGCTGTGCCAGTTTACCCGCTTTCTCACCTAGTAAAAAGTAAATAAAGCGGAATTGGGAAAAGTTGGGAAAAATGTCCTCCATAAAAAAAAATTAGCTTGGTCATTGATTGACAAAAGCAAAGGGAAATCAAACAAGGGTACAAGTTGCGTGATCTTTACCCTTTTAAATAAAAGGACTTTAACGTCTCGCTGAAGCAGAATTAATTCTAAATAAGCAGAAACTTTGTATGGAAGTGCATCCCACAGGAGCCCCGAAGTTCTGAACAAGTCATACCAGAATTGAAATGTTAACTCTGTTTTTCTCTCTTTGCTGATGCTGTCAGACCTGCTGAGTTTCTCGAGTACTCTTTCTGTGTTTATTCCCACAGGAGCCAAGTTGTTTTCTTATTCACTCATGGACCGTGAGCGTCTGTGTTAAGGGCAGCATTTATGGTCCATCACAAACTGCTTGTAAGAAGGTGATGATGAGCTGCTTGTGTGTTGCACATACTCCAAGTACAGTGCTGACGGATAGGACAGTGCGGAATTTTAACCCAATAAAAATGAAGTATCAGCAATATGATTCCGCATCAGGATAGTGTGTGTCTTGAGGGGGAACCTGCAACTCATCAAGTTGCATTCGCTTGCAGTTCTTGTGTTCCAAAGTTGTGGAAGGCAACAAAGCAGATTGTGAAATTTGAATTCAATAAAATAATTCTAGAATTAAGGGTCTAATGGTTACCATAAATCCATTGTTGATTGTTGGAAAATTCCCATCTGGTTCATTAATGTCCTTGAGGGAAGGAAACTGCCATCCTTATCTGGTTTGGCCTCCATGTGACTCCAGACCCATAGCAATGCAATTGACTCTTAACTGCCCTCTGAGCAATTAGGGATGAGCAATAAAGGCTTTTGTTTAGTCACTGGCTAGTTTTCCTATGATTCCCACAAATTTCTCCTCGATGCCACACTTGGCCAATAACTTTGCAACTTGCAAACAACTTTGCTACCAAGGGCTGTCACTTTCCGCTCACCTCAGGAATGCAGCTATTTGGTTGATATTTAGATCAGAACAGTAGTGAGGACTGAAATGAATAAAATAAAACAAAGTTGCCAGAGAAACTCAGCAGGGAACAGTCCCTGCAGAATGTGGACAGGGGAGAGAAGGGGAATAAGTGGTGGTAGCATCCTGCTGGAGGTGGTCTGGATGCATCTGAATGGTCCTGGCAGAACCCAAACTGTGCATTAGGAAAAAGTGAGGACTGTAGATGCTGGAGGTCAGAGTCAAAAACTGTGACACTGAAAAAGCACAGCAGGTCAGCCGGCATCTGAGGAGCAGGAGAGTTGATGTTTTGGGCATAAGCCCTTCATTCAGAAATGTGGGAGTGCCCATGGGGGCTGAGAGATA
>NC_057725.1:56668748-56692663 GCF_004010195.1 Chiloscyllium plagiosum | reverse complement strand
CGGAGGGTGGAGCGGATAGGTGGGAAGGAAAATGAACAGGTAGGACAGTTCAAGAAGCGGTCCCGAGTTGGAGGATTGGATCTGGGATAAGGTGGGGGGAGGAGAGATAAGGAAACTGGTGAAATCCATATTGATCCTGTTTGTTTGGAGGGTCCCAAGGTGGAAGAGGAGGCATTCCTGCTCTAGGTGTTGGGTGGCTTTGATTTGGCTATGGAGGAGGTCCAGGACTTGCCTGTCCTTGGCGGAGTGGGCATTGTTAAGCAATCATTGGAGACCACTTGACAGCACTGACAACACCATCCATCAATTTGCTGGCAGTTGAGAGGAAGCTGATGGGGTGTGGGTGGGAGAACGAGGGAGAGCATAGATTTGTCCTGTTTTCCTGGGAAAGTGCATAATGGAATAATTCTCCACATTGCTGAGTACATGCCAGTGTTTCGGTTGTGGAAGCATGTGGCTAGAGGACAGCCAAATCTCGAGCACAGATCATAAGCACTGCAGCCAGGAAATTGTTGGGCGTCTGTGTTTTAAGGCATCCAGTGCACTCAGCTCGGTTGTTGTATCTTGTGGATTAATTTGCACCAGCTAAGCACAGGCTTCTCTAATGATGAGGACTTTGAGGAGAAGGCTGAGATGGATTTGTTGTTGTGATTAACAAAATGGATGAGGTTGACAGCCCCCTGACCAGCCTTTTTTGTTTAATGATGAATTTCTAATCTCAGTCCTGCTCTGATAGGTAGGTATAATGATAGAATTTATCCTTGTGTGTCCTGTAACTAGGGTCATTTTATTTCATCCAGAGGGTGGTGCGTGTATGGAATGAGCTACCAGAGGAAGTGGTTGAGGCTGGTAAAATTACAACACTTACAAGGCGTCTGGATTGAATAGAGGAATATAGACCAAATGCGACTAGATTTATTTAGGATACATAGAACATAGAACATAGAACATAGAAGAATACAGCGCAGTACAGGCCCTTTGGCCCTCGATGTTGCGCCGATCCAAGCCCACCTAACCTATACTAACCCACCATCCTCCATGTACCTATCCAATGCCCGCTTAAATGCCCATAAAGAGGGAGAGTCCACCACTGCTACTGGCAGGGCATTCCATGAACTTACGACTCGCTGAGTGAAGAACCTACCCCTAACTTCAGTCCTATATCTACCCCCCCTTAATTTAAAGCTATGCCCTCTTGTAATACCCGACTCCATACGCGGGAAAAGGTTCACACTGTCAACCCTATCTAACCCCCAATCATCTTGTACACCTCAATCAAGTCACCCCTAAACCGTCTTTTCTCTAATGAAAACAGCCCCAAGTGTCTCAGTCTTTCCTCATACGATCTTCCTTCCATACCAGGCAACATCCTGGTAAACCTCCTCTGCACCCGTTCCAGTGCCTCCACGTCCTTCCTATCGTATGGCGACCAAAACTGCACACAATATTCCAGATGCGGCCGCACCAGAGTCTTATACAACTGCATCATGACCTCAGGACTCCGGAACTCAATTCCTCTACCAATAAAAGCCAGATACCTGGCCGACATGGATGAGTTGGACCAAAGGGTCTATTTTCGTGTTGTACTTCTCCATGACTTTATGGTACAGATTATAAGTAACAGTGATCTGGCAATATGTCTCAATTCCAGTCATTGAATGCCAAGCAGAAAGGACACAACGAATGGTTGAATCTACAATGGGGAAGTGGAAGAAAACAAAATTAATGCCTTCATGAATTAAGAAGCATTTAGTATTTGTATTGTAGGAAGGAACAGTTGCAATGTTATGCAAGTTTATGGCTTTGTGCTCTGTTGCTATTCTTAAATAATACATTGTGTAATACTGAATAGATTTTTGAATCCTCTGACACACATATTAGGCTTCTCAGGTTACAGGAACTAATTTAAATCACACTCTATCAGTTCTGTAACCCTTAAGGAAAATTCCTAGCATGATTGCACTTTATAATTACTGGGTGAATGAGATAGTTCAATCAAAAAGGTCATATGGCAAAACTGGTGTAACTGGTAAAATACCATCCTGTACATTTCAGTCTTAAATATGTATTGCATACTTTATTGTGACAATTTAAATATTCTTGTCCTAATCCTTCAATTTGTATGAAGTATGTGAACACATCACGTCCACACATGTTACTCATTATTCCTTGAATCATCCAAAAGGGATGACTGCCTTCCTGTAATTTACCAATAAATAAAGTCAACAGGTCGGAATCTTGTCAATAAGTGACAATAACTTTGGGGCATCATATTTGGGCAGGATCCTGTAAACTAGTGGTCACTTATGATCTACACATAGAGCTGGAATAAGCCTTTCAGGCCCTCCATTTTGTCCCCCAATTCAAAATAAGTGGCTATTCTAAACCTCTGTTTTTGCTCCATATCTATGGATACCCCTTACCTGACAAAAACCTACCAATCTCTTGGTCCTGATGAGTAGTTTTGTGAGCCTTTGCATATGTGAGGTGGCAGTACTAATAAGCAACTGTGGGAAGACACCAAAAGGATTGTCGTTTTCTCCCTTAGCTCAGTTGTGGCATTTACTGCACATTAGAAGGAGTTTAGTCTTCTAAGATGCTGTATCTTTATCGGATTATCAAATTCATTTCAGCTTGTAGTTGGATAGCAAACAATAAAACAGTGTAAACCCAAACTAAATGACATCAATAGATCTATTTCCTGGTTCATCAATTGAAATTTCTGTGAAGCTTAAATCTTCAGGGCAACTATACAACTGCAGTTCCAAGAACATGCAAGAAGTTGGACACCATCCTGACAAAGCCAACCAATTGATTATACCCTCACCTGCCAGCTTAAACATTAACTCCATCCAAAACCGGCACTGTGCCATCTAAATGTTGCATGGAAGTAACTCACCATGACTTCTAAGCCAGCATCTTCTAAAATACATGACCTGTGCCACCTAGAAGGCCATTGGAACACCACCATCTGTTAGCTGTCCTCCAAGTCATACAATATCCTGGTTTAGTAGTATATTACTGTTCCCTCACTGCACTCGGGTCAAAATCCTGGAAGTCTCTCCGTAATAGCATTGTGCGTCTACCTCTGCCCACACTTTTGCAAGGGCAGTTAAGGATGTACAATAAATGCTGGCTGAGCCAATGACACTCACAACCCATGAATGAATTAAAAGAAAACTTCAGAATGAAGAAACAACCAAAATTAATTCAATATTAAGCTTTGCGAACTGGACCAAATACTTCCTATGTGTGGAAAAAACACTCAAGACCATTTCATTTCAGTTGGTTAATTGGTGTCAGTAGATAATTATAACTTAAGACAGACATTCAACTCGTCATTATTTGTGCTCTAAGTCAGCATTTCATAGTTCCAAAGTCCACTTCAGAGTCCTCAGCTCAAAATCAAGGCCTACCCTCCAAAGCAGTTATGAAGGAGCGCTTCACTGGCAAGGATCACCTTTAGGATGAGACATTAAATCAAGACCCTATTTGGTCTTTCGAGTGGATGGAGAATATCCCACAAAATAATTCAAAGTTAAAAATCACATAACAACAGGTTATAGTCTGATAGGTTTATTTGGAAGGACGAGCTTTCGGAGCACTGCTCCTTCATCTGCTGGTTGTGAAAGAATGTCTTCCCAATGTATGGGCTGGACACTTATCTGTTAACCAGTATAACCAAATAAATTAACTGCTTAGTCATAATAATGCTGCTGTCAGTGGTTTTTTGCTGTTGTATTTTCCCACATTACCTGAGCAACTACACTTCAATAGCACTTAATTAGTTTTGTAGCACTATGACACATGAGTTTGAGAAATATACAATATAAATGCCAATCTCCTTTTTTTTCTCTTTTTTTAACATGAGCAATGCCAACAAAACTATGTTAATTGCCCATCCCTTGGTAAGCTGAAATGATCTTCATGGGACCTGCCTTTTCTATCCTTATGCTGATTGTTGGTCCCCACAATGATATTAGGGAAGGAGTTGCACAGAAGTTAACAGAAACATATTTCAAAGAATAAAACACAGGACAAGTATATACTTATAACTTATTAACACAAAAATGAAAAATTCAGAATTAATATGATAATCTCTGAGATGAATTCATTGAGTAGCATTTTAAAATTATGATCATAAAAGATAAAAAAATTGTAAACATTGTTTGTCCTATTATAGAATGCCAATCAGAATAAGAGTTGAGAATCGTGAAAACGTAAAGTGCACTTGAAACTGAGGATGACCACCAATCAGTAAATAATCTGATGACAACCTCCTGTTAGTTTTCATAAGGAAACATGTGAGTAACATGCTCTCTTCAAAGGTTAGCAGAGCAAAATCAATAAGCAATAGAAGTGAGATACAAGTCAGACAGGTTTAAAAAGCTCAAAACAAGTATAGCTAGAAATGTCTAATGTCAGATCTCTCAAAAAGGCTAGGGGGAAGTGTTGTGAGCTATTAGAAGTCATTTTGAGAATTAGTAGACACTGAGCATAACTAAATTGGAGCTATGCTAATGTCAGACCAATATTCAAAAAGGTTGACAAAAGGAACCAAGTAACTACAGACTCAATAAACTTATGGCTCCATTTCATGTGAGTACTAGGCCGCATGAACAGAAGTAACCTTGAGGGTTACTACAAGCCTTGTAAATACAAATTCAGAAAAGGCAATAGCCAAGCTCTGCAACTTATTTGGAAAAATAATAAGCCAAGAGATTGTGGAAACCCATGTGTCATGATGAGTTTAGAGTTCCAAAGGACCTTTGACCTAAATCCACACAAAAGATATTAATTACACTCAAAAAAGAGACTCAGGATAAATCTTGGAAATGAATACAAAATTGGACAGTAGGAAAAATTGAGTACTTGTTACAGGAATCAGATTGAAGTCATGGGCAAGGACAAAATGAGGACCCTGGGGACAATGATAAATTTACTGCTGTTTCTAAGTTAGAGCATGTTTTGGCTTCAAGAACATAATACAATGGTCCTGAAATTGTTTGAGTTGATCAAGAGGAATAATCAATGGAAATGAAATCAGACAAGTGCAAAAGTACTCCACTTTCAAAGGAGAATGAGAATCTTCCTTGAGTAACACTGAATTAGCTAAGGGTGACATGGAAAGAGATGTTGCGGTCTCATTTGATTCAGTGCCCAATATTTCTAATGAGTGCAAAGCACCAATGAATAATTCAAAATGAATGTTAAACTACATAGCTAGAACACTAAATTATGGAGAAAGAAGGTTATAATTAATTGTATAGTGATGTGGTCAGGACATATCACCAGTATTATGTGGAGCTCTGATTCCCATTGGACAAAGGAGGTGTGAAAACACTAGAAACATTTCAGGAAACAGCTATAATGCTAGTGAATTAAGTGTTTGAGCTCCATAAAAACAGACTGAATAAATTTGAGCACTTCAGCTTGGGCAGAAGGCACTGGAGAGTGGAATTATACAGATAAAATCATCATATGAAAAGTTATTAAGAGAAATGAAAGCTAAAACTAGAATTATCTTTTAAATTAAATAAAGACATAATGCAACATATTCAAACAAATCAAATGTAATACTGACAACAGAAAGATTGATTAATACTTGGAACAGAACCCCAGGGAAAGAAGGAAACAAGGTATATGAAATTATTTAACAAAAAATTAAAATGCAGCGAAGGGAGTACCTATTAGGGTCTCTCCAGACAAATGAATTAAGCATGGCCGTTCTCATTTTTAAAACCTTTTTCCGTTCAATTGTGGGATGTGGGCATCGTTGACTGTTCGACATTTATTACCCATCCCTAGTGTCCTTGAGAAGATGCTGGTGATCTATCTACTTGATCACTATTTTGTGATTTTGCACTTCCTTATGTATGAAATGTTGCATATGTTGAGTTTTAGCAAAATAACACTCATTATTTATGGCAATTTGATCTGACATCCATGACAATCATATAATCCTTACATTGTGGAAAGAGGCCATTCAGCTCATACCGACTCTCTGAACAGTATTCCACCCAGATCCCTACAATCCTACATTAATCAACCCAGTCTACACATCCCTGAGCACTATGGGCAATTTAGCATGGCTAACCCTACTAATTGCACATCTTTGGACTGTGGGAGGAAACTCATGGGGAGAACCTACAAACACCACACAGTTAGTTGCCTAAGTTTGGAATTGAACCTGGGCCACTGTGACATGCAGTGCTAACCGCTGAGCCACTATGCCGCCCTAAATAACCTCAACGCTATTACATACTTAACTTGCAATCAGGTACCAGATCATTTTATTTTCTTCCTAAATGGGCAAGGTGTTGGGAAATAAGCTTGGAGTGGATAGCAACAGCAGAAGAGCTAATACAACTAAAGTACCCTGGCCTGAGTTTTTTTTCCATCGGCCATTATTTCTAGATAAACATTCTCTACACAGTCTGATGCTTTAAAAAAAATCACTAATTATTAAATAAGAAAATTAAAATTCATGAATTCAGAAAATACTACCTCATTATTAGAATGTTTGTGGTGTATATAGTTTCTGGTTTACCCAATGTGGATAGGCAAATAAAGTACATTACCCTGCTCCTGCTATGAATGGAAGGGAAATTATGCCTAATGTTATACCTCAGGTTAGAATTTTATTAAAATGAAGGTCTTGTACAGATTATGAAAGAACATTTGAAGGTCAATATAAAATACTTAACATTGAAATAACTAAACAATGATTGGATATCCTTATTCGTGAAGTTATATTTCATTTTGGATAGATCACTCCCACTGATCAGAAAATCAACTCTTTCATCCTTAATTAACTCTCACCCCTGGGACATATCAAGCTACATTTGTTCTCACCCCAGATATCATCTAGGAGAAAGTGAGGACTACAGATGCTGGAGATCAGAGTCGAGACTGTGGTGCTGCCTGTGCTTTGAAAATTCTGATCCTGATTCTGAAGATATTGCTTTGTTATCTTCACATTCTTCTAATTCTAGCTTATTCTGCTATTGTCGATCTCCTTTGCCCGAAAGCGTAACTATGCTTTCAGCTGCCTTGACCCTAGGCTCTGGAATTCCTTCCTTAGCACGGGGGGAGAGACCGAGGGCAGCACAGGGGAGAGACCGAGGGCAGCACAGGGGAGAGATTGAGACCAACATGGGGGAGAAATCGAGCTCTTGCAGGGAAAGCCCAGGGTAGAGTGAATGCGGACCCATAACTTGAAACTTTTAATTTTATTTCTTATTTTATACTGAGAAGAACTGTAATGTTGAACTTTTAACTTATTTCTTTATTTTCTACGTTTTACTTAAGATTTTGTACCTAGGTACCTTGCACCTAAGATGGCGCTGTGAATGGCTCCATTATAAACTTGTCACTGTCCTCCTGTAACCCAGAACTTCAGTACACGATAAAATCTCATTCTAATTCTAAATTTCTCTGCTTCTCGACCTAAATTTCTCTCCTCCTTTAGGTTGACCAAGTCTTCTTTTCACCTTCCTAATATCATTTTATGTAACTCAGTGTCAAGTTTTGAAAGTGCTCAGTGAGGCAACTTGAAATATTTAGAGGCACTATATAAATCTAGGTTGTTGCTAACTGTTATTGAGGGAAGCGTTACAATATTACAGAAGTGTTACCTTAGACCAATTCGCCACACAAGATGGTGGGAGTATTTGACCGTATTTCATGGATTTGGTGAACCATGAGATTTGATTATCTATGCCTCTGTAATAACTCCTGAAGTCAGATTTATGTCTGAGCTTTCTGAATATTACATCTTTGTACTGCAATGAAAATCCCAATAGAATTATCACCAATAACACAGTCCTATCACGTAACTTATAAAAGTTGACATGATTTTGCCTGTCATTTGGAAGCTTCTCCCCACTTTGCTTTTTGTCACTTAAGGTGGTAGCAATACTTAGTTATAAACCCAAGCTCGGAACTAGCTCAGATCTCACCATTATTATTTATGATTTGGAGATGCTGGTGTTGGACTGGGGTGTACAAAGTTAAAAATCACACAACACCAGGTTATAGTCCGACAGGTTTAATTGGAAGCACACTAGCTTTCGGAGCGACGCTCCTTCATCAGGTGATGTGCTTCCAATTAAACCTGTTGGACTATAACCTGGTGTTGTGTGATTTTTAACTTTATTATTTATGGCTCTCTTGTGCCCCTCTCAGGATTCAAGTGGGGTTGCAGTCAATCACAATTACACTCATCCAAAAGATGTAAAAACGAGATGTATACAATATATTTTCCCATTGTATTCAGAAGTATAATCTTAAAAGAATAAGAGCCTTGGGAAAGAGCATAAATATATGTTAAGCAGAGATGGTGACGTACAGTGGTAATGTCATCCAGAGGTCTGAGCTAATGGTCCAAGGTTAAAATCTCACCACAGCAATGGGTGGGTTTTAAATTCAATTAAGAACACCTGGAGTTAAAGTGCTAGTCTCTGTACCTTCAGCAATTCCTGTAAAACCCACTTACTTCACTGATGTCCTTTATGGAGTGGGAATCTGCTATCCCCATTGAGATATGACTCCAAATTCAGCGCAATGTGGCTGACTCTTGAGCAAGCCCTTTGAGCAAGCTGAGCAAGCCATTCAAGGTAATTAAGGACGGGTAACAAAATGCTGACAAAAGAGTAAATAAAAGAAGTCACATAGCAATAATACATTCTTAAACCCAACACATTATTTGTTTCTTATGAGAGCAGTGCAAAACTTTCCAAGATAAAGATATCACTGTTTCTATCCTGTAAACAGTCTTGTTTTAGAATGAAATGATTCATGTGACCAATTATAAATAGCACTGCAGATGTGGATTCGAACCCTCACAGCTATTGAAAACTCCCCGAAGAATGGGTGCAAGTGTATGGGGGAGTCCTTTGCTTACAGGGAGCTCCCCATGGTTTGAACTCAGCCCTTGACTGCCTTGCCCCCACTGATTCTGTAAATCCCTCATGTCTGCCTTGCCATCAGCAAAGGTGGAAATAATTTGCTTGATCGGGGAAAGCAGTTTTAAAAGCAGGATCGTGAAATACTTCAGAATGATAATTACACAGGTTGACATTTAGGACTGTAACACCAGGCCTTGGAAGTTGACATTCATCGGGGTTAAAAGCAGATCCAAAACCCACACTTACTGGTAATTCCAACGACCCCCACCATACCCCCAAACCTACCACTCCCATTTCCCAACTGGGCATCTGACCAGACCTGAGAAAGTGAGGACTGCAGATGCTGGAGATCAGAGTCGAGGGTGTGGTGCTGGGAAAGCACAGCAGGTCAGGCAGCATCCGACGAGCAGAAAAATCGACGTATTGGGCAAGAGCCCTTCATCAGGAATGAGGCTTATGGGCCAAGGGGCTGGCAGATAAATGGGGGTGGGGGGGGAAGGTAGCTGAGAAAGCAATAGGTGAATGAAGGTGAGGGAGAAGGTGATAGGTTGGATGGGGGTTGGAGTGGATGGATGGGAAAGGTGATAGACAGGTCAGGATGGCAGTGCTGAGTTGGAAACTTGGAGCTGGGATTATGTTGGGGGGAGGGGAAATGAATAAACTGGTGAAATCCACTTTGATCCCATGTGGTTGCAGGGTCCCAAGGCAGAATATGAGGCGTTCCTCCTTCAGGTGTCGGGTGGTAACGGTTTGGCGATGGAGGAGGCCCAGGACCTGCATGTCCTTGGCAAAGTGGGAGGGGGAGTTGAAGTGTTCACCCACGGGGTGGTGGGGTTGGCGAGTGCGGAGACGTTCTCTGAAATGATCTGCAAGAAGGCGTCCTGTCTCCCCAATGTAGAGGAAACCACATCAGGATACAGTAGATGACATTGGTAGAGGTACAGGTAAATTTCTGTCGAATGTGGAAGGATCCTTTGGGGCCTTAGACAGAGGTGAGGGGAGCGGTGTGGGCACAGGTTTTGCAATTCCTGCATTGGCAGGGGAAAGTGCCAGGAGTGGGCTGTGGGCTGGTGGCGGGCGTGGATCTGTTGAGGGAGTTGCAGAGGGAATGGTCTCTCTGGAACTATGATAGGGAAATATATCTCTGGTGGTAGGGTCTGTTTGAGGTGGCGGAAGTGGCAGAAGATGATGTGATGTATGCAGAGGTTGGTGGGGTGGAAGGTGAGGACCGGGGGTTTCTGTCCTTGTTGCATTGGGAGGGGTGGGGTTCAAGGGCGGTGGTGCATGAAGTGGAGGAGATACGCTGGAGGGCATCATCAACCACGCGGGAGGGGAAATTGCAATTTTGGAAGAAGGAGGCCATCTGGGATTTTCTAAGGTGGAATTGGACATGTTGGGAATTGATGCAGCGGAGGCGGAGGAATTGGGATTAAGTCGTGTTGGGAACAGATGCGGCGGAGGTGGAGGAATTGGGAATAAGACCAAGCCTGAGTGTTGGCACCTCAGAAGCCTCATCTGCGTACATTGGGAGAGCTTGGCATTGCTGAGATTGGCAGGGAACCTTGAGTCTCTGCCAGGTAAGTGAAGCAAAGCAATTATTTCAGACGCCAAAGATCCAATGGGATGCACCTCCAAGGAGGTTATTGCAGTCAATGGAGAGACTTTTTCATCTGTCGGCCCTGTCTGTGCATTGTGTAGTCTCTGGCTGTATTAGCCCTTGGGCTGTTGCAAGGAGGGCTCCTGTATTATGGTGACAATCAGATGCCCTCATTCTCAGCAAAATGTTGGTGGGCCCATAAAATGGCCCCTAATAAGGCCTTTAAGTATTCAAACCCAGCCCCTGCTTCTTTAGAGTGGGGAGCAGCTGCTGCATACCCATTTCCATTGCTGGAAAACAGTGTTCACAGCAGGGGCCTATTCTGTGGGGTTACCAGCCTCTCCAAATCTAAACCTGTCAGCCCTTTCGACATCAGGCAACTGCTAGTGGATATAAACCTGTATTTAATGAATGTCACATAAAAAAAAACTACTAAACATCCATTGAAATTACCTTTAACTTTTTTTGCTGTATTGATATCTTTGGTGTAAATCATTGTCGTATAAAGCTTTTAAAGATCAGCCTTTACTGAGTATTTACTTTTCTTAACTCTGAACTAGGATTTGCATTCCATTTCAAAGACTTGAATGTATAATTTAAAGTTCGACCTTAAGGAAGCCTTGACAATCACGCCATTTCCTTGGATGAATCTGTTTGATATCTCAGACAGATGTAAACAGCTGAAGGAAGGTAGGAGGTTCTTAACAAACAGTCTAAAAACAAATCACCTTGTCATTCATTTCATAGCTGTTTGTGAGACCTTCTTGTATTCAAAATGGTTATTGTTGTTTCTTACATGTTAATGGTGTTTAAAAACATTCAAAACATGATTATTGACTGCTTTGGGGCATCCTGAAATGAAGATTTTTTGCTTTGAGCAATGGAGACTTTAACTTTGAGGAAAGAGTGAATAGGCTGGGTTGGCTTCTTGGGAACAACGGAGGATGAAGGAAGCTTTAATTGAGGTGTATAAGATTAGGAGGGGTCTACACTGAGTGGATAAGAGGATAGTTGGAGACAAAGATGTAAAGAAATCAGTAGATGGATTAGAGAGAAGTGGCAGAGACTGAAATCCTCATCATATACACACATTAATTGAATATGAAGCACCATAACCTACAGAATTGTAGAGCAGGAACTAAAAAGTGGCATTAGACTGCTGAGCTCCTTTCCAACCAGCACAGAGATGGTGGCCCAATGGCTATGTTCAACGCTACCAATTTTCTATGTTTCTGTTTCTGAGTGCAAGATATTTTAATTGATGTTTATCTAGTGTGTTGCATGGTGCTATAGAGTCATAGAGTTGTAAACAGATGGAAACAGCACCTTTGGCCCAACCACCCATCCATGCCAACCAGCTTGCCTCAATTGAACTAGTCCCATTTGCTAGCATTTGGCCCATATCCTTCCAAACCTGTCCTATCCATGTACCTGTCCAAATGTCTTTTAAATGCGCTAATTGTACCAGCCTCTACCACTTCCTCTGGCAGCTCATTCCATCCACATACCACCTCTGTGTGAAAAAGTTGCCCCTCAGGTCCTTTTTAAATCTTTCCTCTCTCACCTTAAATCGGTACCCCCTAGCTTTGGACTCCTCTACCCTGGGGAAAAGACCTTGGCTATTCACCCTATTCATAATTTTATAAACTTCCTCCTATGCTCAGGGCTAAAAAGATCTCAGGTGTAACATTTTCAGTTTTATTTAGTTCTCTTTACAATTTGTCACTTAAATAATATTTAACAATGTATATGTATTTTTACTTAGCTAAGCATCAGACAGTTGAACATTGTTTCTAAGAATATAGGGAGACATGTGGCCATAGGTCTTCACCTCATTAGACATTAAGCTGTTTTACCCGTTCCCACCCAAGTCTTTATGGCATCATCAAATTAGATGGAACTTAATGCAATCTCCAACATTAACCCTTTCAGAACCATCAGCTTATACACCAATACTCTTCTCATCATCTTGTATCACCAAGCACTTTGCAATATACACAGCTTCACTCTGTCATGGTTGTTACAATATACTGATTGAGATTAACCCGTGGAGCATTAAGTCAGGGGCAACATCTGTGTAGCAAGAACTCCCTGTTATTAAAAGAAGTATCTTCCGTCCCCAACTCAAACACAAACTGCATCTTCATTAGGATTCCATGAACCTTCATTGCATCCACAATTTCAGTGCAGAAACTTTGCAGAACAGCAATAAACTTGTTTGTTATATTTTGACCTTTTTGAACAATGTTTTCTTGATTCTAGCTTAATCTTTTCCACTCGGCAGACAGCCTTAATATGTTTTCTTTATTAAAAAGCTCCGGTATTTTTGCCAGTGTAGATGCCTTGCTGAATTCCTGTGATAATACTTCTGGATGTTTTTAATGATTGGAGCCACATCTTCCAGTCTCCTGTTATCAACGCACATCCAACAAACCATTGGAAAATGTTAATCACTGAACCATCTACTTCACCTGTGGAATAGCTTTTCCCAGAGGGCAGTGGAGGAAGGATCATTGAATATTTTTAAGGCTGAATTGAATAAATTCTTGATTGACAGGAGAGACAAAGGGTATGGGGGTAGACAGAAAAGTAGAGGTTATGTTCAGTTCAACCATAATCCCCATCAAATGTGGAGCAAGCTTGAGCTACTGAATTGCATGCACTCTATCAATGATGTTTAAGGATTCCACCTTTGGCCTTGATGTTTTTATGAATCATTCATTATGACAAAGGGTTTTTTCATAAAGTTCAGAGGTTTGGTGTGGACTCGATGGGCCAAATAACCTGCTTCCATGCTGTAGGGATTCCAACATTTTTCTTTCTGATTTGCTCAAGATATATATGTCATGCTGCAACTTAGCTAATTTCCTTTACTCCTGTAAGACAGAGAAACAAATTCATTGCAGTTTTCAATATCTGGCAACAGTGCTATACTGAAGACTTGGTGCTCCAGAACTAACTATCCTGCTAATCAAGCTGTTCCAGCACAACACTGGTAATCTGGCAATGATTAAAATTATCCAGGTAGATCGTGCCCATTAAAACCAGGGCAATCTAATCCAGCCAATTTTACTCTCAATCATTAGCAAATTTTACTCTCAATCATTAGCAAAATGATAGAACAAGTGGATGACAGTAATACTTAACAATAAGGTGCTCTCTGTTTGTTTGTTCAGCTCCTGGCCACATTACAACCTGGTGCAGACATGGACAAGCAAGCAGAACTCTAAAGGAGCAGTGAAGGTGACTTTACTTGACACCACCGCACTATTTGAGTGTATGCGGCATCATGCTAGCCCAAGCAAAGCTGCCAACATTTGGGATACTTTCTGTTGGTTAGAGGCATACCTAGCGCAAAGGAAGATTATTGTGGCTGCTACAGTTCAATAATTTCTCTCATAGAACAGTAGCTCCTCAGGGTAGGTATTTTTAGTCAACCTGTTCATGGATGTTATGACATACCACTGAACCATGTGAGACTTGAAACCAGGCCTCTAGGCTCGGAGGGTCAAGACCATCACAACACAAGAGCCCGAGTTCCTCAGATAAGACATTTTCTAAACAATGTCTTCAGAGATATTATTAATCACCTCTGGAGCAGTTGGGACTTGAGCCTGGGTCCCCAGGTTCAGCGGGAGGAATGTTGCCCCGTACCAAAAGAGCCCTAGCTCCTCAGGGTATATTTTTTCCTGAGAAGAAAGTGCTCATTAAGAGATAGATATTTTCCAAACCACCTGTTCAGACCTGTTGTCCAATTGTAGAATCTACATCTAATGGACACTGCTGCAGATGTGCAAGTACAGGGTGGTTGGGTACATCTGTACATTGGCTGTTGTGAACAAATGAAGGATATACCTTGATAATGACAAGACAAAGAGATTTGACAAAATGTGTCTTATTTCAGTAATATCTAATGAACTGGCCCCAACAGCTTCCTGTGGGAGAGAATTCCACAGATTCACAACTCTCAGAGTGAAGAAATTCTTCCTCATCTCAGGAGGAAATAAAAAGATCTTAATCCTACTTTATCAATTTTCTTTTTTAAATGATTAGTTGGTTAAAAAGCTCTCGGGAAATATTTGAGTGGGGGGTGAAGGGGAGAGTGAAAAATAACCTAATCTTACAGCATCATAGTGTTATACGGATCATTCAGTCTGTGTCTATCTCGACTCTTTTGAATATTTAGTCCCACATTTCACCTACCCCAGATTTTCTTTTCCAAGTATTTATCCAATTCCCTATTGATGACTGCAATTGAATTTCTATTTTCCACCATTTCGGGTAGTGCGTTTCAAATCCTGACAACTTGTGTAATCTATACATACATACATGGATTTTCAATCTGATTAATTTCATAAGCCTAATGCTTTTCTCCCTTTTCACTTATTAGGCCAGAAATAATGAAATGGCTGTTTTTGCTCATTTCCAGAATTCCTCAGGGCATTGATGACATCCGATAGGAAAAACCTTTGTCAGCATGTTCAGTTCTCTTGTTCACAAGGAATGATGAAAAAAGACTCAGTTGTCTCTAGATATCGAGTGGAGTTTATATCACTAACAAACAAGACAATGATTAACAGACTTGAAAACTGTTCCTGTTAAGGGATGATTGTGTTTGAACTGAGCCTTCAGAAGATCTACCATTTTACTTGATAACTTATCAGAGACACAAGAACAAAGGAATACATGAACGTGTTCTCTATCTAAAGGGGGAAATATAATTTTTTTTCTTTGTATAAATACTAATTAAGTCATTGACTTTGTCAAAACACTCTAACAAAAGAAATCTTAGTCTATGTTTGGCAACCAGACAATGGAACTTCACTTGTTACCTATGCACAGTTCCAAAGCCTGTATTAAAGGTACAGCTCACATAACACAAATCACTTACTGTGCTGAATTTCTGATTATACTCTTTTCCCATCCATCTTACATTTACAATGCTTAATCTTCACTTACTTATATTTCACCATAACATAGCATACTATGGTTTCACTTTTCACTTTATCGTTACAAACTTAGAATCAAGATATTCATTTCACATTAGTTTTCCTCCTCAATTTCTTGTCATAAACATTACTTAGGTGGGCTTTATTCTGCTTTTTAATAGCGCATACTGTAACATTTGTGGTCGTGTAATTAATTGGCACCTGACAATTGATCAAATCTGGTAACTCAAGGGTTACTTTCTAACCGCAGCAGATTCAAGCACCAAGATAACCTTGGTAAACCCGGCCTCCACTCAGCACCCAACTGATCGGGAAAACTGTTCATGTATGGGCGGACACAATGCGAGTGTACACCTTTGCTAACAACTGGAGATTGCTATGAATTAATTTAAGGCAATGGTTTTAAACTGCTTAAGAGGCAAGAAATGTTTTCAAAAGACTTGGCATCCACTAAGATATCTGTGATGGGTTGGTTCCCTCAGTGCCGAGTTTATATTGCAAGTGTTGCAGAGGGTCACATCTGCCTGTCACTTCGGAATTAATCGAGGATTCAGTCTCACTGGGACTATTTTGAAAGCAGCAACACGGTGACACCGGTGTTTGCCCAACTCCTCCAACTGAAAATACATTCGACAAGTGCCCAGGAAGGCACATCATAATTATAATGTCCCAACAACAAATAAAAAGGTGTTAAATTAGAATTTATTTCTCATTCTCAATAACATAAGCAGTGTGCTTTGATGAACAGGAGTTGTTAGGCAGGCTTGCAAGAGACCTTGAAATGGTGATCCTGCCAGTAGATTGTACGCTTCTGGGATTGTGGAAGGTGTGCTATTGGACAGGTTCAGGGACAGGCAGGATCCGTTCCTTAACAAAGACAATGTGAATATGATGATCTGGATTGATTTGGGAAGTTTGACCACTTGCTGCACACGCAAAAAGTGTTCTCTGCCAAGTCAGACTTGCAAAATCCTCATGTTCATATGCAGCAAGACCTGAACAATATTCAGCCTGTAACTGATACATAAAAGGTCAGCTCCCATACCACAGAAATGCAGACAATGAACGTCTTCCACGAAAGAGAATCTAACCTTGATTCTTTGACTTTCAGCTGCATTAAGCTGAAGGCATGCTGGCCTTCGTAGCAAGAGGATTTGAGTATGGGAGTAAGGATATCTTGGTGCATTTATGTAGGGCCTTGATGAGGCCATGCCTTGAGTATGGTGTGCAGTTCTGGCTCCTGGTCTGAGGAAGTACATTCTTGCTATTGAGGGAGTCCAGCGAAAGTTTACCAGACTGATTCCTGGGATGGCAGGACCAACATATGAACAAAGACTGGATCAACTGGCCTTGCACTCTCTGGAATTTAGAAGAATGAGGGGCTTTCTCATAGAAACATATAAAATCCTGATTGGACTGAACAGGCTATATGCTGGAAAAATGTTCCCAATTTTGGGGAAGTCCAGAACTAGGCGTCACAATCTAAGAATACAGGGTAGGCCATTCAGGACTGAGATGAGGAAGTATTTCCTCACTCAGAGAGTTTGAACCTGTGGAATTCTCTCTCACAGGAAGCTATTGGGACCAGTTCGTTAGGTATATTCAAGAGGGAGGTGGACATGGCTCTTGCGGCTAAAGGGATCAAGAGACATGAGGAGAAAGCAGAAATGGGATACTGAGATTGCACGATCAGTCATGATCATATTGAATGGCAGTGCAGGCTCGAAGGGCCGAATGGCCTACTTCTGCACCTGTTTCGATGTTTCTATGTCTATCATTGTTGAATCTCCCACAACTTGAGCCTTACTATTGATTAGAAACTGAACTGGATCAGCTATGCAAACACTAAATCAGACACGAAGGATTCTGAGGCAAGTAACTCAAAGTTTGTCCATCAACTGTAAGTTGGAAGTCAGGAGAGTGAGTGAAAGACTTCCAGGTATTTAATTAAGACTTTACTCAGGTAATCATTTTCTAGTCAAAACATGTTGAGCCAATCTAGGCGAATATCTCTCGACACCAATTTCACCCTGTCAAGCTTGGGCCCAAGCCTTTTACTACAATTAGTAGTAACTGAATAAGCTATTTCTTTGAAGAGACCAGAATCGAAGTTGTACCCTTAATCTGTAAATTTTCCCTGGTCTAGCTTCTCAGTCTTGCCAAGGTCTTATGCAAGCTTAAGAGTTAGTGTCTAGAGCGAATTTTGGTAAAGACTGGTTTTGAGATCACTGATACAGCCGTGCCAATATCTGCCTCCATTAGAACCAGGTGACCATTTAACCAGACGCTTATTTTGATTGGTTCTGATTTAGGTGTTGCTAAGCAACTTAACTGTTCCAAACCGGATGTAGATGGATTTTCCAGGGTGTGCATTCTCTTGGACACTGGCTTATGAGCTCTCTTAACAATTTAGGTCTAGTAGGACTTCAATGCTGTCTCAAGTCCATATACTGGTAGCAACTACAATGGCTTGCCAGCCCAGATCCTGAAGAAAACTCTAACTGTTTGCCTGAGGTTTGGCTTTGTTTTGGGGTTTTATTGTGGACTGACCCAGAGTCCCTTTGTTCAGGAATGTGGCTGCACAATTGCCTTCATTCAAGTGGAGTTCCCCAAGCTCAGTTGGACAGGCGACGGTGTCCACTTCCATTGGAATACCCCACAACTCAAATGCTCCACTTGGCGCATTTTCCAATGATAAAGCCAGTTGGAGTGCCTGTTTGAAATCTAAGTGGGCTTCAGCTATTAGGCGCTTTTGCATGGTTACATCATTAATCCCACATATCAACCTGTCTCTCAGCATCTCATTGAGCGTTAAGCCTCTGCAAATCATCTTAACCTAGTCAAAAATCCAAACTTTGATTCTCCCAGTTCTTGAATTGCTGAGTGAAAATGATAGCATCTTAGAATTTGAGAAGGCTTGGGTTGTAATATTCCTTAGCTAAATCTGTCAACTCTTGAAACACGTTAGCATCTGGTGTCTCAGGGAAAGTTGGGCTCCTAATAACTGAAAAAGCTGCAGGTCTGCAAGCTACCAGGCGAATTACTCATTGCTTTTCATCTGCCAAAAAAAAATATTATTTCTACATTCTGGGCCCAGTCTTTGACAGGATCTAATGAGTCAAGTGTCCCAAATAATGGCATGATGCCAGAAATGCTTACCCCAACTCGTTTCTCCAGGAATGTGCTTTATTCTCATTGCCACTGAAATAATTCCGCAGAGGCTAGTATCTTGTCACCAAGTCACCCTTTATTTACACATGGAGAGACCTTGACATTGTTCCAGCTTCCTCCGAGCCAGCTCTCAGAGTGAACAGAACCTCTGAAGGTTTATTTCTATCTGCCAGGGTTCCCTGATTGGACCAGACTAACAGCCACAATCGGGGAACTCATGTTCTATGAGGTGCACCTGGCTGACCTCAATACAATTACTAAAGTGAGGAAATTGTCTCCACTTATCTGAATGAATACAGCTTTGAAAAACGCTCAAGAAACTTGATAAATCCAGTACAAAGCAGGTCATTTGATTGTCATCTCAAGTGTATGCCATGTTCAAATTGCAGAGCAGCAACTTGCCCAGGCATCTTCGACAGCACTTACCAAACATCGAGAAGGACCAGGTCAGCGAGTTCATGGGACCACCCCACACTATCCCTGACTTGGAATTATATCACCATCGCATTATAGTGACTGAGACAAAATCCTTGAACTCCCTCCCTAACAAAAGATAGACTGCAGTCCAAGAAGGCAACTCTCAATCACTCCAAGGCAATTACTGATAGGATATAAATGCAGACAACTTTCTTCGCCTCCCTTCCTAAGCACCTGAATACAGGTAAAGCAAACTGGAGCTAGAACCATTACTGCCAACTCCGAGCAATGGAAAATGCAGATGGCTAAAGAAAACCTCCAAAGCTCAGTCCTAATAGGCACTCGAAGGTCCAATACCAGTACTCAAATTGGACTTTTTAAGAATCCTATCCTTTCTTAACCCTATACAAAAACATGTCACCCTCAGAGCTCACCTTGAGATGCTGGACTAATCTTGCTGCTTTCTACAACTAGCAGTTTAATTGCAATAATTATTGGTGGCAATCAATTCTAATTTAACACCATCCAGCAACGTTAGGTATTGAGCTATCATATTAATGGTCCCTTGCTGCTGGGGACCTGTAGAATGTATTTTTGTCCAGATGCACTTGGTAAACCCCAGTGCCACGTAGCTGCATGGTGCTTTCAAAATAGTCCCAGTGAGACTCGATCCCTTATTAATCCAGAAGTCACAGCCAGATGTGACTCTTCCCACATAGGTCAGGCCCTGAGGGAGGCAGACAACACAGATACTTAAGTGAATACCAAGTCTTTTGAAAACAAACTTTAACAACATTCCCTTCAGCATTTTCTGGGCACTATGAGTCAGAAATTTCCCCCAGTTTTCTTCACTGAATTTCTTCAAAGGCTTTAGAACCTTATACATTCATCTGAAAGTACAGACAGGACTTTAATTTAAAGACCACACATCTGACAGTGCAGCACTCCTTCAATACTGCAGTGAGCAACTTAAATTATGGACTGATGGAAGTTGGCTCTCTCCACACCGAAACTAATGGAAGTGGGTCATTGATTTCTCAAAGCATCTGTGCTACAAATGTTCAAACATGAATACTGCCACATCTCAGTAATAACTTTATTTTTTCAATATTAAGCTCATCTCCAGTAATTGCTACATGTGGTTGCAGTTAGTATCACATATTTGTTATATTAGTGGGTCTTTATCCCTGTTCAGGATAATTTAGATGAACGGTAAGAGAGTGCTTAAATGTTATTTGTTAAATTGAGGCGATATTTTATGGCACCTACCTCCTCCAGCTTCTTGAAAAACAGGGATCCAAGTAGGTCAGGCATGTAAGGAACAATACTGCCCTCCTCAGGATCCAGGGAGTGCTGCAGCATGTTCAATATGTTTCTCAAATGCAAATCACAAACACAAGTGCCTCTTCACACAATCAATTGTCTCTTGCTGATTTTTATTCGGCAGAGATATCAAGTGATTTGGAGCTCTGGAGTTGGTGTACAGCTTATCCATGATTGAATTAAGTAGTGGAGCAGATGAATCGCCAAATTCTGCTCCTATGTTCTGAATTTTGGTGAATCCAGTCATGTGGCCACAGCACAGCATCATTTTTGCTGTTGTGAATAGCAATGAATACTTTCATATATTGTGAAGTACTGAATACTAGGTTTCATTTTGACAGCGTTAGTTGAAGAATTGTTGCTGCTTTTGGTACAAGAAGATCTTCTTTTAATTATCAAATTTGGGGATGAGATCTTTAATAACATCTCGACTTCAAAAACAAGGCCTCAGTTTAACACACCTTATTCACTTGACAGTGTTTCTAACAATGCAGCACTGCCACAGTGACAGACTGAAATGCGAGCTAAGACCATGTGCTCAAGTTTCAGATGGTAACCCGCTACCAACTCAATCAAAACTCAAAACTAAAACAGTAACAACATGAAAGATATTATGAAAGCAATAATTAGACTTTGTTGTGAAGCTAGTGTATTGCTTAGATTAAAAGCAGACACACAGCGGAGGAGATGGCCTATGGTATTATCACTAAACTATTAAGTAAGAGGCTGAAAATACCAAATGCTGGTGATCATAGTGGGTCAGACAGCATCCATGGAGAGCGAACAAGCTAACGTTTTGGATCCAGGTAACTAGCTCAGCTCTGATGAAGAGTCATCTAGCCTTGAAATATTAACTTGCTCTTTCTCCATGGACATTGCCTGACCTGTTGTGATTCCCAGCATTTGTTGTTTTCAGTACAGATTCCAGCATCTGCAGTAATTTTCTCCCATACTAATCCAGAATGACTTGGGTTTGAATCACACCACAGTAGATGGTGGAATTTTAATTCAATCAAAACATTCTAAGAAAAAGTTAGCTATTCAGATCTATGTAACAATTGTTGTACTGAACCATATGGGTTTCTAATGCCCTTCAGGGAAGGAAATCTCCATTCCTGACTTGATCTGGCCTACATGTGACTCCAGACCCACAACAATGTAGTTGATTCTTAATCTGCCTTCTGGACAATTAGGGGTGGGCAATAAATGCTGGCCGAGAACAAATTTAAAAAATACTCTTTATGATGGCACAAAAATTTTAAAGGATAAAGAATTTGCTTCTCCCATCTCTTAGTAATTCATGAGTCCCATCATGGATAGCATTGCAGTAAATATAAATATTTGCCACCATTGGAAATGTCCATCTTTGTTTGTGTGAGGTAGTCCTGGTCTGTTGTACTAAATAAACTGGAGTGAGGCGCACCTTGGAGGCATTTTTGTGCTTCCATTAACGACAAGCCCTGCCTTGCCATATTTTGTGTGCCTCTTTACATTCAGTCTGAACTTGTTTACGGAAAACCACAATGGGGACAGAACGAGATGGCAGGACATCGAGCTGGGAAGAGCTTATTTGAGAAAGGAGACAGCTCATAGAGGTGTTAATGAAGACTGCACTGATTTTATGACTGCACTGATTTGACTAGTTAACCTGAAAGAGCTTTATTTCTTTAAGAATGCGTGCAATGAGGCCGATGAAGAAGACTAAATCCTCTACACATGACTAATTTTCAGCACTGATGCGGAAGGTGCAACAAGGAAGGTAGTCAATTTTGGAGTAAAATGCCATTTAATTCCATTATTGAATCTGAGCTGAGTTCTTTCCAACCCCTGTTGGATCTGATGGCAGCGATAGAAGAGGTTCACAGCATCAGAGCTGTTTATGTTACCCATTCCTATACTCCTTTATGTCTGAATTTTCACCTGTGGGTGAGCTCAGTAAATATAAAATAGTTACTAATAAATCTAACAAGGAAATGAGGAAAAGATTCTTTACTTGAAATGTGACAAAATATGGAACCTACTACTATAAGAAGCAGCCGAAACAAGTTTTTTTTATTAAACAGTACAAAATACAGTTAACAATAAACAGGAGGCAGCAGTTCACAAAAAAAAACACTATATACAGGGGAAACGGCAGAAAAGACGAACCCCAAACCCCACCATTCAACCAGTTTTCAGGGAGATGAGGACAAACCTTAAATTCCACTCCCATTCATCACAAAGATAACAATACAAACACAGACAAGACAGTGCAATCAAATGGCAACAGTACATGGAACACAGATCCAATTTCGCTATAAAAGGACACCTGACCGCACCACATACTGATCAGACCTTCCTTGGCTAGCCTTCCTGCAGGACAGTCATTGGCCTTCTGCTCTCCGGCCTCCCTTCATACTGACTGATCCTCCCCAGGCCTGCTTTCCTCCAGGCTGGTTGTCGACCACCCAGCTCCCAGTCGCCCTGCATATGACCGGACTACCCCAGGCCGCTTTCCTACAAGCTGGTTATAGACAATAGACAATAGGTGCAGGAATAGGCCATTCTGCCCTTCGAGCCTGCACCGCCATTCAATATGATCATGGCTGATCATTCCTAATCAGTATCCTCTTCCTGCCTTATCTCCATAACCCTTGATTCCACTATCTTTGAGAGCTCTATTCAACTCTTTCTTAAATGAATCCAGAGACTGGGCCTCCACTGCCCTCTGGGGCAGAGCATTCCACACAGCCACCACTCTCTGGGTGTTGGCCTTCCAGTCTCCGGCCACTCTGCGTACTGACTGACCCTCCCCAGCTCTCTTTCCTCCTGTACAGACATCGACCACTGGCTCCCAGTCACCCCGCGTACAAACCAAACCACCCCCCGACTTGCTTTCCTTACAGTCGGGCGGCAGCTGAAGCAATTAACACACATGTAATGTAGTGGATGCTTGATAAATGCATGAAGGAGCAAGGAATTAAAGGTTATGCTGATGGGTGAGATCAAGAAGGACAAAAGTAGGACTATTTGGAGTTTAACCATTGAGACAGATCATTTGGGCTGAATATCATGTTCTATACAATTTTCTGTAACCATAAAGATCATGGCACAAGACCAAACAAAAGCAGAAGATAATGGAAATAAGATCTGATAGCATCTCTGTGGGTTGGATTTTGTATGGAGATGCACTGCCTGCCTTCCAATGGGAAGGTCCGTCCTAATCCTGCTGGCGGCCTGCAGCTCTGATACTCTGGGGTAGTATTCATCGGATCCGAGTGGAGTTTTTGCCTGTGGTCCCTGCAGTGCTGCTCGGACCACAGGCATTCCATAAGAAGAGTGAGGGTTAGTCAGGTATCACAGAACGGGATTCACTGGAATCTGCCAGCAAAAGGTGTGAGCAGGATGTAAAGCCCAGTTAGAGGCAGGGGTCTGGGGTGCAGGGGGTGTGGGTGTGAGTCCTGATCAGTTATATCGGGGACAAGTCTTGGAGTTCTGGGGAAAGGTGCAGGACGATAAGGTGATTGAAAACTAGGGAGGAGAAAGACCACAGAGAAATTGTCACTAGTC
>NC_057725.1:56654766-56668248 GCF_004010195.1 Chiloscyllium plagiosum | reverse complement strand
TAAAGGATTGGGCACTCTGGAGGCAGGAAACATGCTTCCGCTGATGCGTGAGTGCCGAACCAAAGGACACAGCTTAAAAATATGGGGTAGACCATTTAGGACAGAGATGAGGAGAAACTTCTTCACCCAGAGAGTGGTGGCTGTGTGGAATGCTCTGCCCCAGAGGACAGTGGAGGCCCAGTCTCTGGATTCATTTAAGAAAAAGTTGGATAGAGCTCTCAAGGATAGTGGAATCAAGGGTTATGGAGATAAGGCAGGAACAGGATACTGATTAAGGATGATCAGCCATGATCATATTGAATGGTGGTGTAGGCTCGAAGGGCAGAATGGCCTATTCCTGCACCTATTGTCTATTGTCTATTGTGTAACTCATCTGGCATAGTCCTGCCCATTAAAAATATGTTTCTGGTTGCTTTGATAGCTTGTTGGATTCTTCGTTAGATCTGGATGTGCCTCCTCCTCTCAATCTGGCTAACATGCATTGTATTTCTAAACTCTGAATCTGCAGGAGCTGGTTGAATGGTCACTTACATAAGTTCAAAACAGAACAGGCCTTAACACCAACTACCGAGCTCTCCATTGGTCAAATGCTAATATCTACAGCCTCCTTCCTCTCAGTCAATTCCTTGACTTTGCCAAGGATACCTGCTGTTGGTGTTTGTAAACAGCCTTTTATTTGAAATTTTTCAGGAACACCAGAACCTACATACAACATACATTGGAATTATATATTTGTAAAATTGTCAAGGAGGTCTGGAAATGTAGAATCTATCCGTTCTGAAGTTATCTTGCCTCCTTTTACATTTACTTTCTAATTTGTATTCCTCAGGTTTCTGCCTAGTGAATAACCCCATTACTTTATCAGTCATTAAGAGTGAACAAATTAATCCGTAATTCCTAGCTTTGGCTCCCTCGCCTGCAGCTTTTCTCCTTTATAATTTGTTGCTCATTCTATTTGTTGACCCCCTTTATGATGACTCCTTCAGTTGGGCCACATTGGATGGAATTCCTGTACAAATGACTACATTATATATTGGGAGTCGAAAAATAGAGAAATGAACAGTGTTGGGCTGTTGCTGGAAGAATCAAGATTAGAGTGGTGCTGGAAAAGCACAGCAGGTCAGACAGCATCCGAGGAGCAGAAGAATCGATGTTTTGGGCAAACGTTGTTGGAAGAATGCTGACATGGCAACCTTAACAATTCTAGATTTTGTCCGACGTCTCCCTTCACATTTTTGTATAATTAAGATACATCCCTGCTGACTTGTTGGTTTTATATCCCTTTCAGCCAGTGGGGGAAACCTGCATATATATTTGAAAATTATTTCACAGCATGTGAGCATTGCTGGCTTTGCTATTTCATGCCCATCCCAAGATGCCCTTGAGAAGGTGCAGCTGAGTTGTGTTTTTGACCCTTTTTTAAAATTCACTTGTAGAACATAGGCATCACTAACTGCCCGGTCTCTAATGCCTGTTGAGAAGGCCATGGGCTGTAGGCCCACAATGGTATTGGGGATTGAATTCCAGGATTTTGACCCAGTGACAATGAAGGAATGGCGATATATTTCCTCCTAGATTGAAGTGGTCGTGGGTTTGGAGACTGCTGCAGACTGTATAGTGAAGGTAAACCCACCGTGGTGTTTGGGAAGGACTTGCAGAATTTTGACCTAGTGACAGTGAAAGGCCAGTCATTCCAAGTAAGGTCCATACTGTTACCACTGTCATGGTGGTCATGGTGAAGGGAATAGATGGGGTGCCAGTTAAAAGGAGAGCTTTATCTAGGATGGTATTGACTTTCTTGTGTGTTAGTGGAGCTGTAGGTTACTGGAGAGTATTGCGCTATACACCAGACTTGAGCCTTGTTGATGCTGGACAGGTATTTGGAAGCCAGGAGGTGAGTTGCTTGTTACAGAATTTCCAGCCTCTGACTGGCCCAGAGGGTAATATAAAACATTGAATTTTTCTGACTGGCCCAGGTAGATTTCTTCTTCATCCCAGGATGGTGATGGTGAGGGATTCAGTGATGGCTACTATGATTTGGAGGTGCCGGTATTGCACTGGGGTGTACAAATCACACATCACCAGGTTATAGTCCAACAGGTTTATTTGGAAGCACTAGCTTTCAGAGCACTGCTCCTTCATCAGGTGGTTGTGGAGTATAAGATTGTAAGACACAGAATTTATCGCAAATGTGTACAGTGTGATTAACTGAAATTATATATTAAAAAGACCTGTGTGGTTTAAGTCTCTTATCTTTTAGAATGACCATGTTAGTTTCAGTTTTTTCATATGTAAATACCAGAACTTTCTTAAAATTACATTCTCAAGTGAACTTTAACAGCAGGTGCCATGTTGGCCCAGATAAAGCATTGAAGGTGTGAGGTGCCCTGTGTGAGGCTGTCTGTGCCCCAATGTTCAGACTGACTCTAATCTAAAAAGGGACTTACAAAATCTTACATGGATTTATGCAGTTTATGAACAAAATAACATGTAATTCTGCAAATACAAATTCACAACTGAAACCAAATTATGTGTTGTGTGTATATGTGTGTGTGTCTGTATGTGTGTGTGTGTGAGAGGAGGGTATGAGTGTCTGTGAGAGAGTGTGTAGATGTATCTGTAGGAGTGTGTGTGTGTGTGTGTGTAGTGCACTGGGGTCACCTGTAGTGTGACATGAATTCAAGGTCCCAGTTAAGGCTATTAGCCTCTGCTTGGCCACTTTTCGCTGCTGCCTGTTCCGAAATCCGAGGATGGTCACCCAAAGATCCGAGGTTGAATGTCCTGGACCGCTGAAGTGTTCTCTGACTGGCAGGGAACACTCCTGTCTGGTGATTGTCGTGCGGTGTCCATTCATCCATTGACATAGCCTCTGCTTGGTCTCACCAATGTACCAGGGAATTCTTGCCTGCAGCGTATGAAATAGACAAAGTTGGCTAAGTCGCATGAATATCTGCCATGTAAATGGTGGGAGATGTCTCCACATGTAATGGTGGTATCTGTGTTGGCACTCTGACACATGTTGTAGCGTCCACCGTGACAAGGTTGTATGGTGCTGTCCTGAGAGCCGGGCAGTTTGCTACGAACAATGATCTGTTTGAGGTTTGGTGGTTGTTTAAAGGTAAGGAGTGGAGGTGTGGGGAAGGTCTTGGTGAGGTGCTCATCCTCATTGATAATATGTTGCAGGCTGCGAAGAACATGGCATAGCTTTTTGGCTCCTGGGAAGGACACCCTGTCGGTTTCAGCTCATGTCCGCCTCCTGAGGTGGTCATTACGGTTTCTCGCTGTGGCATGTTGGAACTGGCGGTCGATGAGTTGAGCATCGTACCCTGTTCGAATGAGGGCATCCCTGAGTACTCCCAAGTGCCCATCATGTTCTTCCTCATCTGGATAGATCCTGTGTATGCGTAGGGCTTGTCCTTAGGGAATGGATGTTTTAATGTGTTTCGGGTGGAAGCTAGAGAAGTGTAGCATCATGATGTTATCTGTGGGTTTGCGGCTGAGTGAGGTGCTAAGGTGCCCATCCTTCATGCAGCTATATGTGTCCAAGAATGATACAAATACTGGAGAGCAGTCTATAGTGAGTTTGATGGTGGGATGAAACTTGTGGATATCACTGTGCAGTTGTTTCAGTGACTTCTCACCATGGATCCAGAGGATGAAAATGTCATCAATCTACCTGATGTATAGTGTTGGTTGGAGGTCCTGCATAGAGAAGAAGTCCTGTTCGAACTCATGCATGAAAATGTTGGCATAGTGGGGTGCAAATTTGTTCCCCATGGCTGTTCCATGTGTCTGGATGAAGAACTGGTTGTTAAAGGTGAAAATGTTGTGGTCGCGGATGAAGCAGATGAGTTGTAGGATGGTGCTTGGAGATTCACAGTTGTTGGTGTTGAGTACTGAGGCTGTTGCTGCAATGCCGGCATTGTGGGAGTTGCTGGTGTAGAGTGTTGACACGTCCATTGTGACGAGGAATGTTCCTGGCTCGACTGGTCACACTCAGAGACAGACACACTCAGACACACACAAACAGACATGCAGCCACACACACACACTCCTGTAGACCCAGACACTCACGCAGATGCACTCTCATACACAAGCTCCCTCTCATGTGCTCACACATACACTCCCAAGCACACACGCACCCTCTCACAGACTTATACCCCTTCACACTCATGCTCACACACATACAGATACACACATTCTCTCACAGACACACATACTCCTGCACACATCCACACCTGCATACACACACACATCAGTTTGTGGGGTGAATTTGTACTTGCAGAATTACATTCATTTTGCTCAAAAACTACATGTAAGATTCTGTAAATCCCTTTTTTAGATTAGAATCAGTCTAAACATTGGGGCACAGACAGCCTCACACAGGGCACCTCACACCTTCAATGCATTATCTGGGCTAACGTGGCATGTGCTGTTAAAGTTCATTTGAAAATGTAATTTTAAGAAAGTTCTGGTATTTACATATGAAAGAACTGAAACCAACATGCCCATTCTAAAAGATGAGAGACTTAAACAATCCAGGTCTTTTTCAATATATAATTTCAGTTACATCACACTCTGAACATTTGCTATCAATTCAGTGTCCAATGATCTTATATTCCATAAACACCTAATGAAGGAGCAGCGTTCTGAAAAACTAGTGCTTCTAAATGAACCTGTTAGTGTTGTGTGATTTTCAACAGTGATGGTTAAGTCATTGAATGTCAACAGGGGGTGGTTGGCTTCTGTTACTTACTTCTTTTTTCTCCCAATTCTATTAATGAATATTCTTCCTCAATATCTTATTCAATATTATTTTCTGTGCTTGCCAACAAACACGAGAGATGGCAAGGATTCAAGGGTTTGTATCACTGCGCTTCTGGAATTATGTTGGCCCTGCACCAATCCCCAAAAACACAATTGTTCAGCCTTATGAGTTGTGCAAGGGCTTCACAATGCACTGAACAATGGACCTAATATAACATTCATATTTATTGTATTGAACAAAGTGGGCCGCTGCCAGTTAAATTGCTTTAATTTGAAGATAAGTACAATGTTTGACAATCGGTAAAGATAATGTGTACTGTCTTTTTTGATATCTGGTACAAATTCTGGTGTGAACATTAGATTATTGCCACACCGCTACCTTTTCAATAGCTATTAGGTGGAGGTAAAAAATGCTGATGTTGTCAGGATGCTCATATCCTATGACCAAAAATAAACCACAGTCTGAGTTATTGACAGCTAAAAGCCAGTGCAAGATATTTGCTTGAACAATAACATATTTTGCCTTTTTCTTTAGTTTGTATGCACCAGGAACAGCTTGGTGTTTTAGAACACAACATTATGATTATATATCACGCAGAGTGGGCATTTCTTTTCTTTGAATGCCAGCAATTCCTTACCTTGGAGTCTACATCCTCCAAAATCAGAGCACAATGCTTATGATAGAAAAGAGGGCAATATAAAACATTGAATTCTCCCACTGTTTGCACCACTGCATCTGTGTTAGAAATGCTGTATGCAAGTGCCCAATGAGGATAAAATAGGGTCTTATTCTGTACCCTCTGCCCTGCTTTCTTCAACTGACATCAAGCCTAGAAAAGTGGCTGGAATAGTTTTACATGCTGCAGATAAAAGGAGAAGAATGTCTTTCTGAGGAAGGGTCACTCAACAAGAAAGGTTAACTCTGATTTCTCTCCACAGATGCTGCCAGACTTGCTGAGCTTTTCCAGCAATTTCTGTTTTTATTGTCTTCCTGTGTTGGGACATGGGTATCACTGGTAAGACAACACACTTGTTACCTGTCCTACATTGATCTTGAAATGAATTGCAGTTGTTATGAAGTTGAAAGAGTGTACTGTACCTTTAAGAGAGCGAGAAGGCTGTTCTGAACTGAGAGCTTACAAGCACCTGTATATATGACTAGGTGGCCTCCTAGAGTGTACTGGAAAATTGAAAATCATAGAATCATAGAATCCCTACAGTATGGAAACAGGCCCTTCAGCTTAATAAGTCCACACCGATCCTCCGAAGAGTATCCCTTCCAGATTCATTCTGCTACCCTATTACTCTAAATTTCCCCTGACAAATGCACCCAACTTACACATCCCTGAACACTATGGGGTAATTTAGCATGGCCAATTCACCTAATCTGCATGTCTTTGGACTGTGGGAAGAAACTGGAGCACCCAGAGGAAACCCACGCAGACATGGGGAGAATGTGCAAACTCCACACAGTCACCTGAGGCTGGAATCAAACCCGGTTTGCTGGCGCTACGAGTCAACAGCGCTAACCACTGAGCAACCGTGCCGAAAATATGTAACATTTGGCTGTGAAATGGATACCTGAAGTTTTGTTGCTGGTTTGACAATAATTTGAATTTAACCAATCAGTTTAAATTATGTCCCAGGATACTAAAACCTAATCGAGTTTGAATTGATTATTTCGCCAACATCAAACCAATGAGATGATCCGATGTTGGGGTATAAGAATGTGGACATTTTGAAAACTGGTAAGAAAGCAACTACCGTAGAGAGAAGTAATACTGAAGAGCTAATTGCCTATCTAACAACTTGCTCTCAAAGAAATTAGAAAACACTCTCTATCAAATGTACTTTTTTCATGTGAAATGTACTCGCAGTAAAAATAAAGAAGACAACCCAGGGAGATCAGCAGCTATAAGAGTGATGATACAGAAGAAGACAGAGACTGCGTGGTTTTGAAACTAAATTGATGTAATTTTAATAAGTGTCTTATTGGAACAACATGTTGTAACAGAGCTGGTGGCAGATAGTAAGCAGCTAAGAGAAAGGGGGCTTAGATTTGTGAATGATTTTTGTTTAATGTCCACTTTTAGAGTTAGAAAATAAATTGATGTTACTTTCTATAAATACTGGAATTTGGGAGTTCTCTGTCACTCGCATTTTAACAAATTATGAGGCGAGGTGAGCTTTTGTGGGTGTTTGGTTTAATGAATACAGGGGTTCGACCATCCGCTTCATAGCACATTTGAGGGTCAACCACATTGCTGGAGTCACATGTAACAGATTTTCCTTTTCCTTTTGGGTTTTACACCAATTGATTGTACCGATTGCTGAAACGAACCTTTAGGGTTCCAGCTTTATTAGTCAATTTTAAATTCTACCAGCTAACAAGGTGATGGTTTGAGCCCAAGTTCCCAGCACATTTGGCTGCCCTTTAGGTTATAAGACCTGCGAGATTACCACTATGTCAGCATTTCTCCCAGGTTAAAGGACTCCATGTCAGCCCAGATAACATTCTCCTGAAGGGCTCACGGATAAGTGAGTTATTTTTTTGTATAGGGATTTCTTTTGTCATCTGACTCCACTATGTTGTCTGACCTCCTATGGTGCCACTATGATGGTCTCACTGGACCTTTATTCAGATTTGCAAAAGCTGCAGATCATCTCAGAAAAAAAAATTGATTATCTATTTGATGTTTTGCATATATGGAAAGGTAGTATGCACACTATCTGATACGGAAGAATCAAAGTGAGTTTTCCAAAGCAAGCTGAGAAATCGGAACAATTGAAAACAGAGTGAAGAGGTTCTTTTCTATGGTGCTTGCACTAATAGTTTTGCATACATGTAAATATTTCATGGTTTGTATGGTTTCTTAGTATGATACAGCAATGAGGAATTAAATAATGCGATGGAAACTCAGACAATTAAAAAGTGAAAGAGAAAGATCTCAACAGAGAGAGAAGGCATTTTTCTATTGTGCTGGTGCAAGCAAGTTTGTTCACCCAGATATGGATCGCCAAACGCACACTGCAGGGGCATGTCAGACCAGTGGCGCATAAAGCCCACTGTAAATATTAGGCATGAAGGCAGGTCCTTGAGCACTGTATGAGAAAACACAGATCTAGCATGGCCAAACAAGCATCTAAAGATAATGGAAATTAAGGGTGGACAGCAGGAGACAGATTCAGTTAATTGAGTGGCATATTCACCAACTCCATTTTGCTATTCATTGTGTTATTCACTTTTCTGTTTTCAAGTACAGAGGAACCTCAATTATCTGAAAGACATGGGTGGGGAGCATTTTGTTCGGATAATTGAATGTTTGGATAATCGAATGCCAGATAACACAATTTAGCCAAACATGGGATCTTGTGATCTCGTCCTAATAATCCAAAGTTCAGATAATCGAATGCCAGATAATCAAGGTTCCTTGGTATATACTTATCTGCAGTTTACATAAGTTGTCAGGGACTGAACATGAATCAGAGACACAAAGCCCTTAAACACAGTAAGTTATGTTTAGCCATTTTTAAAAAGACTATTACTGAAAACACTGGAGGAAAGCTCTCAAAAAAGCAATCAGATCTAAAATGAAAAATTGACAGTATAAGAAATGAAAAGTCTTGCAATTTTATAGCATTCTTCACAACCTCAGAATGCCCCTAAGTGTTTTATGGACAACAAAGCATAGAAAACACGGCTGCTAATTTGCACACAGAAAGTCCTCACAAACAGCAGTAAGATAGCAACCAAGGGTGAATCCTATTGGAAATGAGCTAAGTGCTATTTTTGGTGAGGTTTCTGGTGGCTTTCTCTCCATGAGACCAAATGAGTTTTCTCAAACTATCTTTCTGAACTTGCTTCACTGTCCACACATCACTTTCCTATGGTGCTCCACTTGTTATATTCCACCATTGCCACAAGAAGTATTGGCCACTGCCAGCAGTTCTAAACAGTTTCAGTGTTGGCACTATTTTTAATGGCTAGCCCTGCACTGGCTCAATTGCTGTCAGTTCACAGCAGCACTACACGGTTTCTGTCAATTGTCCAAGAACCATTAGACCAGAAAGAATTTGACAGCCAGCTTTGCTGATGGATGTCCTTGTGGATAGGGGATGTGTGTGGTCACCACCCGTGGAGCGTGCTCTGAGACGTTGGTGATTTTGTCTCAGTGCAGATGGAAACAGACCACAGGATGGACAAGAGAGCAAAGATGGGTGGCAGGATAGTACATCTCCTGACCCTGTATGAGGTGAAAGTCTAGGAGAGAACTATGATCGCTCATGTGGGGATGCTGCAATCTCCAAGTCCATGGTAACCAAGGAGCATTCATTATGCTGTGCTGCTCCCCTATTTCCACCCATTAAGATGCTCAAACATACACGACTATTGTGCAACCATGCCCTCTCATGTCTTCTTCGGGCATGAATGGCATCCACACAGCCTCTGCCTATTAGAAGCCAGACACTCCACCTACTCAGAGATCCCTCAGAGGATGTAGTGGTAAAGTCGGTTCCTGCACCCTCTATTGGCCCAGATACTGACACCTCAGAGGGTACTTTAGTCAGGTTAGAACAGGGAGCATATGCTGGTGAGCACATCATTGGCATGTCTCTGCAGCGAGCTGAAGATGTAATGCCCAGATTACTGACATCCAGAGGACAGTCAGAGTCCAGGCATCTGCTCAGCCTCAGGCAGATGAGGACCCTATAGAGTCAGCTGCAAATAACTTTGTGCAAATGTGCAAACAGACACAGGAGCAGCAGGCAGTTTTGCCAGAGACTCTCGGAAACTGGATCAAAGGTTTGTGAAATCGACTAGCATTATCAACATCATGATAGCATTGGCATGTATGTGTCTGGCTGACTCCATGGGCAGGTTGGCTGGTGCCATGGAGAGCCAGGTCCAGCAGTATGCTCAGTGGCTGCAAGAGAGCCACAGAGACCTGTACTCCATTGCTTTAGTCATTGCCGCTGAGAGACCAGGGACCTCAAATTCACTCTAAGTGCCATTTCTTCTGAAGTTCCACATTCAGGACCCCCCAGAATCTCTGTAGTAATTGCAACAAGGTCAGCCAAGTGGACCTCATAGAATATGAGTCCCCAGATTGGTGCTGTAAACCTGGGAGCCCTAGCTGACAGATATAAACAGGAGTGTCAGAAGTGTTGGTCATTCTGAAAGCTGACTTTCCAGTGTCAAGAACAATGCATGTTTAAATAAAAGATGACTTGGTGATGGGATACCGGCCTCTGTGGAGATACTTCAGTGGCAGCAAGAGGAAAAAAATCCACTGAAGACATTTGCTCACAACAGTCATCTTTGAGTTGGGGTAAGCAATTCTGGCATCAACCCCCAATTTGAGAAGCTTGACTCGTCCGATCCTACTGTCGAAGACTGGACCTAATATGTGGGAAGAATGTGTTATCTGTTCTGGGCAAATGACATTGGGGCAGGTGAAAAGCATTGAGTAATTCTCCTGATAGCATGTGGACCTGTAGTTTATTTGGTTACTAGGAGCGTAAATTTCTCTGAGGCACCAGAAATTAAAATCTTTCAAAACTTAGTTAAGGAATATTTCAACCGCAGTTGCAGGGTATTGCGATGGAAGTGGATACCTTCGCCAATCTGACTGAGCTTGGGGAATACCACTTGAGTAAAGGCAATTGAATAGCCTCACTCATGATGTATCCTGAACAGAGGGACTCTAGGTCAGCCCACAGTAAAAATCCCACAACAAAGCAAAGCCTTGGCCAAAGTGTTAACATTTTCTTCAGGATCCAACTGACAAGCAATTGTAGTTGCTGCTGGCATGCGGACTTGAGATAGCCACGAGACCTAGTGGAGTAAGAGAACTCATCAGCCAGTGTCCATAAAAGTACGCATCATGGAAAGTTTACCTACATCTAGTTTGGAATAGTTAAATGTTTAACAATGTCAAAATCAAAACCAATCAAAATTAATATCTGATTAAATGGTCACCGGATTAAAATAAAGGTCAATACCAGTGTAGCCATTTCAGTGATCACAGAACCAGCCTTTGAGAAAAGTCGCTCTGGATTCTAACCCTTAAGTTTGAGCAAGTTCTTAACTAGACTGAGAACTTATACCGGGAAGCCAATGTCAAGTGAAGTCCTAATTAAATGCCCAGAAGTGTTTCAGGAAGGTGCAGGGACTATCAAAGGAGCCAAAGCCACCTTGCAAGTTAACCAGGAAGCAATTTGATGATTCTGCTATTCCCGCCCAGTGCCATTCAGGACAGGTGAAACCAGAAGGCTGGAAAATGAAGGAATCATCAAACTAGTCCAGTGTGTGGAATATGCAGCACCGGGCATACTGACTGTGAAGCCTGCTGGATTTGTTCATCCTTGTGGGGATTTTAAACAAACGGTAAACTGCTGGATAAATATCCTCTTCCTTACATAGAGGATTTATACACAAAGCTGGCAAGTGGGGCTGTCCATCACGAAGTTGGACATGAGCCATGCATCCTCATAATTGTTCTTAGATGAGGATTGCCAGAAGTATGCTGCAATTATTACCCATATTAGTCACACACGCAGATGACAAGCAACGTGAATTCGACTGGGACAACACTACTATTATAGGACAAGCCAAACAGAGAACAGCAATGGAATCCCTAGAGGCATGGCACTCATCCACAGATTCAATCAATAAGCAAATCGACCTGGACCCAATGTACCGGCCACTGCAGCGGATAACTGGAACTGAAAACCGGAAGCAGCAGATTCAAACCACGACAACTGCCGGAGGAAAGATCACAGAAGCGCTTCACAGGAGGCTCCCAAGCACTGAAGATGTCACCTAGACAGGGGACGAAACGTCTGCAACACAAATTCCCAGCTCGGCGAACAGAACCACAGCAACGAGCACTCGAGCTACAAATCTTCTCACAAACTTTGAACCCATAAGGATTGTACCAACATGTGAGACTGCCATTTGGGATATTGTCTGCTTGTGCAATTTTTCAGTGGAAGATGGAGGACACTTTAGAAGGCCTACACCAGGTCACCACTTACCTAGCTGATGTTCCAACAACAGAGAAGACCAATAAGGAGCACTTAGAAAACTTGGACATAGTCCTTGTACATTTCTCCGCGGGTGTACACCTCAGAAGGTAAAAATGTGTGTTCCAGGTGTCCCAAGTGACCAACTTGGGTTACAGAGTCGAGATAGCTGGGTAACACCCATTGGATGATAAAGTGATGGCGATCAAAGGTGCCCCAGCTCCCACCTGTACAGAGCTTAGGTCTTTCGTTGGGCTGATGAGTTATTACGGGAAATTCATACATAATCTGGCCTCCACCCTGGAACCTTTAAATCAGCTCTTAAAAAGGGTCAGCCTTAGAAATAGTCGTGCAGCCAAGCAATAGCTTTCAGGGAAGTGAAGAAACAGCTATCATCCTCGAAAGTGTTGGCACACTATAATCTAAAGTGAGATCTGGTATTGACATGCGATACCTCCCCATATGGCATTGGGATAGTATTACTCATATATGGCCCAATAGAGAGGATTGCCCAATAGCATATGCATCCAGGACTTGGGCTAATGCAGAGCGTAAACGCCCCCAGATAGTGAAGGAAGATTTGGTGGTCATATTTGGAGTCAGGATGTTCCACCAATATCTTTACAGACGTAAATGTGTAATACTAATGGACCACAAACTCCTACTAGGCCTATCTAAAGAAGACAAGGCATTGCCCCTGGAAGAGTTTTTCTGGACACACTTCCAGTGACAGCAGGCAGTATCAACCTTTTGAAAAGAGAAAGATCTGATCCTGGCAAGACTGAAACAGCTGTTGGTATGGAGTAAATCAAAGAGCTGTTACAACCAGAATTGAAACCTTTTTGGACCTGGAGAGACCAGATCATAGTGGAGGACGGTATATTATTATGGGGAGCTAGAGTGATTGTCGCAAAGAAACATTGCTGCCAGATACTGGCTGAACTCCACCAGCATCATCCAAAGATTTCCAGAAAAAAGATGTTAGTGAGAGCTTATGTCTGGTAGCCAGGGTTGGATGCAGACATAGCTGTGTTGGTGGGGCAGTGCCCAGAGTGCCATTAAGGACAAAATTATTGCCAGCAGCTCCACCACATTCGTAGGAACGGCTGGGTAAATCCTGGACTCGGTTAAATGTCAATTGTGCAGGTCCGTTCATGGGCTCAATGTTTTTTAGTTGTTGTGAATGCCCACTTAATGTGGCTGGACATGCATACAGTTCATTCATCCAACACAGGGACAAGGATGTGCATATTTTGCAATGCACGGACTCCTGGAAGTATTGGTCACAAATAATGGGCCAAAACTTTCCATCAGGGAATTTGAGCATTTCCTAAAGTTGAATGGTATTTTCATAGAAGGACAGCTCCATACCATTCATCATCCAGTGGCCTGGCTGAAAGAGCAGTCTAAACTTTGAAGGCAGGCTTAAAAAAAACAGCCTACAACTAAATACTGAACTGTCCCGGTTCTTATTTGATTGAACAACTACCCCTCATGCAAAGCTGATCAGCAAGGTTCGATCTCATGGAATACAGGCAGAACTAGCCATCTGGATACAGAACTGGCTCAAAGGTAGAAGACAGAGGGTGGAGGGTTGTTTTTCAGACTGGAGGCCTGTGACCAGTGGACTGCCACAAGGATCGGTGCTGGGTCCTCTACTTTTTGTCATTTACATAAATGATTTGGATG
>NC_057725.1:56652355-56654619 GCF_004010195.1 Chiloscyllium plagiosum | reverse complement strand
CATCGGTTAGGCCACTGTTGGAATATTGCTTGCAATTCTGGTCTCCTTCCTATCGGAAAGATGTTGTAAAACTTGAAAAGGTTCAGAAAAGATTTACAAGGATGTTGCCAGGATTGGAGGATTTGAGCTATAGGGAGAGGCTGAACAGGCTGGGGCTGTTTTCCCTGGAGCGTTGGAGGCTGAGGGGTGACCTTATAGAGGTTTTCAGAATTATGAGGGGCATGGATAGGATAAATAGACAAAGTCTTTTCCCTGGGGTTGGGGAGCCCAGAACTAGAGGACATAGGTTTAGAGTGAGAAGGGAAAGATATAAAAGGGACCTAAGAGGCAACCTTTTCACGCAGAGGGTGGTATGAGTATGGAATGAGCTGCCAGAAGAAGTAATGGAGGTTGGTACAATTGCAACATTTAAGAGGCATTTGGATGGGTATATGAATATGAAGGGTTTGGAGGAATATGGGCCGGATGCTGGCAAGTGGGATTAGATCGGGTTGGGATATCTGGTCGGCATGGATGCGTTGGACTGAAGGGTTTGTTTCCATGCTGTACATCTCTATGTCTCTATGAACAGAGTTGTTATTGGGGAGAAGACTCTGCACCCGGTTAAATCTGATCTTCCTGGACCTGGGGAGGTGGGGGAGGTGGAGGGTGAAATGGCATCAGGAAAGCCAATGCTGGACATAAGACTCTGCTAACCAAGACAGATAGTTTATTTCAGGCACAACATTTGGTGCAGGATCCACAGAAATGGCGCTGTATGGGTAAGAGGCATGGTCAACGTGAGGTCAGGTCCAGTGATGTATAAAGTTTGGATTGGCACGATAGTCCTGAACAAGCACATGGATCAGATGAAAGCTGCAAACTTGCAATCAGTGCAGCAGTAAATCGCGCCCAGCCCCTCAACAGCCTTTCTGACTATTCTGGAACCTGTGGGTTTTCCGTCTCCATCAAGCATTGTAGACACATCAGAATCTGAGATGGACAAGTTGGATGTCCCCACCTTAATGCCTTTGCTGCCTGAAGTGGAAAGTGAATTTCTTCCAAGATGCTCTGGATGCAAGAGGCAAGCAACTGTGTGTTACACACTGTCAGTATCAGAAGGAAAGATGGAGAAACCAGACCCAGTGCTAACAAGCCTCAGGAGGAGCTACTAAAACAGAAACTGGACTATGTCCTCAGACTCAGAGGGTGAGAGATGTATTGAATGTAATGAAGTCAGCAAGGTGGACCTCATAGAATATGACTTCCCTGATTGGGGCTGTTAGTCTGGTCCAGTCAGGGAGCCCTGGCTGACAGATACTAACAGCAGTGTCAGAGGTTCTGCTCACTCTGACAGCGGGCTCTGAGGGAGCTGGATCCGTGTCAAGGACTCTCCAAGTGTAAATGAAGGGTGATCTAGTAATGGGATACTGGCCTCTGTGGAGCTATTTCCTTCTCATTTCAGGACACTCTAAAAGATGTCTGGCTCCTCCACCTGCATCCTCCCAGAAAACCCCAACCTTATGAAATTTCACCCTGACGAGGGTATATCTGGGCCAGTCATAGCCAGCACATCTGGGCTTTCTAAATACAAGTGTGCTAGTGGTCACCCACAGAAACCTTCAAGTCCAATAGGCTCCCCACAGGGCAGGCTCTCTCCTTCTCAGCAGTGGACCTGAGAACTACAACTTAGACGTAGTATTGGAGAAAAGATAAAGAAATCCTGCTGAGAGTCGATAAGTGGCACAGATAACACTTCATTCTGCACAGAATGTCACATTTCTCAATATAGTGGCACTCTGAATTACCTCTCATCATCGACTGTCATATTAGCTGCTGTTACAAGAATGAAAATACAGAAGCTATTCTTCCTGAGCACAATGTAACATTACAACCCAGTCTGAACAAGTTTGACACTTACCTTCATGCCCATTGTAATATGTTGCCAATGATTAATGCAGGAGCATCAGATGCTGCGAAGCCTTCCAACTGTTGTTCACTTCTGTTCATCAACATTAATAAATGTTATGGTTAAGAAAGAACAAAGAAAGAAAGAAAAGAGTCTGTCGTATCCCCTCTTTGTCTGCTCCACTTGTCAGAGCACAGCACAATACAGTGGGCGGCACGGTGGCACAGTGGTTAGCACTGCTGTCTCACAGCGCCTGAGACCCGGGTTCAATTCCCGCCTCAGGCGACTGACTGTGTGGGGTTTGCACATTCTCCCCGTGTCTGCGTGAGTTTCCTCCGGGTGCTCCGGTTTCCTCCCACAGTCCAAAGATGTGCAG
>NC_057725.1:56622546-56652333 GCF_004010195.1 Chiloscyllium plagiosum | reverse complement strand
AAGGGCCTGTTTCCACACTGTAAGTAATCTAATCTAAAAAAAATGATGCGACACACTCTGTCTGAAGTGTACTGCAAACATCACCCCCACCCCAGGAGACTGAACCAAGTGTCTGAACCTCATCTTGAGGAGGCCCATTTTCTGCTCCACGAGAGTCCCTGGTTGAAGAATGGACTGCACTGTATCTGAGTTCAGCCTCATTCTGGGAGTTGCATAATAGAGACATCAGCGGGGTTAGAGAGGGATGTCTGTAACTCACTGCCATATCATACCTCTTCTGCAATGATATCGTCATATAGAGGCTGTTTGGCAGATGCTAGAGGTTGCTGCTGGTCCTGAGTTTGCTGATGCTTTCATTCTTCCTCAACTTTTGTGAGTCGTTGTGGATTCAGAGAGGATAACAATTGCTATGGCTGAACTCACTGGGTTTAAGACCCAATATTAGAAACAAATCAACGCATAGTAAAGTGAGCTCCCAGCACAGGAACAGATAAGTGAATAGTTTTAAGAGTAGCCTCGCGGTAAATCTACAATAGTGAGTAGAGTGGGCTTTTTCTTGATTATATGTTTTATTGACATCTGTCACTTGATTAAATTTTTAAAAATATAAGCCATAATTATTAAGTTAGCCTGGAGCAGATTTTTAGAGTAATAAGACGACACAATTTTCTGGGCCTGTAGATTGTGAAAGAGCAAAGATGGCCTTTAGTAGAGTGATATGCTCATCTTGTCTGAGGTGGGAGTTTAGGGAGAGTTTACATTTTACTGATGATTATGTCTGCAGGAAACGTCTTTGGTTGCGAATCCTTTCAGATCGAATGGATTGGTTGGAGCGACAGTTAGAGACAATAAAAAATTTACAAGAGCAAGGGGGTGTAATGGACAGTAGTTATAGGAAGGGAGAAAAGTGGCATATACAGTCACATAGAGGGGTTAACTCCATGAAAAGTAGGAGAGGTAGGCAGGTAGTGCAGGAGTCTCCTGGGGCTATCCCCATCTCAAACAAGTATGCTGTTTTGGAAAACATAGGGGTTGATGGACTCTCAGGGGAATGTCGCACAAACAGCCAAAATTCTGGTATCAAAATAGCCTTTTATGTAATGACTGGTACGTTGGGTTCCAAGCGATCGATTGTGTTAGGGTACTCTCGAGTCAGGGGCACAGACCGATGTTTCTGTGGCCAACAGCAAAATAAAATTGATGTGTTGCCAGGATCAAGGATATCTCAGACAGGGTGCAGAATATTTTCACAGGGGAGAGGGAGCAGCAGGAGGTCATTGTGCACATTGGAACCAACGACATAGGAAGGGAAAAGGATGAGATTCTGAAGGGAGAATAGAGAAAGTTAGGTAGGAATTTAAAAAGGAGGTCCTCGAGGGTAATAATATCTGGAATACTCCTGGTGCTATGAACTAGTGACTAGAAGGATGGAGCAGACGAATGCATGGTTGAGGAGCTGGTGCAGGGGAGAAGGGTTCACATTTTTACATCATTGGAATCTCTTCTGGGGTAGAAGTAACCTGTACAAGAAGGACGGATTGCACCTGAATTGGAAGGGGACTAATATACTGGCAGGGAGATTTGCACAAGCTGCTTGGGAGGAATTAAACTGGTAAGGTTGGGGGTGGCAGTGGTGGGACCCAGGGAGATAGTGAGGAAAGAGATCAACCTGAGACTGGTACACTTGGGAAAAGGAGTGAGTCAAACAGTTAAGGCAGGAAGGAACAAAGCAGAGAACAAGGTAGGACTGATAAACTGAATTTATTTCAATGCAAAGAGATCTAACAGGGAAGGCAGATGAACTCAGGTCATAGTTAGGAACATGGGACTGGGATATCATAGCAATTACAGAAACATGGCTCAGGGATGGACAGGACTGACAGCTTAATGTTCCAGGATATAAATGCTATAGGAAAGATAGAAAGGGGGGGGGCAAGAGAAGAGGGGGGAGTGGTGTTTTTGATAAGGGATAGCATTACAGCTGTACTTAGGGAGGATATTCCAGGGAATACAGCCAGGGAAGTTATTTGGGTGGAACTGAGAAATAAGAAAGGGATGATCACTTTATTGGGATTGTATTATAGACCCCCCAATAGTCAGCAGGAAATTGAGAAACAAATTTGTCAGGAGATTTCAGTTATCTGTAAGAATAATAGGGTGGTTATGGTGGGGGATTTTAACTTTCCAAACATAGTCTGAGACTGCCACAGTATTAAGGGCTTAGATGGAGAGGAATTTATTAAGTGTGTAAAAAAAATTCTGATTCAGTATCTGGGTGTACCTTTTAGAGAAGGTGCATAATTTGACCTACTCTTAAGAAATAAGGCAGGGCAAGTGACTGAGGTGTCAGTGGGGGAGTACTTTGGGGCCAGCGACCATGATTCTATTTGTTTTAAAATAGTGATGGAAAAAGATAGACCAGATCTAAAAGTTGAAGTTCTGAATTGGAGGAAGGCTAGTTTTGATGGTATTAGATTAGATTAGATTACTTACAGTGTGGAAACAGGCCCTTCGGCCCAACAAGTCCACACCGCCCCGCCGAAGCGCAACCCACCCATGCCCCTACATTTACCCCTTACCTAACACTACAGGCAATTTAGCATGGCCAATTCACCTGACCTGCACATCTTTGGACTGTGGGAGGAAACCGGAGCACCCGGAGAAAACCCACGCAGACACGGGGAGAACGTGCAAACTCCACACAGTCAGTCGCCTGAGGCAGGAATTGAACACGGGTCTCTGGCGCTGCGAGGCAGCAGTGCTAACCACTGTGCCACTGTGCTGCCCAAGAACTTTCAAAAACTGACTGGGGCAGACGTTCACTGATAAAGAGACAGCTGGAAAATGGGAAGCCTTCAAAAATGAGATAACGAGAATCCAGAGACAGTATATTCCTGTTAGGGTGATACGAATGGTTGGTAGGTGTAGGGAATGCTGGATGACTAGAGAAATTGAGGTTCTGGTTAAGAAAAGAATGAAGCATATGCCAGGTATACCCAGCAGAGATCGAGTGAACCTTAGAAGAGTATAAAGGCAGTCGGAGTATACTTAAGAGGGAAATCAGGAGGGCAAAAAGGGGACATGAAATAGCTTTGGCAAATAGAGTTAAGGAGAATCCAAAGGGTTTTTACAAATACATTAAGGACCAAAGGGTAACTAGGGAGAGAATAGGGCCCCTCAAAGATCAACAAGGCAGCCTTTGTGTGGAGCCACAGGAGATACTAAACGAGTATTTTGCATCAGTGTTTACTGTGGAGAAGGACATGGAAGATATAAAATGTAGGGAAATAGATGGTGACATCTTGAAAAATGTCCATATTACAGAGATGGAGGTGCTGGATGTCTTGAAATGCATAAAAGTAGATAAATCCCCAGTACTTCATCAGGTGTACCTTAGAACTCTGTGGGAAGCTAGGGAAGTCATTGCAGGGCCCCTTGCTGAGATATTTGTATCATCGATAGTCACAGGGAAGGTGACTGGAGCTTGGCCAACTTGGTACAACTCTTTAAGAACTTTGGTAAGGACAAGCCAGGGAACTACAGACCGGTGAGCCTGATGTCAGTGGTGGGCAAGTTGTTGGAGAGACTCCTGAGGGACAGGATTTACTTGTTTTGGATGTAAGTTTGCTCGCTGAGCTGGAAGGCTTGTTTTCAGATGTTTCGTCACCATACTAGGTTGGAGTTCTGGTTGGAGTGCCATGCTTCTAGGAATTCTCGTGCATGTCTCTGCTTGGCTTGTCCTTGGATGGATGGGTTATCCCAGTCGAAGTGTGTCCTTTCTCATTTGTAAGTAAAGATAGTAGTGAGAGTGGGTCATGTCTTTTTGTGGCTAGTTGATGTTCAGGTATCGTAGTGGCGAGTTTTCTGCCTGTTTATTACAGTTCTTGCAAGATATTTGAAAATGACATTAGGTTTGCTTGTTGTCTGTCTAGGGTCTTTCAAGTTCATTAGCTGCGAGAATTCCTAGAAGCGTGGTTCTTTAACCAGAACTCTATCAACAAATACATTGTCTTGGATCCCATTTACCACCTTCTGAGAAAATGAACAGGAAATGACATCACCACAGGAAATGAGGTCACCAACCCAAGGAAACCTAAACCCATAAATAAAAAGCGGGCCATACCACCAGTGCTTCACTGGAGGGTCACTGATGATGTTACCTAGTATGGTGATGAAACATCTGAAAATGAACCTTCCAGCTCAGCAAGCAAACCTCCATAGGCAAAAGTGAGGACTGCAGATGCTGGAAATCAGAGTCTAGATTAGAGTTGTGCTGGAAAAGCACAGCAGGTCAGACAACATCCAAGGAGCAGGAAAATCTTCTAGATTAGAGTCGTGCTGGAAAAGCACAGCAGGTAAGGCAGCATCCGAGGAGCAGGAAAATCTTCTAGTTTAGAGTGGTGCTGGAAAAGCATAGCAGGTCAGGCTTTCTAGATTAGAGTGGTGCTCCTCGGTTCTGTCTGACCTGCTGTGCTTTTCCAGCACCACTTTAATCTAGAGCAAACTTCCATCCAGAATTTCAACCTGAGTGAAACATCTTCTCAAAACTCACTAGGATTATTTGAAAAGGCAAGGACTGGTTAGGGATAGTCAGCATGGCTTTGTGCATGGGAAATCATGTCTCATGAACCTGATTGAGTTATTTGAAGAAGAAACAAAGGAGATTGATGAGGGCAGAGCAGTAGATGTGATCTATATGGACTTTAGTAAGGCATTCAACAAGGTTCCCCATGGGAGACTGATTAGCAAGGTTAGATCTCATGGAATACAGGGAGAATTAACCATTTGGAAACAGAACTAGCTCAAACATAGAAGACAGAGGGTGGCGATGGAGTGTTGCTTTTCAGACTGGAGGCCTGTGACCAATAGAGTGCCACAAGGATTGGTACTGGGTTCACAACTTTTTGTCATTTATATAAATGATTTGGATGTGAACATAGGAGGTACAGTTAGTAGGTTTGCAGATGATATCAAAATTGGGGTTGTAGTGGACAGCAAAGAAGGTTACCTCAGATTACAACGGGATCTTGATCAGATGGGCCAATGAGCTGAGGAGTGGCAGATGGAGTTTAATTTAGATAAATGCGAGGTGCTGCATTTTGGGAAAGCAAATCAGAGGAGGACTTATACATTTAATGGTAAGGTCCGAGGGGGTAGTGCTGAACAAAGAGACCTTGGAGTCCAGGTTCACAGTTTCTTGAAAGTAGTCGCAGGGAGATAGGATAGTGAAGAAGGCATTTGGAATGTTTGCCTTTATTAGTCAGAGTATTGAGTACAGGAGTTGGGAGGTCATGTTGCAGCTGTACAGGACATTGGTTAGGCCATTGTTGGAATATTGCATGCAATTCCGGTCTCCTTCCTATTGGCAGGGTGTTGTGAAACTTGAAAGGGTTCAGAAAAGATTTACAAGGCTGTTGCCAGGGTTGGAGGATTTGAGTTATAGGGTGAGACTGAATAGACTGGGGCCATTTTCCCTGAAGCATCGAAGGCTGAAGGGTGACATTATAGAGGTTTATAAAATCATGAGGGATATCGATAGGATAAATAGGCAAAGTCTCTTGCCTGGGGTTGGGGAGTCCAGAACTGGAGGGCATAGATTTATGGTGAGAGGGGAAAGATATAAAAAAGACCTAAGGGGCAACTTTTCACGCAGAGGGTGGTATGTGTATGGAATGAGCTGCCAGAGGAAGTTGTGGAGGCCGGTACAATTTCAGCATTTAAAAGACATCTGGATGGGTTTCTGGATAGGAAATGTTTAGAGGGATATGATCAAAATGCTGGCAAATAAGACTAGATTAGGTTAGGATATCTGGTCAACATGGACAAGTTGGACCGAATGGTCTGTTTCCATGCTGTACATCTCTATGACTCTATGACTAGTCAGCAGTGGAAGCAGATACAATGAGAGTTTACCTTGTTCGAATTAGACATGGAGGCCCTCTAACAAGGGGGACAGTGGGATGCCCTGTTTGCAGTCTTTTGACACATTAGACCTTATTCAGACATATGCACCTCAGGCTGTGACACACAAACATAGTGGAGATTGTAAGCTAGCGGTAGCACTATAGAAACCTTTGCCCACCTTACCCATCATAACACAGCGCATCATCCAGCATCTCATACTAGAGCATGTTCTGACATACTGACAGCTTAAGGTATGAGGAAAGCAGCTGCAAGTCCTTGTGAAGCCTATGAGACTTTAGAATTGGCCAGGGATTTGTCAAACCTAAGTGACACTTTAAAGGTCACCTCTAACCATTTCGACTGCAGAGAGATTTCTAGGATTAACTTATAATGATCAATGATATGTTCAGGAGTAATTGTGGCTGCAATTTGTAATCTAAATACAGTCGGTCAAAGCAAATGCTGCATATGGAGAATTTTGTGATTGCAGATGTCTTTAATGAGGAATCAATGAGGGCCTGAAGAATGCAGTTGTCCTTTGAAAAAGCCTCACATCATCCAGAAATGGAGTCTGCTCTCATACACAAGACAAAACAAACATACTCTGCCTGCTGTTGGTTTATTTCAAGTTTCTTGCACAGCAGAGAATGGGATTCATATGGAAGGTTTACCAGATTGTGTTTCAGATGGTGACTTGCAGGACCCCCACCCCTCCAACCTTCATGTTCCCTTCTCCATAGCAGTCCCTGACAACTCCTATCAGCTTTGAGGCTTTCCACATGTTCAATAACTGTTCCCTGAAACCCCAGGCCTATCACACAGCCATGCACAACATCATGATGTACTGCTACTTCATCTAAGTCAAGATGATGACAACCATTGATTGTCCCACAATACTCCATGCTAAATCTCCTTCCACCTTTAAATCTAAAGATGCCCTCTTCATATTGATTATCTCCGCTACATCTCTCCAATTCCCAGTTTTGACTTCCCCAATGCAGCGCTATCTCCAAATGTCCCCCTTTGACATTTAGTGCACAAACTTCAAGACCAACAATTGCCTAGCCCATGGATAGACTCCTCAGATACTGAAGATGTCCATGTCCAAATATAACGAGACCTGAACAATACCCAGGTTTGGGCTGAAACATAGCAAATAACATTCCTGCCACATAAATGCCACACAATGACCTATCTCCAATAAGAGACAATCTAATCATAGCCCCTTGACTTTCAATGGTGTTACCATCACTGAATCCACCACTAGTTTACCACTGATCAAAAACTGAACTGGACTAGCCATGCATATATAGTGGCTAAATGATCAGGTTAAAGGTTAGGAATACTGCAGCAAATAACTCACCTCCCAACTCCTTCAAGCCTGTCCACAAGACACAATCAGGGGTGTGACGGAATATTCCCCACTTGCCTGGATGGGTCAGCTCCAACAACACTCAAGAAGCTTAACACCATCCAGGACAAAACAGCCCACTTGATTGACATCACATTCACAAACATTTATTTCCTCCACTACTGACGTTCAGGAGCAGCAGTCTGTACTATCTACAAAATGTGCTGTAGTAATTCACCAAAGATCCTGAGACAGCAACTTCCAAAGCTGCTACCACTACCATCTAGAAGGTCAAGAGCAGCCGATATGTGGGAACACCACAACGTGCAAGTTCGCTGACTTGGAAATGTATAGCTGTTCCTTTAATGTTGCCACGTCAAAGTCCTGAAATTCCCTCCCTATTTGGGTCAACCTATAGCACATGGACTGCAGCGGTTCAAGAAGGCAGCTCACCCCCCACCTTCTCAAGGACAACTTGGATCTGGCAATAAATGCTGGTCAACTAGTGATGTCCACAGCCATTAAATAAATAATGTATACTACACGTTTTCCCCCTTGCCTCCAAAGTTTTATCCCTGCTAATGATATTTGAGCTTTGGTGGCAATACTTCTGTGCCTGAGTCAGAGGTTTTGTGGTCTATATGCTCACAAAATCTGGACTATGTGAAATCCTGTTTTTCTGGATAAACTCAAGGCCTTGACATGTGGAAGAGAAAGATCCCACGGTACTATCTCTGAAAGGCGCAGGGAGTGCTCCCCTGATGTTATGGGCAATATTGATCTCTCCATCAACAGTATGAAAATTCCCTGGTCATTGCCACAGTGTTACGTGTAGAAGTTGAATGTGTTTCATATTGTAGATCACGCCCAGCTTTATCACTCGGCCTCCCTCTCCCACCCCCTTTTATCTGAAGCTGCTGTTCCCTAATGAGCCGGAGGCGATGAACTTTCCCCCGAAAAACATCGAGACAGGAAGTTGTTTGAAATATCTCCACAGGTAGAGAGGCACTTATAGTTAGACAGGTCTTTCACGCAGCTTCTAGCTGCAGGAGAGGGCTCCTGAAAACCATTGCAAAAGCGTCTGTCTGCGGACCAATTCAAAACACACCAGCATGGACAAATTAGGGAGAGAATTGACTGAAAGTCCGGAAATGACCAACAGTGAGGAACGGCAGCAGGTGAGAAACCGAACACATGTTTCTTTAAAAGGATTTCAAAATGAGAAAGACAGGAAAAGTGCAGACTGTTAACTGGATTAATTATTATTCAAGGAGATGACAGTTACATCCAAATGTCGACAACTCATTGGCAGAGCAAAGAAAAAATCGGTTTAAGAGATTCTGTCCTTGTTGCTGACTCCCTCTAATGATTTTTTTTGCACTAAGAGAACTGTTACCGATTAGAAAGGAGCTTTGTAAACTGCCAAGAACAGCAGGAGACTTTGTGGATAGTTTTATATTTTTTTTTACCATCAACCCGTTTAGAGATGGAATAGGTGGGACTTGAAGTTGAACCACCTGGCTCAGAGGTAGGGACACTACTACTGTATCTCAAAAAAGCCCTCCTGCTGATAGATATTGATAAATGATAAAACCAATGAGCAAATCCAATATGGAGAGATACTGGTATTTATCCTGGGCATTTTATTCCCTCTTTCTGGTTAATGTGTGCATCTTTTAATACACCAGTGCATATATTTCAGATATGTGTATATATAATATACAGCAATTTATGAAAGGGTATTCTAAAGTTTCATGGTATAGTGTTCAAACAAAATCTCTTTTGTTTAATTTATGGAGAATTTATCATATTCCAGTTTCTAAAAGAAAGGTTTTCCATAAAGAATGAGCTCCTTTGACATTTCTTAACCAACCGTTTAGTTCCAACTGGTCCCCTGATGAGGATCCCCAATTGGTCACTATTCCATTTGGGATACCCCCAAATAATTAAACTCATGAGTGAGGAGGGATGAACTGGCTCCCATTAATTCAACTCCTCTCTTGATTGGCAGCCAAAAAAAGTGAATTTAAGCAAATAATCCCTTCGCCCACGCCCCCCCCCCCCCCATGAGACTTTTTTCCCCAATCTGAATATGTTAATGCTTTAAAAAGAACCAAGTTAACTAGTGCTTCTTGAGTTAAAGAAGAAGACACCTTATTAGCAACCAAAGGTAGTAAAATATGACATACACACAGATTCAAAACGTGAATGGAGTGAAAAAGATGTTTGACTTAGGCTCTGGCAGAGGGGATGGTTGTCCTCCAGCTGTGATCTTAATAGTACCTTAGCCCAAAGTTGACAATTAGCCCATGAATACACACAGACCAGGGGTTGCAGTTTTTTTTTTAACCTTTTTTGTATATCGTTTGAAGGGTAAAACACAAGCATGTCTGCAGTTTTGGACATAATCCACATGATATGACTTTTCACTGAGGAGTAGTCAGCCAGTCATTATCTTTGTAGCCACAGGGGATCATATTCCAGTTAGTTTTGAATTGTATCTCTCCCTTTGAAGGATTGCTGTTTGGCACCTTTGGATTGTGACATTTAATGTTTCCTCTTGGGGACTTGCCAATCACTGAATTTACATCCGCAGTCATCTTTCGGCTACATGTCCACTTATTAAGAAATCTCATGTTGCAATTAGAAGTCAATTATGTCCTGAAGTAATTCAAGGTTATGACGCATTGCCATGACAATGGGGTGGCATGGTGGCACAGTGACTAGCACTGCAGACTCAGCGACTTGAGTTCAATTCCAGCCTTGGGCATCTGTCTGTGTGGAATTGGCACATTCTTTTCATGTTGGCATGGTTTTCCCCAGGGTGCTCTGGTTTCCTCCCCCATTCTAAAGATGTGCAGATTAGGTAAATTGCCCATAGTGTCTAGGGATGTGCAAGCTGAATGGATCAGCCATGGGAAATGCTGGGTTACAGGGAAAGGATGGGGAGGATGGGATGGTCTTCAGTGTTGGTGTGGACTTGATGGGCTGAATAGCCTGCTTCTACACTGTAGGGATACTTTGATATTTCAACAGAACTCATAGAGGGCAAAATTCTCCTGTCCATATTTAATGCTATCTTGTATTTCCAATTAAACTATATCAACAGGTGCTATTTCATCTGCATATATCATAGTGGCCACAGATTGCCATTGTTTTTATTCTGTCAGTCCATTGAAGGGAGGAAAACACTTGTCTCAGAATACACACAATGGCAAGACCTGTGTGTTTAGTCTTTAATGTCGGCAGCACGTTCCACTGCAGCTATCACGTGGCTCTGGCCAGGTAATTCTCTCAATCTTACAGCGTATAGTAAGGCAGCAGGGATATCAGAAAGATTAACAACTTGTTTGGATGTATCATGAATGTATCACCGAGTCTTGGAGTAAGACTTCAACCTGGAGTGTCTGGCTCAGAGATGGGTGCTCGTCACTGTGTCACGAGGTCTCTGAATTCCATTAACCTTAATGAGTCAACACCAACCCCACACCACAGCAATTTCTGCTGAGTAATTCTATTCACATCATTCACAATTGCTCCAAGACAAACTAAACAAAAACTCATGGGGTAACACAAAACCATTTTTGCGCCTGATGGAGTGGGGATGTGAGGGAGGGGCACAAGGATATGCACTTGAGGCATGACAGAGGTGTATGATCAGAGACCGGGAAGGAGAGGAAGGTTCAAGGGCTTCGAACAGGGGCTTGGAGCTCCGGTGAATAGAAAACGGGATTAGAGGCTCAACTGGGTGGATGAGAGAGGATGAAATTGGAAGTTGCGGGTTTGGAGAGCAGGAGAAGGGAGTGAGGATGATGTCAGTTGGGCGGATGGGCGTCAAAAATGGTGATGGATTTTCTATAAATATGCACCCCCATTCCTCATGCCTTCACTTTCAGCTTTGTTTTTGGGAACAGGCTGTCTCAAGAGTGGAGATGCTGCTGGCAGCATTTGCTTTCCTGTCTCGTAATAGAAAGGTCAAACATTAAGAAAATGCAGCAATCTAATTCAGGCATGTGTTGTGGGCATCTGTACTTTCCTTCGCCATCAGAAGTTGATGCAGGACTGGGTTACACAGTCCACAAGCCAACCCTTGCCATCACCATGATTACAAGTGATGTGCCCAAGCCACAACCCCTCTTTCATACCAACTCCTCAACTTCAAAAATATCTACCTGCTCTTTTAAATACTATCAGTGATCTAGCCCCATAATGCTGTGGGAGAGAATTCCAGACATTCACATCCACTTAAGGATGAAATTCTTTCACATCTCAGTTACAAATGAGTTGCCCTTTATTCTGTAACTGTGCCCTCTTATTTGTGATTCCCTATGAGTGGGAGCATCTTCTCATCATTTACCCTGGTAACTTCCTTTAGAATCTTATGTTTCCATAAGATCATCCCTCATTCTTCGAAACTCTAATGAATGGACAACTAGCCTGTATAACCATTCTTGATAAATCAACTCTTTTCTCCTGGAAGTTAGCCTAACAAACCTCTTTTGAAGTGCCTCCGATGTGAATATATTCTTTCTAGAATATAGGGACCAAAGCTCTATGCAGTACTCCAAGTATGGCGTCACCCATGCCGTGTACAGTTGGAACAAGTACTCTTTATTTTTAAGCCCCAAGCCCTCTCTATAACGGCCAAAATTCTAAAATGAAACAAAGAACAATGGAGGCTGTTGATCTGAAGAAGGATCACTGGACTCAGTGTTAGGACTGTTTTCTCTTCACAGATGCTGCCTGACTTGCTGAGTTTCTCTGGCAATTTCTGTTGTTGTTCTGGGCCAAGCTTCCATTTGCCTTCTTAATTATTGCTGCACCTGCATGCTAACCTTCATGCACAAGAATGTCCAGATCCTCAATACTTTCTGGAGTCTCTCTCCATTCATAACAAGCTGCCGTTTGATACTTCCGAACAAAGTGCAGGAATGCTCACTTTCCTACATGTAACTCCATCTGACACATTTTTGACCCTTCACGCAACCTTTATATATGCCCTTACAAATTTCTCATGTCCTCATCACGCCATGTTACCCATCTAATTTTGTATCATCTGAAAATCTGGATACATTACAGGGTGCCCTCTCCTCCAAGTTATTTACGTAAATGGTAAGGCCTTAAGCCTTATCCTTGTGATGCACCACTAATTATGTCTTTCCAACCCATTGTAGACCCATTATTGCTGACTCCTGGAGGACTCAACCTTGAGTTCTCCAATTCCAAATAACCACCCTTCCCATCCCCTACCCCTCCCTTCCAGTCCACCCAACATCTACGGGATTCATCCCTTCCAGTGACCAACCAGGTCATACCCTCTGCCTGCCTTCACCTATCCCCACTTCACCACCCTGCTCCCGCCACCCCATTTATCTGCAGCTCTCCCCACACCCACTCCCAGTCCTGAAGAAAGGTTACAGCTAAAACGTTGACTTCTCCACCTCCTGATGCTGCCTGGCTTGCTGTGTCCTTCCAGCCTCCTGCTTGTTGACTCTGTCTTCTGGGCGTGAACCAATCCTCAATCCATGTCAGTATGCTGATGATCTCTTATTTTGTGCAAAACGTTTTATGTAGCACTTCATCAAATCCCTATAGCTTCCTGCTTTTTAACTCCCTTTTTTCTTGAACAAAGGTGTCACATCAGTGCTTTTCCAATTTGCTGGAACCCTTCGAGAATCCAGTGAGTTCTGGAATATTTCAACTATCTCCACTCTCTCTGCAGTCACTTCCTTTAATACACTAGGATGCAGGCCTTCAGCCTATTAGTTTGTCAAATGCTTTGTCCCTCTTGATAGAGATTGTTACGAGATCTTTCCTCCCATTTAGTACCTTGCTCGTGTATTATCTTTGCGATATCTGCAGTGCCCAACGTCACAAAGCCTGGTGCAGAATATTGGTTTAAATTATCTGCCATTTCCCTGTTCCGCATTATCAGTTCACCTGTTGCATCCTGTAATGGACCGACATGCACTTCAGTTACTCTTTTTATATACCAGTAGAAGATCAAGCTGTTTATTTTTATATTTCTTGCCAATTTACTTTCATAATCAATTTTCTCTGTTTTTAGTCATCCACTGCCAGTTCCTAAAAACAAATTTTCAATCTCTTGACATACTACTGTTTTTTCATCCCCTTTGCATACCTTAATTTTTGATTGGAAGTTCTCTTTGACTGCTATTGTTAACTAGGAGAAAGTGAGGACTGCAGATGCTGGAGATCAGAGCTGAAAAATGTGTTGCTGGAAAAGCGCAGCAGGTCAGGCAGCATCAAAGGAGCAGGAGAATTGACATTTCGGGCATAAGCCCTGACGTTCCTGAAGAAGGGCTTATGCCTGAAACGTCGATTCTCCTGCTCCTTGGATGCTGCCTGACCTGCTGTGCTTTTCCAGCAACACATTTTTCAGCTGCTATTGTTAACTATGGGTTCCTTTCATTGAAGCCTTCTTTTTGACTTGAATAAGTTTTTTGTTGAGTGTTGTGTAATGTCTGCTACTGCCCATCGACTGACCTTTCTCTTTGTCTATATCCCCAGCTCGCTTTCGACAACTGTCTTTCCTCATTGCTCTATAACTGCTCTTATTGAAATAGAGGATCCTGGCTTGAAACCCAAGTTACTCTCCTGCAATATGAATTCTTAACTCTGCTTCATTGTGATTGCTATCCTGTAAAGGATCCTTAAATATGAGATCTTCTATTAATCCTTACTCATTACTAGATCTAAAATAGCCTGTTGCTGGGTAGGTTTTGCATTGTTCTAACAAACAATCCCTGATGCACTCTCCAAACTTGTCTTCCATTTTGCCCTTACCTGTCCGATTTGCTCAGTCAGTAAGCAGATTAAAACCACCTCAGACAACTTCTAGTGCCTTTCACATACGCCTCCATTATTTCCTAATTTATTCATTGTCCTACAGTGAGACAACTCTTCAGGGGCTTCTAGGCAACTTTCCCTTGCTATTCCTTCATTCCACCCAAATTGATTCCACTGCCCTGCCTATTACATCTGTATCACTGCCATATCGGTACCTCCCTTTATGGTCAAAGCTATCCCTGTACCTTTTTTTTTTGTTTTTCTGGAATAGTTTTGAATATTGAGATCCCAGTCTTGGTCACCATGCAACCGTGTCTCTGTAATAGAAATCAAAGAATGGAACTTGATAGCTATTTGTGCTATTGACTCATCTATCTTGTTGTGAGCATTCCAATAAAAAGCCTTAGGATATAGCCTCGGATATTACCTGTTCAGGTTCAAATCTCTATTTCACTCTTCTGTTTGTTTTGTGCCCTTTCCTGTCGCAATTTGATTATTTTTCACCTCTTTGCTACCCTCCACTCGGCTCTACTTTTTTTTTTGTAAATGATCCCTTCAATTGCCACACCCTAGTTAGTCCGCAAAGTAACAGGGACACCCTGGAAATGTGTGGGAACTTCCTGCCCACCAAGTTAGGAGTGTCCACATTGTGCTAGAAGAGTGGGCCTTCAGCTGGCATAGTCATAGTCATAGTCAACTGAGTTAGCCTTCTCTTTCTCAGCTCAGAGCAAGTCCTAGAGGTTTACAGTACGGAAACAGACCCTTCGGTCCAATTCATTCATGCCATCCAGTTTTCACAATTAAACTGGTCCCTATCCCTCTGTTCCTATCCCATATGTGTTTCTGTCCAAATGTTTCTTAAGTGATGAAATTGTACTCATTCTATCACTACCTCTGGAACCCCATCCCAGACACTCCCCACCCTCTGTGTGAAATAATTGCTTCACTGGAAACTTTTGTTATCTCTTCCCCCCACCCCCAACCTGTGCCAACTAGTTTTAGACTTGCCTACTATGGGGAAAAGCTCTTGGCTATCTACTTTCTGTGCCCCTCATGATTTTATAGACCTCCATAAGTACATTCCTCAGTCACAGCCTCTGCTTATAACTCAAACTTTCCAGGCAGTATCCTAGTAAATCTTTTCTGCACTCTTTCTAAACTAATGATACCCTTTCTACAGTAAGGCGACCAGAACTGCGCACTACTCCAAATGTGGCCATACTAATGTCTTTTGCAGGAGGATATATTGCAAGTCTTTTATTGCCATGAACTAATTGTTACTGATTACAGAAAAAAAACAAAGCTGTTGATTTTTGCTGAGCTGAATCTACCCTTCCTTTCTTGAAATGAGCTTTCTCCTTACAGAAGGATAAATAGGAGTTAAAACCCAACCCTTGCTGAAGTGCATTTGTGCAATCTCCCTATTCAGATTTCATTATTGAGAGGGATGGGCTCCAAACTTCACAATCTCATTCAAATACAAACATTGTAGTCCATTTGGCATAGCTATAATGGGATGGGCTAAAGTACCAGCTTAGTGTAAAGGCTTAATTTAAGAAGTAGATTGTCTTGTATTTTATTATGAACAGGGGTGGCTATAGCTATTTAGACTGTGTTGTCATACCAGAAAAATATAACCAGAATTTATCATCAATGAGATTCTGAAAACACTTCAATGATCAGGTAAGTGGGGAGTGGAATAGCTGAGTTGCTTTTTATAGGAAAGCAGCATAGACACAGCAAGCCTATTTGTGCTCTGATTTTACTGAAGTTGGAACTTAATAGGGAAAGCTTTGGAATAGTTCATTGTGGAGGTGCAGTAGCATGGTTGAATTTTTCACAGTGGACCAGTGGTGTGGGGTGTGCTGGGGTGGAGACAAATCGTGCTGTGGAGATAGAGGAACAACGTTTATGCAATTAGAGAGGATGTGGATCTGATGCTCATTAGACACAAGCCCATGAGGTTCTGAACAGTCTCATTGAGCTTGCAGGTGATGCCAGGGAGGGTGTGGAGTCGATTATGCCTATTGGTGGGACAGTTTCTCCTTAGAGACGAGAAAGCTGAGGGGAGACTTGTTCAAAGTTTTCAAAATCATGATAGGTCTGGACAGAGTGGATAGGGAGAAAGCCTTCCTACCCAAATAGATTGAGAACCTGAGGAGTCAGTTTTAAAGAAGAAAATGCACGATGAGAAGAAAACGACTTCATAACAAGTAGTTACAGCCTGGAATGTGGTGACTGGACATGTGTGGAGGCGGGTTCAGTTAATGCATTGAAGAGGGCATTGGATGATTATTTATATAGGACCTACGTGTAGGGGTAAAGGCCAGAGTTTGGCACCAAGTTGAAATGCTTCAAGAGCCAAAAAAATGGGTGAGATGCCCTCCTAATGCATATCTCTGATTCTGTGAAATGGGGAAATGTGAAGCCATCTGAAGCTTGGAACAACAATAGACCGTTTGCTATAAGGACTATGATTTCAATGATAAAAATCACACAACACCAGGTTATAGTCCAACAGGTTTATTTGGAAGCACTAGCTTATGGAGGGCTGCTCCTTCATCAGGTGGTTGTGGAGTATAAGATCATAAGGCAGAGAATGTAGAGCTAAGGTTTACAGTGTGATGTAACTGAAATTTATATATTGAAAACGACCTGGATTGTTTGTTAAGTCTCCTATCTTTCAGAATGACCATGTTGGTTTCCCATTTCTTTCATATGTAAATCACAAAACGTTTTCAAAAATTACATTCTCAAGTGAACTTTAACAATTGGTGCCATGTCGGCCCAGATAATGCATTGAAGGTGTGAGCTTCCCTGTGTGAGACCCTCTGTGCCACAATGTTCAGGCTGATTCTAATCTAAAAAATGGATTTACAGAATTGTTAATGGATTAATGCAGTTTTTGAGCCAAGTAAAATGTAATTCTGCAAGTACAAATTCACCCCACAAACTTGTGTGCATATGGGTGTGTGTGTGGGGGGGGTTAGGGGGATAGAGGGCAGGGTTTGAGTGTCTGTGAGAGAGTGTGTGAGTGTGTAAAGGGGTACAAGTCTGTGAGAGGGTGTGTGTATGAGTGTGGGAGTGTATGTGTGAGCTTATGAGAGGGGGTCTGTAGGTGTGTGCGTCTGTGTGTGTGTAATGCAATGGGGTCACCTGTAGTGTGACATAAACCCAAGGTCCTGGTTGAGGCCCTCCCTATGGGTACCGAACTTAGCTATCAGCCTCTGCTTGGCCACTTTTCGTTGTTGCCTATCTCGAAGTTCGCCTTGGAGGATGGTCACCCGAAGGTCCAAAGTCGAATGTCTCGGACCGCTGTAGTGCTCTCCGACTGGGAGGGAACACTTCTGTCCGGTGATTGTTGTGTGGTGTCCATTCAACAGACAGGAGTGTTCCCTCCCAGTCGGAGAACACTTCAGCGGTCTGGGACATTTGACTTCGGACCTTCGGGTGACCGTCCTCCAAGGCGGACTTCGGGACAGGCAGCAACGCAAAGTTGCTGAGCCAAGGTTGGTACTCATAGGGATGGCCTCAACCAGGGCCTTGGGTTCCTGTTACACTACAGGTGACCCCATTGAACTATACACACAGACACGCACACACGCCCTCTCCTACAACCCATACATGCATGCAGACCTTCTCTCATATGCTCACACATATACTTACACATGCACGCTCTCACAGACCTATATCCCTTTACACTCTCACTCTCTCACAGACACTCATAACACCCCCACCCCCTACACACACACCCAATGCACACATACGCATATAAGTTTGTGGGGTGAATTTGTACTTGCAGAATTACATTTTACTTTGCTCAAGAACTGCATGAATTCATGTAAGATTCTGTAAATCCATTTTTTAGATTAGAATCAGTCTGAACATTGGGGCACAGACAGTCTCACACAGGGCACCTCACACCTTCAATGCATTATCTGGCCGACATGACACCAATTGCTAAAGTTCACTTGAGAATGTAACTTTTGAAAAAGTTTTGTGATTTACATATGAAAGAAATGGGAAACCAATATGGTCATTCTGAAAGATGAGAGACTTAACAAACAATCCAGATCTTTTTCAATATATAATTTCAGTAACATTACACTGTAAACTTTTGCTATAAACTTGTGTCTTATAATCTTATACTCCACAACCATCTGATGAAGGAGCAGCACTCTGAAAGCTAGTGCTTCCAAATAAACTTGTTGGACTATAACCTGGGGTTGTGCGATTTTTAACTTTGTCCACCGGCATCTCCAAATTATGACTTCAAGGACACATTCCTTTCTGTAGTTTCAAACATAAGCCGGCCACAAAATGAAAATAGGGTTTCATTAATAGGATTTTTTTGGGTCGATTTTTTTTGGGTCAAGTTTTACAATGTAAAGTTTTTTGTCACGCTTTCAGCTATTAACTTGAATTTCAAATATTTTTAGAAGTTATTGTTCTATATGGTCATTGTAACATGAATACAGGACATTGGTTAGGCCACTGCTGGAATATTGCATGCAATTTTGGTCTCCTTCCAATTGAAAAGATGTTGTGAAACTTGAAAGGGTTCAGAGAAGATTTACAAGGATGTTGCCAGAGTTGGAGGATTTGAGCTATAGGGAGAGGCTGAACAGGCTGGGGCTGTTTTCCCTGCAGTGTCGGAAGCTGAGGGGTGACCTTATAGAGGTTTACAAATTTATGAAGGGCATGGATAGGATAATTAGGCAAAGGTTGGGGAAACTAGAGGGCATAGGTTTAGGGTGAGAGGGGAAAGATATAAACGAGACCTACGGGGCAACTTTTTCACACAGAGGATCGTACGTGTATGGAATGAGCTACCAGAGGAAGTGGCGGAGGCTGGTACAATTGCAACATTTAAGAGGCATTTGGATGGGTTTATGAATAGGAAGGGTTTGGAGGGATATAGGCCGGGTGCTGATTGGTGGGACTAGATTGGGTTGGGATATCTGGTCGGCATGGGCGGGTTGGACCGAAGGGTCTGTTTCCATGCTGTACATCTCTGTGACTCGAAAGAGACTTTCTTTCGAAACTGTGTCCCATTAGTCAGATCAAAACTCAGTGGAAATTATTACTTGTAACATCTGAACTCGCTCTGGAGACTTCTGGGTTATGTTGGACTCTGGTTTAGTTTTGCTGTCGTGTATGCGGGATTTTTGATTTATGCAGGCAGGGTGTTAAATATAAGACTACTCGCAGAAATTGGTGAAAAGGCATTGGGTAAAATCTTACATGATTAGTGAAGCTAGAGCCTGTTCATATAATTGAATGCAAATTCAGTTCGTTATTTGCTTAGACCAGAATTGTCATGAATGTAAACATTAAACAGACAGAACACTGTCAATGTCAAGAAAGAATTAGCATTATTCAAATATTGGAACATTGATCATTTACATTGGGGAAGAAAAATAGTCCCAGTGTAGACCCTTAAATTTTGGAAGGTGTATATATGCTAGTGTGTGAATAAATAAATATAGGAAACACAGAAAATATATGGTGATGTTGTGACATGAACACCCAGTAATCCTTTATTTTAAATCAATGACTGCAGTAACCTTTAAATTTAATTTGATTTATTTTCAGCGTTTTTACTTTTTGTTGGAACTCCAGATCTTTCAATCGGAAGACATGGAACAAATGTAATTGTCCCAATTCTTGAGGATTTCATTACGTGGCCTCCAAATTCCAGCCTATCTGCCAGGCCAAGCTGTCTTTATCCCCCTTTCCATTGTCACTATGTTTATGTGTAGATGGTGGCATAGTGGTAACGCTATTGGATAATAATCCCAATGCTCTGGCGACCTGAATTTTACATCCTACTAGAGAAATTGCTGGAATAATAACTCTGGAATTAAAGGCAGATGTAACTCAGTAATTATAGAACCCCTACAGCGTGGTAGCAAGCTATTTGGTCCATCAAATCCACAGAGACCCTCTGGAGAGCATTCCACCCAGACTGGCTCCCAAACCCTATACCCATAACCCTGGATTTCCCACAGCCAATCCACCTAACCTATTCATCTTTGGACTATGGGAAGAAATAGAGCAACCGGAGGAAACTATGCAGGCGTGGGGAGAACGTGCAAACTCCACACAGGCAGTCGCCCGAGGCTGGAATCGAGCCCAGGTCCCGAGCACTGTGAGGCAGCTGCGCTAACCACTGTGCCATCGTGCCACCAGGATGGCCAGGAACCACTCGTCAATTGTCATAAAAACCCTCGTAGTTCACTAATGTTGAAATCTACCATCCTTTCTCCAACTTGCCTGTGAGTGTTCAGAATCGCAGCAATGCTATTGATTTGCAATTGCCCTCTGAAATGGATAAAAACAAACCACAAGGATTAAGGGTCAACTAGAGATGGGAAGTAAATGCTGTCCTCATCAGTGACACCAGAGCTCATTCAAGAATAAAGCAAATAAAAAGTCTTAAATTCCTAAACAGTGCAGGGTAATCTTGAAGGTTTGGCAACATGTGTTGATACCTATGTACTTATCACTTCACCGCCACTGTCCACAGTCACTTTAACTTTCATATTTCTCCAATAGGGAAGAAATGTTTGTGTACATGCTGCAGCTTAGGATACTACATCCACTGCTCCTGGTGTCCTTGCCTGTAAGGTGGGCGACTATTCAGTGTGTAGCCTCAAAGCTGAGCTCCCTGTCATATGCCACTTCAATTCTCCTCCAACTCCTGAGCTGAATCCTCCGCCTTTAGTAGTGTTGCAACAAAGTTCAATTCTAGGAGGAAGAACAGCCCTTTTGTCCTTCTCTGAGGCAGCCCTTCCAGCCTGGATATTAACCTTAGCAGATTTAGATCATATTTGTATATTTTTATTTTCTGTCTGGAGTAAAATGCTGGCAATGTTGAATGGTGGGTCCAACTTTTTAATAGAGTTGACGACTGAGTTATTATCCCATCTGAAAGCATGCTGGGTGGGGCCATGTATACCTGCTGCTTTTATTTCCTCCTTTCAGGTTCAAGGGTATCTGAAGCCCTGCCCATATCCCTGATATTTTTTCACCTCCATTCCTACCTGGCCTGACCCCACCTCATCCCAACATGACTTTTAGCAAATCCCAAGGGCATCTCTGTTTTGTGAATGCTTATAACTTACTCCTCTTATCATGTCTCTGCCATCTAGTAACATTACTTCAGGCTTTTTATTTTTGATTCAAGGGCCCTACAGGTCATAGGACTACAGGAACAAAAGTGTACCAGAAACCCCTCAAGCCTGATCCACTGTTCAATGAGATCGTGAATGATATGTGGCCTAACTCCATATACCTATCTTTGACCCATATACCCTTAATACCTTTGCTAAACACAAATGTATCTATCTTGGATTTAAAATAACACCTGATCCTGCATCCACTGCTGTTTGTGGAAGAGAGTTCCAAAGATCTATTATCCTTTGTGTGTAAATGTTTGCTTTCTAATATCACTTCTGAAGACTATGACCCTAATTCTCCGACTGTGCTCCCTAGTTTCTGAATCCCCAACAAGGGGAAATAGTTTACCTTTATCTACCCTGTCTTTTCCTGCTAATATCTTAAGGACTTCAATCAGATCACTCCTTATCCTTCACAGTTCTACAGAAAACAGACATAATTTGTATAATCTCTCCTGATAACGTAACTAATGAAGTCGGGGCATTGTTCTTGTAAGCTGAAAATGTGCTGCTGGAAAAGCGCAGCAGGTCAGGCAGCATCCAAGGAGCAGGAGAATCGACGTTTCGGGCATGAGCCCTTCTTCTCCAGCATCTGCAGTCCTCACTTTTTCCTATTGTTCTTGTAAACCTCTATTGTACTCCCTCCAAGCCCAGTATATCCTTTTGTAAAATGTGGTGCTCAGATCTGCTCACAGGACTCCTAGTGGGATGTAAACAGGGTTTTGTATAAATGTAGCATAACTTCTGCATTCTTGTACTCTAGTCCTCTTGATAAAAAGACCAGCATTCCATTAGCTTTCCTGATTACTTTCCCCACCTGTTCGTGCTATTTTAAAAATATATGTACCTGAAACCCCAAGTCTCTTAGGACATTCACTATATTTAACTTCATACTATCTAGAAAGTAGCCTGATCTATCTTTTTCCAGTCCAAAGTAGAGAGCCTCAAACTTGCTTACGTTGGTCTCCATCTGCCACAGTTTTGCCCATTCACTTAGTCTAACAATATCCCTTTCCTGTTATCTACAATGCCTCCTAAACTAATGTGCATAACTGAGGTTCTCATACAGATCCTTGTAGGAACCATTGGTCACATGCTGCCAATTTTAATACTTTCCCATCATCCATTTCTTCTGTAGCCAGCCATTCAACCAATTTCCCAGTAACATGCCCTCAATGTCATGAGCTTTGACCTTCGTTAACTGTTCATTACATGGGACTTCATCAAATGCTTTCTGAAAGTCCACATAAACAGCATCCACAGACATTTCGCTGTTCCTAACTTAGTCACCTCTTCAAATTCAACGATGTTTGTCCGGCATGACCCATCTGTCCTGAATGGATGCTGGTTCTCCCTGATTAACTAACTAAAGCTTTTCAAGGTATTCAGTTAATCCATCCTTATTATATTCTCCACAGACGTTTGGCTAAACAGTCTATAATTACCTTGGTTTTCATCTTTTGCCCTTCCTAAAAAGCGGAGTGATGTGTCATTTTCCAATCCAGAGGGATGACCCCTGTATCAGGTGAACTCTAAAAGATTTATAGCGTGTTACAGTGTGCTCTCCTATATCCTTTAATTGCCCTCAGATGGAAACCATCTGGTCCTGGGGGTTGTAACTCTTCAGTTCCATTAATTTCCAAATTACTGGTGTTTTACTTGTGTTCATTTTATTCAGTCCCTGCCCCCAATCTATTATTAACTTCCTCCTGACTTCCAGCAAGCACTTCTTTTCTCATAAATACTGAGGCAAAGTAATTATGCCTAATTTGTCCCCCAAAGCCATTGTCAGTTTCCTCATTTTCACTCTACAGTGAGCCAACATTGCTCCTGACCACTTGCTTTGCTTTCTAACTTGTCTTGCATCTTGGTGCATGTTTGTGTATTTATTTCTGTGTGGGTGTCTGTGTATGAGTCCAGACAGGGTGTGAATTCAGTTGTAGGTGAGTGCATGAATGTTCAGTGTTTGTATAGTTGTGTGGATTTGATTTCCCTTCTTGTGCCTCTCTAGCTTTTTAAATTTTTGTTTGAAATTTCTTACAGTTAAATAGTGGCCTGGAATTTGCTGGTAAAATAACAGCACCTTTATTGCATCTGCCATTATCGATGTCTATCTGATTCAGTTATCTAACCATAGATAGAGAATTAGCTGCAATGATTTAGCTCCTTGATCCTGCACTGTTTCTTTGGGCATCCACAAGTTTAAATTGAGATTTACATTTCTCCCAGTTGAAGAAAATCTGGCTGCTTTTGAATGTGTTAATTGGTGGAACAAATGGAAATTGGAAAGCCGCTTAGAACATGCCTCTGAGAGATTTTGGCATGGAGCACGTACTGTATCTACCAATCTGTCTCTTTGAAAACAGCAGTGCAGTTCTCTGAAACTGAAACTCTGAAAGAAAAACAAACTGCTGGAAAATACTTAGATTAGACAGTATCTGCAGAGTGGAAAAAGTTTTTTGTTTTGGCCAATAACCATTTATTATTAGGACTTGAAGATACTTGGAGATTATGGGTAGGACATGAGCAATGGTAGGATTTGTAGAAGAATCAGACAAGAATCTCAATGTTGGGAGTGTCTCACTGCATCTTTTATGCTTTTGTGTTTTGGCAAGATGAGTCTCTTGCTAGGTGTTGGTGAATTACTAAATTAGGGAGAGTATATATGGTTAAATACCTTATTAATGCACTACTTGTCTTGTTAATATTTGACATCCTCTTTTACCAAATGTAACAATCAAACTAGACATTGAGGATTCTCCATGTGGAAGCCAGTGTATGTACTGATGACTTTGACTCACCGCTGGCTGAAAACAGCCTTGACATTGCTCAGGACCAAACAGCATCTCCCGACACAACCCACTGGCATCAGCCGCGGACTCCCCATATCCATGGATGTTGGCATCGGACATCTAACCCTTTATGAACCACCATGGCATCTCTCCAATCCACTTGACGGCCTCTTAGGAAGCACAGAAATTCATTGCTGGTTGCTGGCTCATCCTGCATTGAAAGGCTAGGGCAAGGACACTTTACACAAAGGAACATTCACTCAGATCATGGGCTGCTCACTTGCTATTTTTGTGCCCACTCATTTTACGCCAACTTGCAAGCTCTCAGTAACCATACCTTGCCATGCCATGCTAATTAGTACACTGGACACTTCCATGCTGTTCTGAGGAAGGGTCACTGGACCCGAAACATTAACTCTCCTCTCTCCCCTAGAGCTGCCAAGCCTGTTGAGTTTTCCCAGCAATTTCTGGTTTTGTTTCTGAATTTACAGCTTCTGTAGTTCTTTGGTTTCTTGTTTGGCAACTTGCCTTGCTGGACAAGAGGATGTATATCATGCTGTGGGCATCCACAGCGTAAATACATTGTATGTGCAGGACACACAACCCTGTATCTGCCTTGGTTTTCTTACTCCCAGACGCTGCAGCAGCATCTCAACACATGCATCCAATGGTACATATTTTGATGGTATTAAGCAAGAATTTTCAAAAGCTGATTGGGGCCAGATGTTTGCAGACAAAGGGATGACTGGAAAATGGGAAGCCTTCAAAAATGAGATAATGAGAGTCCAGAGACAGTATATTCCTGTCAAGGTGAAAGGAAAGATGGTAAGTGTAGGGAAAGCTGGATGACTAGAGAAATTGAGGTTTTGGTTAAGAAAATGAAGGAAGCGTATGTCAGGTATAGACAGGATAGATCGACTGAATCCTTAGAGTCTAAAGGCAGTAGGAGTATACTTAGGAGGGAAAGCAAGAGGGCAAAAAGGAGACTTGAAATAGCTTTGGTAAATAGGATTAAGGAGAATCCAGAGGGTTTTTATAAATGCAATTAAGGGCAAAAAGGTAACTAGGGAGAGAATAGGGCCCCTCAAAGATCAGCAAGGCAGCCCATGTGTGGAGCTGCAGGAGATGGGAAATATTGAACAATTGCACAAAATAAGGAGTTTGGGATTGAAGGTGACTTAGCGGTTTGGTTGAAATTGGCGAGCTGAAAGAAGACAGGGTGGTGGTTGATGGGAAATATTCATCCTGGAGCTCAATGTGGGCCGCAAAGATCTGTTTTGGGCCCACTGCTGTTTGTCGTTTTTATAAATGACCTGGATGTGGGCGTAGAAGGATGGGTTAGTAAATTTGAAGATGACACTAAGGTAGGCAGAATTATGGATAGTGCTGAAGGATGTTGTGGGTTACAGAAGGACATAGGTAAGATGCAAAGCTGGGCTGAGAAGTGGCAAATGGAGTTTAATGTGGAAAAGTGTGAGGTAGTTCACTTCGGAAGAAATAACAGGAATGCAGAGTTCGGGTCTAATGGTAAAATTCTTGGTAGTGTAGAGAAACAGACAGATCTTGGTGTCCATGTGCATAAATCCCTGAAAGTTGCCACCCAGGTTGATAGGGTTTTTAAGGAGGCATATGGTGTGTTGGCATTTATTGGTAGGGGGATTAAGTTTCATAGCCATGAGGTTGTGCTTCAGCTGTACAAGACACCAATAAGGCCGCACCTGGAGTATTGTGTGCTGTTTCGGTCACCACATTATAGGAAGGATGTGGAAGCTTTGGAAAGGGTTCGGAGGAGATTTATTAGGATGTTACCTGGTGTGGAAGGTCATTCTTATGAGAAAAGGCTGAGGGAATTGAGGCTGTTTTCGTTGGAGAGAAGAAGGTTGAGAGGTGACTTAATTGAGACATATAAGATAATCAGGTTTAGATAGGGTGAACAGTGAGAGCCGTTTTCCTCAGATGGTGAAGGCTAACACGAGGGAGCATAGCTTTAAATTGAGGGGTGATAGATTGAGCACAGATATTAGGGGTAGTTTCTTTACTTGGAGAGTAGGGGATATAGAATGGCCTGCCTGCAACCATAGTAGACTAGCTGATGTTAAGGGCATTTAAATGGGCATTGGACATACATAGGGATAATAATGGAACGGTGTAGGTTAGATGGGCATCAGATTAATTTTGCAGGTCGGCGCAACATCGAGGTCCGAAGGGCCTGTACTGCGCTATAATGTTCTATGGGGAGATACTAAATGAGTATTTTGCATCAGTGTTTTACAGTAGAGAAGGATGTGGAAGGTATAAATGTGGGGAAATAGTTCCTTAAAAATAGAGCTATTGGTAGATAGGATAGTGAAGAAGGCGTTTGGTATGCTTGCCTTTATTGGTCAGAGTATTGAGTATAGGAGTTGGGAGGTCATGTTACGGCTGTACAGGACATTGGTTAGGCCACTGTTGGAATATTGCATGCATTTCTGGTCTCCTTCCTATCGGAAAGATGTTGTGAAACTTGAAAGGGTTCAGAAAAGATTTACAAGGATGTTGCCAGGGTTGGAGGATTTGAGCTGTAGGGAGAGGCTGAACAGACTGGGGCTGTTTTCCCTAGAGTGCTGGAGGCTGAGGGGTGACCTTTGTAGGGTTTATAAAATAATGAGGGGCATGGATAGGATAAAGAGACCAGGTCTTTTCCCTGGTGTCGGGAAGTTCAGAACTAGAGGGCATAGGTTTAGGGTGAGAGGGGAAAGATATAAAAGCGACTAAAAGGGCAACTTTTTCACAAGGAGGGTGGTGCATGAATGGAATGAGCTGCCAGAGGAAATGGTAGAGGCTGTTACAATTACTGCATTTAAAAGGCATCTGGATGATTATATGACTAAGAAGAGTTTAGCGGGATATAGGATGAGATTAATTTAGGATATCTGGTCGGCATAGACGAGTTGGACCAAAGGCTCTGTTTCCGTGTGTACATCTCTATGACTCTATGAAAGGAAGATTACGTGACACAGACACTAGATCAGTCAAGCAAAATGGTGAAATTTCTACAAATGTGAAAATATACGCTTGTCACCTGTACCACCAATGTACGCTAAAAGGATTTTCTTCCTCCCCCTCCCTCCTACCATGTCTTAGTTCAGCCCCTGGTTTCCTGCTGGGATGTAAGGAACTTGCTCAGCAGTGGAGCCCCAGTGGAGGTTGAATTGGATGAATAGTGGTAGTTACTCATTTGGAGGGACATGGATATCTCTGAATTTCCACAGGAGTGACCCTGGTCTTCCCATATGCAGGGCCAGGAATCTCTCCTTGTGGGAGCTAAAGAATCTAATGTTGGGCACCCTTCCACCTTTTTTTTGCCTTATTGTGCGGTGCCTTCTCCATGAAGTTGGAAGAGAGAGAAGGAGGGAATGAGTGAGATAAAAGCCGGTGAGGTGGTGCTTAGTGCAGGTGGAGGAAAGCTGGTGAAATGCCCGGGCGAGTAAGGAGGCAGCACAGAGGCCATTCCAGGAGTGTGGGAGTGTTGAGGATGGACAGGGTGGAAATGAGAGCAACTGAGGGAAGATGTTGCTGTCAATAATGGGAGTGGTTGAGCATGTGCCTTGGTGGGTGCAACAGTAGGGACAGAGTGAATATGAGAAGATAAGCTAAATGCGGGAAGAATGTTCCCAATATTGGGAACAACCAGAACTCGGGGGTCACAGCCTAAGAACAAGGGATAAGCCATTTAGGACCGAGATGAGGAAGAATTTCTTCCCTCAGAGTTGTGAACCTGTGGAGTTCTCTCCCACAGTAAGCTGTTGGGGCTAGTTTGTTAGATATATTCAAGAGGGAGCTGAACATGGCCTTTACAGCTAAAGGGAACCTGGGGTATGGAGAGAAAGCAGGAATGGGCTACTGAGATTGCATGATCAGCCATGATCATATTGAGTGGTGGCGCAGGCTCGAAGGACCGACACCTGCACCTTTTTTCCATCTTTTTAAGAGTGTGCCACTTCCTCTCGAGGAGCAGAGAAGGCGATTGAGCTACCTGCGGCACTCTGGCTGTTCCTCCACTCTGTTAAGGTGGCACTGACCCCTAGGTGGTGACCTCAGACCAGTCTCTGGTGGTGTGGCATCCTTTACCAATCCTCTGGGCAATGGCTACCCCCTAGTTTGCATCACCCCCCTCAACCAGGAGCTCTGTATCCCTGTTAGAGAATCATCCTCTCCTTCTCCGACATTGTCAGCTTCCTTCCCTGACCGAATAGGTTGTATTGGAAGGCCTGCGCTCATCCAGGTACGCACCAGCCTTTTAAAGATGGCATAGGTACCAAGGTCTTTTGGCTACTGCCATAATGTTAGTGAATTCCAAGAGACAGTCCACACAGGATGATGCCAAGCAATCTTCCTGGATAACCTCCAGCACTTTTGAGACATCAATGGCAAAATATAACAATGGAAGTAAAGGTCACCTATTGCCTTGATGATCTTGTGCAGTGAGTGGTGAGCTGTCCCAGGAATGGCGTTTGGTAAGATGGGGATGGAATCAGATGTGAAGGACATTATAGGGGCAGGATCCTTAGTTAATGAGGTGTGTTTGCTCAGATAAAGCGAGAAATCTCACTCTGCCTTGCAGCAAGATACCCTTCAAAAAACTTGATGTAACTGGCACCTAGCCAAAAAAAAAATTCAGTCCAATGGGTTTCTGAGCAAGAAGAAAACCATGGAAAAGGAGGAGCCGGGATGTCACAGAAATGAAAGATTTATGATTGGGCAAAAGTGAATAAATGACAAACAATGATCCAACACACCAGTAGAACTGAATTGTGCATTTAATAGGAATATCTCATCGCATAAAAATATGTTGTTGACTAATAGAAATTGCTGATAGCCACAGGAAAGCTTCCTTGCTTCTCTATGAATTCTAAGAAGGTGGGGCCTCAACTTTAATATTGCATCTTTGAACCTTACTGTTGATGTTATAGAATCCCTACAGTGCAGAAAGATGCCACTTGGCCCATAAAGTCTGCACTGACCCTGCAAAGAACTTACCACCCTCACCCCAACATAAACCCACCTAACTTGCACATCCCTGGACACTCCAGGGCAATTTTTAGCATGGCTAATCCACCTAACCTGCACATTAGTGGGAGGAAACCAGAGGAAACCCTTGTAGACACGGGGAGAATGTGAAAACTCCACGCAGACAGTTACCAAGACTGGAATCGAATCTGGATGCTGTGAAGCAGCAGTGCTAAGTACAGCACCTCTGATGATACAGTACTCGAGTACCACAGTGATAGCTCCAACTAAGTTACTTGCTCATGTCTCTGGAGTGGGGAAAGAAACAGCTTCTGATTCAGAGCTGAAAGCACTATATCTTGGCGGCATGGATTCAATAGCATTGCGAGATCCAGTTATGAAAGTGATGAGGGGTTGGTTAGCTCAGTTGGCTAAAACCTGGATTACACCTCTTCCCACCCTATCTCTTGCAAAAATGCCATCCCGTATTCCCAATTCCTCCGCCTCCGCCGTATCTGCTCCCAGGAGGACCAGTTCCACCATAGAACACACCAGATGACCTCCTTCTTTAGAGACCGCAATTTCCCTTCCCACGTGGTTAAAGATGCCCTCCAACGCATCTCGTCCACATCCCGCACCTCCGCCCTCAGACCCAACCCCTCCAACCGCAACAAGGACAGAACACCCCTGGTGCTCACCTTCCACCCTACAAACCTCCGCATAAATCAAATCATCCGCCGACATTTCCGCCACATCCAAA
>NC_057725.1:56580013-56622072 GCF_004010195.1 Chiloscyllium plagiosum | reverse complement strand
ACTCTCTCCCCACCCCCCCCCTCCTCTAGCTTATCTCTCCACGCTTCAGGCTCTCTGCCTTTATTCCTGATGAAGGGCTTTTGCCCGAAACGTCGATTTTGCCTGTCCTCGGATGCTGCCTGAATTGCTGTGCTCTTCCAGCACCACTGATCCAGAAGCTCCGTTGGCTGGCCAGCTAGTTTGCAATGGAGAGTGATGTCAGCAACATGGGTTCAAAATCCACACTGGCTGAGGTTACCATGAAGGACACTCCTTCTCACTCTCTCCCTTCACCCGAGATGTGGTGACCCTTAGACTAAACCATCCCCAGTCATCTCTCTGTAATGAGAGAGCAGCCCTGCAGTCTGGTAGGACAATGGTGACTTTGCCCTTTTTATGAAAATAATTCAACTGGAACAAAATTAAAAGCAATGATTTTCATTTTCATTGGTTCAGCAACTGTTTAATATCCTTACTGTTGATTTGCTCAAATAACATTTAATGAGCTCAGCTGGAAAATAAATATATACAAAACATAGTCAAAGAGAGGAATCATCATTGGAAGAATAAATAAAATTATCACAGTCACACAGTAGAGAAGCACTGAAGAAATAAAAAGATTGGTTTCCTTAGCTATTTACTTACCCTTAGGAAAGAAACCAAGTTTGAGAGATAGCTAAGTAAACGAAAACCTGGGAAAATTACAAAATGATCAATAAACACCTGGAAATCTGAAAGCTTGAAAACATTCATCAGATCAGCCTGCACTGAACAAGAGGAGCTCATGGCCCACAATCGGAGCAAATTTATTAGATTTCTCATCTACCCTTTGGCTTGAATGGTGTCTAATGTCACAAATTGCAGGATTTTGTTGGGGCATTAGGGCCTCGTGGGGGAAAAAAATAATAAATTATCAAGGTCAACATACACTTGCATCATTCCTTTAACATGTAAAGAAAATGTCTCAAAGCATTTTGATGGAACATTATAAACCAAAGAGTAACAGTGACCCACGTGAGGAGATATTAGATCAGATGACCAAAGGCTTCACTGATGAGAATCTCCTTTTTTAACCAATGAAATTTATGGATGAAACAAAAAAAAGAGGGCTGACAGAGAAGGAAAGTGAAATTTGGTTCAGAAATAAAAATAAAGTGTGTGAGAGAGAGAGTGAGGGGGCTGTGTGTGTGAGAGAGAGTGAGGGGGCTGTGTGTGTGAGAGAGAGTGAGGGGGCTGTGTGTGTGAGAGAGTGCCCCCCCCCCCACCGCCGACCCCGACCCCAACACCGTCCCCCACACCCAACAAATGGTTCAGTTGGGGTCAGGTGGCATGTTGAAACAAACATTTCAACCCTAACTGCCCACCTGAAACTATGTACTTTTAACCTGCTAAAATATTTCATTAAATATGCATGTCTGAGATATTTTGTCTTCGTGAAGCTTTAAATTGGCTGCACCCTGTTTCCTGGGTCAGGGGTCCCAGCACCTGAAGGGAGTCCAGTCCTCCTGGAGCCAGCACTAATATCCTACTCCAGCACAAGCCCCATCTGTCAGCCAAAGGAACACCACAAAGGGAACCAACCCTCTCCTCCTCTGACTGGATGAGCTCACCACAGTATTTGCTCAGCCTCTCACTGAGCTCTGAGCACCTCCCACCCCCCCCCCCCCCCCCCCCCCCCGTTTCCACAACACCAGCTTTAATCAACTCCAGTGAGTCCCCGCTCTGTAACAGCAGTGTGTACCATCCCCTCCCTACCCCTGGCAGTGACCTTGTGGCAAAGGCTCAGTTACCTGAAAGTCATCCAGCTTTTCAATCTGGTTGAGTATGACTAGAAAAGCAAACAGAACATGGCAATCAAGTTCTGCTGTAAAATTTAGTAACACCTTCAATTTTACTCATGATATGGTTATCTGGTCATCTTTCTCTTTCGATAGTTCATTCTGGATGCTTGGCTGAGCTCTAATACCAACTAATGGTAAACTCCACAGGGTTCTGTTCACACACACAGAGGTATTTGCTAAGATTGACATTCATATGAGGCAACAAGTAGTTTATTTTCTTTTTGAATTGTTTTTTTGCAACGTCTGTACACTTTTTTGGTCAAGGTTAAGAGGTACGGAGTGAGCTACATTCTGTTAGTGATGGCACTGTATAGTTGGCACCTTTACTGGGTTATAAGAACATATTTAAATTTAGTTTTTTAAAAGTTCATTTCAAAGATTCTATTGTTATCAACTCATTCATCAGTTCCATAGTGCATACTGGGTGAGGGGGCATAGGGTGCATGGTGTTGCCATGAGTAAGATCTTATATTTTTGAAGTGGTCCAACCCCAGACTACGGTTCACAACTTCTCTGAGGGGCTTGAGCTATGTGCCTTTGATAAGCCGGTCCATTCCATTGAAGTTTTGAGGAGAGGAGGCAATGTCAGCAGCGGAACTGGGCAAACTGTGATTACAGGTCTGGGATCTTCTCTGCCTTTATCCCATATGCAAAAGTTGCCAGTGTGAGCAAACCAGATGGGAATCTCAGGATTGGGTTCCGCTTACCATTCTTAAAGGACTCAGCCCAACTCTGTGAACATTTGGCCCTAAGTTTCATTAGAAGGTATTCAGGCAGCTGGTCAAATGCTTGTACCTCCAAGCTAATAGCAAAACTCTGCTTTTGAAGCAGAAATTATTCAAAGAGGTTAATGCAGCCTCTCCATTCTACTCCACTCCACTCCAAAGATTTAAATTCACCTTATATTCTTTTTAAAAATTTGGATTGCTATGTGTGAGACAAAATATGTTTAATTAGGTCAGATTTTGATGAACATTGTACTGTCTGGTGTAATTGAGGGTCTAATTTCTAATCAGACTTATTTCAAATACAGCTTAAGTTGTAATTTATGTTAGTTACTACAATTATTTTCAAAAAATTACAATTAGAAAACATATGTAATAGTGCTTTGTATTCTGGATTCAAGTCTATCTCCAAAGAATGGGATGAAAATCACTTTTTCTATGGTTCTCAAGATGCTAACTCAAGTGGCTCCAGCTTATATTAATCAACCCAATTTCAACAGTAGTCACCTGAGTGTCTAATGGGCGTCAAATTATGAGGCTTCACATATGGTACCTTGTCCTGACTTTTTAAAAAAAATTTGTTCATGAGATATGGTATCACTGGCATTGACTATCCACCCCTAATTGTCCTTGAGAACCCACCTTCTTGAACAGCAGCAGTCCGTGTGGCATAGTTACTTCAACAATGCCCATAGAAAGGGAGCTGTAGGATTTTGACCCATTGGCGATGGATAGGTGAATTGGTTCCCGAGCAGGATAATGCGTGCGTTGAGGGAAACCTGCAGATGGTGTTCCCTTGGATCCACTGCCCCTATGTGATACATGTACTCGATTTGGAAGATGATTTTGAAGGTACAAATGGCTATCTTGGACTGTGAAGATGTGACGTACTGTTGCTGCTGTGAGATGGTGGTGGAGGGAGTGGAGAGGTGCCAGTCCAGTGGGGCTGCTTTGTCCTGGATAATGGCAAGTGTTTTTGGAGCTGCACTCATCCCTGGCAAGTAGAGAATCTTCCATTAGATGGTCCCTCGGCTTTGGGGTGAGTTACTCACTCCTAAGTAACTGTCTTTAACCTCTTTAGCCATTGTATTTGTATGGCAGGTCCACTTCAGTGGTAACTCCCGGGATGATGACGGTGTAATGATGGATCAGCAATGGTAGTGCAATTAATGTCAAGGGAAGATGGTTATTGTTCTGTTCTGTTGAAGATGGTCATAGGCTGCAAATGCTAGGCAATCAGCAGAAGCCTAGATGTCACCCACTCTTGCTGCCTATGGACACCAATTATTTCAATGATTAAAGAAACCAAAAAAAACTGAAGAGTTGGGAACCTAATGAACACTGTGCAGTTTTTTAGATTAGATTAGATTACTCACAGTGTGGAAACAGGCCCTTTGGCCCAACAAGTCCACACCGACCCGCCGAAGCGCAACCCACCCATTCCCTGACATTTACCCCTTTACCTAACACTACGGGCAATTTAGCATGGCCAATTTACCTGACCTGCACATCTTTGGACTGTGGGAGGAAACCGGAGCACCCGGAGGAAACCCACGCAGACACGGGGAGAATGTGCAAACTCCACACAGTCAGCCGCCTGAGTCGGGAAATGAACCCGGGTCTCTGGCGCTGTGAGGCAGCAGTGCTAACCACTGTGCCACCGTGCCGCCCAGTTAATGAACATCCGCACTTCTGACCATTGGATAGAACGAAGATCATTGGTGAAACAGCTGAAGTTGGTAGGGCCTTGGCTAGAATTGCAGATTTCTTGCAGCAATGTCCTGAACTGAAACTTTTCACCTTCAACCACTCCACCCACTTTCTCTGTGTCAAGTACAATTTGAACCAATGGAGAGAATCCCCTCAAATCTCCATTGAACTCAGTTTTTGTGAGGGCTCACACTTTGAATCACACCTTGATGCCGAGAGCAGTCACACTCATGGGCAGGTATTGGATTTGCCCTGCTTTTCCTCCAACAGGACATACTCTCATACAATTTCTTACATTATTGGGCCAGCACTATCATTGCAGGTGTACTGAAAGGCAAGGCAAACTTGGCCTGTAGGAGTTGGAATGTGTATTCCTGTTGATTTTATTTCATGCTGTGACCACTGTCACTTGCCAGCCATCCAAGGCAATGTTGCATGCAGAGCTCTTGTCCAGACAAAAATGGATTAAATTGACATGGGGAGGGGGTGGGGGGAAGCTAGGTCATGAATAAGTGGCTTATGTAGTCCTCTGGCTGTGGAAATGGAAGGATTAAATGCAAATTGAAGAAGGTGGGTAGATATAAATGTCAAAGTCAGAAGTTTTATTGCAATGGAAGTGGAAAGGCTTAGATTTAAATGGAGGTTCCACTAGCTTCCTGCATATTGGAGACCAGTGGGCTACTATGGAATGTCAGCCTCAGAAGACTTCATTGTGTAAGCTCCTGTTAACTGAACTGGAAGCAGGAATAGCTGTAAATGCTTGTGGTGCTATTGTGAAACTAATATACCTGAAACAACTCATGTATTTTAGGGTCCTTACCTTTCCGGTCAGCTAAGCATACATCATCTACACATCTGCCATTAGTGTTTATGCATTTTACTTATCATGTAAGACACCTGCACAGACAGTTTATAAATTCACAATGCTGTCAGGTATGTGTCTTAGATGTATTTTGAGAAACAAACCCCAGGCCAGATTCTGGTACTTGTACGTGATTGGATTGTTTATGGGAATGCTCCCAGTGAAAGGATTAGACCTCTGAGAATCCAACAACACTTCAAAGTATGCAAACCATGACTGCAAACAAGATCTGATATCTGGAAATGCACCCAGTCTTGCATTAATTCAAACTGTACTCATGTTTCCAAAGAATTTTGATTATATCGAAATGTAGACTAAAAACGACAAATAAAATTGGGGCCACAGGCAAGCATTAAATTCTCATCATACTGTAGTTTTTAAGTACATAAAGTAAAACTTCATCGCATTCAACCCTCATTCATGTGCATCAGACATGGATACTAATACCATTCAAAGAAGCAGAAACCACCGTGCAGATCTTAGAAAGGACAGATATTTAAAGCTGTAGTAAAAGCCAAAAAAATTGACTTAGATTCTGCTCACAAGTTGAAGAGCGCCTCTGAACAAACTGAATTATGGGAAGCTTGTGTGCGTGAGGCTCTGTAGCTCCGTATGCAGAGGCTAGACATTTTAATGGATAGACGAGCAATTGGACAAAGGCATCAATAGACCATTACTAAAGACTTGGACACATTGATTTGCATGTGTGAAAAAAAAGAAATATTTGCTATGTTTAATACTTTTCAGTGTCTAGAAAACAGGAGAAAAAATATTGAAACATTAAAGATGTAGCAATCAACATAATACTGGATCTAGCAAGTCTCCATGTTACTTTGTGTCAATTCATCAAAGCTGGAAGCTAGCACAACCAGGTTAGGTGACTAGTAGAATTGCTTGGTATTAGTTTCTTTTCTAAGCAGAGTTAGCAAGAATAATTTTCTGTTCTTGTTGGTAAACCATTCAGTCTGACTGTTTGCTGGGATGAGGCTGCTGCTACGCATCATTTTTCTTTCTCTCAACAGACCACCCATTTTATTAAAGAAGAGTGTGTTACCTGTGGAGAGAGCCGAGGATCACAAATAAACATAAGGTAAGGACAGGACCGCATTTTATTTCAGTATTGTGGTCGGCCTGTGTAAAAAGGTATGGAAATTATGCAAAAAATATTCCACTCCTATGCCTGTTGCCTAGCTGCCACTGTTGTTCTTTAACAGAATGTAGCTGTTGAGAAATGGTGCTTTGAGTGCCAGTTTGAAGAAGGATGGCATAATGTAAGGTGCCTGAACTATTTTGAATGAATGCAATAACTTTGCATAGGGTCATGGGAACTCATAGCTCACACCACAGGTAGAGTTTATTATTGCACAAAACATTAAAATCACCCCAGACAATCATGTTCTGTCTGCATTGTGATGTAGCACATCCTTTTATTCTCTTTGCCAGTTAGTAAGACCATAGAAGCAGAAATTAGACTCAACCCGCAAGTTTGCCTTAAGAGAATCCTGGAGAAGAACTCCCAAATCCCTTTGCACTTCAACATTACCTCAAGTGATGATTAAAGTGGCCAAAGTCATCAAAATGTACAAAGCTACCAGATTTTGCCATCAAATGTGATTTTCACTGAGCATTCGATCATTGTTGATGGGTTTTTCTACCCCACTTTCCCACGTTTTCCCAGCAACCTTTGATCCCTTTGGCAATCAAGAACTTATCTATCTCTGTTTTAAATATACTCAATGACCTGGCCACCACAGCCTTCTGTGGCAGTAAATTCCATAGATTCCCCACTCTCTGGCTAAAGAAGTTTCTCCCTATCTCCGTTTTAAAAGGTCTTCTCTTTACTCTAAGGATGTGCCCTCAGGTCCTAGGCTCTCTGGCCAATGGAAACACCTTTTCAATGTCCGCTTTGTCCAGTCTGTTCACAATTCTGTAAGTTTCATTCAGATTTCCCCCTTATCCTTCTAAACTCCATCAAGTATAGTCCCAGAGTTCTCAAACATTCCTTGTATATTAAGCTTTTCATTCCTGGGATCATTCTCGTGAACCTCTTCTGGACCTGCTCCATGGCCAATACATCCTTCCTGAGATTTGGGACCATGGGGCCCAAAATTGTTCACAAAACTCTAAATGTGGTCTGAGCAGAACCTTATAAAGCCTCAGAAGTACATCCTTGTTTTTATATTCTAGTCCTCTCGAGAATAATGGCAACATTGTATTTGCCTTCCTACTACCAACTCAACCTGTATGTTTACCTTAAGAGAATCCTGGAGAAGGACTCCCAAGTTCCTTTGAACTTCCAACATTACCTCCAATGAGATTCTCATGATTTAAGAGGCCAAAGTCATCAAAGTTTACAAAACAACCAGATTTTGTGGTCAAATATGATTTTCGCAGCATCGAGAAATAGTTTGAAATTGAAGCAGTTAATAGTCACACATTTAAGATGTGCCTTTGTCCAAATTTGAAACACTTTTAAAATATGTTTCTCCTGTCAATATATATCCTTTCTCTGAAATTTACAATTTTTTTTTCTTTAAAAACCCATTACTCTTCGGTTGAAACTCAAGCAGGTATTTGAATATTAATCTTTCAATTCACTGACTAAACGGTTAGGTTTGGCACTCTAATGTTTTTAACCAAAAGGTCTAGCAGGAGTCAATAAGTGTGAACCATGTATGTCTGTAGCGGTTACAGGCAGAACTATGCTAAGAACCAGCCAATCCTTTACAAACGTTTAGAACAAGGAGTCTTAAAAACACCCAAAGTATCAATAATAATAACAACTTGGGGAACAACCTGTAATTTTCTGGAATTCCCTCATGGTTCATTGGTCAAGTATTGAGCAATGGAGAATTCCAGATCTACTTGTCATAACTAAAACATACAGAGTGAAACATATCAATCAATTATTTAAGGCAACTGCTGAATAAGTGTCAAAATCTGTTCTTCCCAAAAGCTGGAAAATACAGGAAATGAGTGCCCACAGATGTTAGGCCTAGTCTATAGGCAGAAGCCAGTTTTAACATTATATCTGCAAAGAAGATTGGGAACATTTTAAAATTCCCTAATGTTGGGCCAGTAATCTATTGCTGATGGCATTCTTCATGGAGGATAATTAATCTATCTTTGAGTCAGTGTGTATCTTAGCACAGATAGGGTGGTGTATGTTTGAGGTGCATTATTCACACTGATTACAGCCAATGTGAAAAGTAAATAATGAGCCAGGCTTTGTAACTTAAATGGATGCAGTATTCCTTGGGGGAGTTGGTGATGGGTGGAGTTCTGTGCATTTTGACACTTCACAGTGAAATTAATATAAAATTAATACAAATTTTTTTGCTATGTCATTGGATGATGTGTCATTAATACGCATAGCGTGTGTTGCGACCTTGATGTGAATGGCTTCCTCAACCACTGTAAAGGACATCAAAGGATTGTTGGAGCTACAGAAAGGTCACACTATTTATGGACAACCTTTATTGAATGAGTTAGATTTTTATGATAATTTAACTGTTTGAATCATAGCCGTAGAATATATAATGAGTTTTTGGTATGTTGTGTGAGGAGTTAATTCTTAGTGTGATCTCTCAAAGAGACAATATATGACATAGGAAGTGATGCTGTATCACATGACATTGCTCTCTTGTAGCTTCATGAAGACCAGTATGATTTTCTTAAAATAAAGTTAATGTTTTCCTTGCCTCAGCCTCTGTAAATATATTTTAGCAGCACAACAAAACCAAGAAAATTTTAAGCTGAGGGCCTAAACATCTGGTAGTGTATCAATATAGCTGTGCTCCAGAAGAAACATTACTTAATGAGAGCCCTGGCTCTCTCATCCATTATATCAATTTCATGGAGTTTCATTATACAAGATAGTGGTTTCAAGCGTTTTCAGCTGTAACTTTATGAATATTCTGTGTGATTTTTTTTTTTTATTGGTCTGTTGTGAATACAATTTCCTTGAGTGGAAGACTACTTTTTCTCAAGCCTTTTGTCTATTATAACTACAGGGTTGATTGGTTCTACACACTGTGCATAGTGGTTAAATGGGTATTGAGTGTACAACTAGCCATGTGTGGTGGATGGAAAGGCATTGCCTAGAATGGGACGAATGAGCAAGACGTTTTGAAATTGCCTTCCAAAGCGTTCTTAGCCTCATTGTAGTTCATGAGACCTCTGACACAGTAAACCAGGAGTCATTTGAAAATTGGTCAACTCCAACAGGAAGCTTGAATATGCCAATCCCTGCAATGGAACCAAATATCGAAGGAGTATGTGATCTGAACCAGCCTGCACCTTTAAATGGTGCTGGTGAAAATTGGAACCCCAGGAATGGGTCAGGACTCTTAGAAGTGGGTCTGGGCTGCATCTCCACAATGTCTTTCTAACTCCATGAAAATCTAGCTCCTATTTTTCTGGTTTACTGATCTAGTAATGCATCACTGTGGAACCATAGAATCTCATCAACCTCCCAATTTAACTAAAATCATTGTCTTTTGCCAGTCCATTTTTTAAAGTTGGCATCCATTTTCCATCAGTTCAGTGGGCACATTTTATCTGCAATTTTCCTCCTCCACCTCCCCCCTTCCCCTTTAGATGTACTCTTGCTCCCGAAGTGCTGTTTCTAGCTTCTACCTAAGAATTATGCGCATGAGCAGACCATGCAACCTCTTAACTGTACTGTCATTGAATACAATCATAGCCTCCATTCTATTTTGCTGTCCACTCTCTGAGATTAAAAACCCAAATGTATGAATTAGGAGCTTGAGCAGATAACTCAGTCCCCTCAAGTCTATGCTGTCATTTTAAAGAGATCAGAATTGTTCTGATTAGTCTGCATGCTCCTCAATCTCATTAACCTCCGCTCTCTTGCTTATCAAGAAAATATTTACCTTGGGCTTAAAAACATTCAAAGGCCCTGCATTCATGCCTTTTGATGAAGGCAGTTCTAAAGACTCATGACACAGAAAAAAATTGTTCTTATTTCTTCCTTCATTGGGTGACCCCTCATTTTTAAACAGTAACCCCTAGTTTTATATTCTCCCAGAAGTGGAAAGATCCTTTCCACATCCATCATCTCTACACACCTCAGGATTTTACATCTTTCAACCAACTACTTTTCTAAACCCCCGCAAGAAATAGCTTAGTCTGTTTAACCTTTCCTTTATACGATAACAAGATATAAACCTTCTCCACGCTGCTTTCAAAACATGCACGTTGTTTCTTAAATAAGGAGATAAATACTGCATACAGTACTCTAAATTTAGTCTCATAAGTGCTTTGTATGAATTAAGCACAACCTCCCTACTTTTGCATTCAATTCCTCTTAGAATAAACAATCACTTTTTTTGGCTTTCTCAATGACTTGCTGTACCTGCATACTAACTTTTTGTGATTCATGCACTATGACACCAAGATCCCTCTGTATCTCGGAATTCTACAATATCTCACCATTTAGATAATATTCTTTATTCTTCATGTTGAAATCATCAGCTCCACATTGTCCCAAATTATACTTCATTTGCAAGACTTGCTTACTCACTTACACCTATGTTCCTTTTGTAGCTTCCTTATGTCCTCTACACAGCTTACCTTGTTAAGTATCTTTGTGTTATCAGTCAATTTAACAACTGTATGCTTTGTCCCTTCATCAAAATTATTGACAAAAATTGTAAAACGTTGAGGCCCAAGTACTCATCCCTGGACTACACCAGTCACTACATGTTGTCCAACCAGGAAATGATCCATTTATACTAACTATCTTTCCTGTTAGCTAGCCAGTCTCCTATCCATGCTAATATTGTTAATCCCTACATCATGATTTTTTAAATTTTCCACTGTAGCCTTCAATGTGGTACCTTAACAAATGCCTTCTGGAAATTTAATAATTGCACATCCACTGGTTCCTCACTACCACAAAGAAATGGAATAAATGGGTTAGATATGATTTTCACAAAACTATATTGACTCTGCCTGACACCTTTATATTATTCTAAGTGTCCTATTTTACTTAATCATCTTGGCCGTTTCTCCCTATTTAGTTTAACAGGAACATTGGTATTTTGAATGCTTTTCTCAAATCTTTTGTTCTAGTATAAATTGTCACCACCACATTCCTTTTATCCAATTCTCTTCTGTAACAACTCAAACTTCTAATTTTTTTTAACATGCCAACCTAAATATTCTAATTACAGTCAATGTGTTCTAAGTTTGGTATTACACCTATGCTTTGGTAATATGATCCAACATTAAGATCTTGAGTTCTTTATACTAAATGGATTTACATTTTAAAATCACTTAATACAACAGAACTAAAAGATGGTGATGTTTACTGTCACAACATGATGGAAAGTAAATGATGGAGGTCAGACTAAAACGCAAATTTATTTCCTCTGGCAGGGCTGCACCTGCCTGATTTGCAGACCTATGCACTACTATGCAAATCCTACGGTGATGACTTTGCATCTTATTTATAGTTTCATTTTCTATATTGTGTTTTGCATTGGGGTATTGTTACTGACATTTGACTGATAGGTTGGTGTATTTAATGTACTTACCAGCACTTAGTCCATATCCCTCTAAACCCTTCCTATTCATGTACCCATCCAGATGTTGCAATGGTACCCTCCTCCACCACTTGTTTTGGCAGCTCATTTTTACATGCAAAGTTGCCCCTTTTACATCTTTCCCTCTCTCCTTAAATCTATGCCCTCTAGTTTTAGATTTCCCTACCATGGGAAAAAGACCTTGCTATTCATCCTGTACATGCTTCTCTTTATTTTATAAACCTCTAAGTTCACCCCTCAGCCTCCAATGCTCCAGAGAAAAAAGCCCCACCCTTTTCAACCACTCCCTTTGCTTAAACTCTTCAACCCTGGCAAGGTCCTTGTAAATCTTTTCTGCACCCTCTCAAGTCTAACAATATCTTTCCTGTAGCAGCGAGGCCAGAATTGAATGCAAAATTCCAGAAAGGATATCTGGTCGGCATAGACTAGTTGGACCAAAGGGGTCCCAGTCATGACTCAAAAAAACACGAGTCAAGAGTGTGGTGCTGGAAAAGCACAGCTAGTCAGGCAGCATCTGAGGAGCAGGAGAATTGGTATTTTGGGCATAAGCCCTTCATCAGGAATTCTTACTTTCTCCAAAAATACATGACCCACTCTCTTTAGTATCATTACATACAGATGAGGAAGGACACCACTTTGGGAGAACACATCCATCCTAGGACAAGTCAAACAGAGACACGCATGAGAATTGCTAGAAGCATGGCATTCCAACTGGAACTCTATCAGCACATCGATTTTGGATCCTATTTACCACCTCCTGAGAAAAAGAACAGGAAATGACATCGTCAACCCAAGGAAACCGAAACACAAATAGAAAGCGGGACACAACACCAGTGCTTCACTGGAGACTCACTGATGATGTTACCTAGTATGTCTGAAAATGAACCTTCCAGCTCAGTGAGCAAACTTTCATCCAGAACCTCAACCTGTGCTATAAATCTTCTCAAAACTCACTCTGATAGCATGTTCCAAACTCTCAATCCCTACCAACAGAAGGACAAGGAGAGCAGATATATTCCCTGCCGAGCCATTCACCATTCTGTCTTGCAAGGAAGTCAGCGTTCCTTCAGTGTTGTTGGGTCAAAGTCCTGGAATTCACTCCTTTGCAGCATTGTGGGGCTACCTACAGCAAATGGACTGTATCGGTTCAAGAAGGCAACTCACTATCATCTTCTTAAAGGCAACTAGAAATGGATAAAAACTGCTGACCCAGCCAGTGACACATATCCTATGAAAGAATTGCAATAGGTCTGTGGATGACGCTGTGCAACAGTTTGGAGTAAATGAATTTCTTAGAGACTGGTATGCAGTCCTTAAGTGTACTTTACCACAACAACAGACAGTTCCACTCAAGGGGAGGACAATATAGCGTTAATACTAATTTTGGAGCATGCTAGCTATGGAATAAACTCAAAGTATTTTGAGAAAAAGCTGAGATGAAATAGGACAGAGTGCCAGCACAGGTCCAGGGGGATCTTTTCTGTAATGTTCATGATTCTATTTGGCTTTTGAGCACTGATAGACTGTCAGATCTAACTTTTTCTGTTTCTGAGAAGAGGCAGGAAAGCCAGTGAAAATGACAGATAATCATGCGAGTTGGCATTTGATGGTACCTGCCCCCTTCCTGCCAACTCGGAAATTTACATTCTGGGCTAGAAGGCCCAATGTCGACCCTTCTACTCCACCACCAGTTAAGTCTGTTCACTGGTCAATTAGCAACAACTTAAGGGCCTTATCCCAACTGGGCTGTAAATGTCAGGGTCTAAGTGAGACAGGTAGCACATTGGCTGAACTGACTGGTAACGCAATGTAGGCAAGTTGTCAGTATGTGGGAGGACAAAGTGCATTAATTTGTGCGAAGGCTAAGAGACAGGACTAGGACAGGGGTGTTGTCTCTGAGAGACACATCCATGTCCTAGCTTCCAGCTCACCACCTCACTCTGCCCAAAGTTCCCAAATCCTGAAATCTGCCCCCAAACATACCTTTCCATCTGGGGTACGGGAGTCAGCTTCCCGGTCCAGCTCGGTGTAGGTGGAGCTTCCTGCTCCAGGCTTGGAATCCTGGGAGAAATCCCACCAGCTGCCAATCAGCACTCCTGATGGAAGATCTGACAGGGCTTCTTGACCAACACAATCCGCAGGTTTCTCTGGACAAAGTGCTCCCGCTTTCATCTGAAATAGTTAAAACTCTGCCCATAGATTCGAAGCTAAATTTTTAACTCCAGCACAAAGCAAATCCTCAGAAAGCTGGACTAAGTAAATCTGCAGGATTACAAGGTAGAGTCCATGAACGATTCCACATCTATAGAGGTAGACAGTTTATTGGACACTGATTCTTTCCATGTGGCTCCAGATAAACCTCTTAAGACAATGTCCTACATGGTAGTCACTTCTTGGCTGAACTAATTAGAAAGGCTTTTGGTTTGGACATTCATAAACATGGTGTTGATAGGTCTCTGTGTGTCAGGTAATCAAAGCCAAAAACATTCATGGTTCCAGGCTTAAAAAATATACAAGCCCTTGTCAAAATCTGTTTCACTGAAGTCCAAATCAGGGATGGGATGGACTATATTCTCAACTTTAAATTGGAGTATGATGACTTGGCTGCGTGGATTCAGAATTGGCTTGCTCACGCAAGACAGTGGGTAAAGTGCAAAGATGTTTTTCAGGCTGGAGGTCCTTGACTAGTGGTGTTCCATGGGGATCCATACTGGGACCTCTGCTGTTTGTGATATTTATAAATGACTTCGATGAAAATGTAGCTGGGGGAAATTAGTAAGGTTGTATATGATACAAAAATTGGTGGAGTCGTGGATAGTTTAGAAGGTTGTCAAAGGATACAGCAGGATATAGATCCATTGCAGGTAGGGGTAGAGAAATGGCAGATGGAATTTGATATCCTAAGTGTGAGGTCTTTGGGAGATCAAGTGTTAAGGAAAAGTATATGGTTAATGGCAGGACTCTGAACAGCATTGATGCAGAGATCTTGGAGTTCAAGTCTGTAGCTCCCTGAAAGTGGCCACACAAGTAGATAAGGTGGTAAAGAAGATGTATGGCATGCTTGCCTTTGCTTAAGGAATTGAGTACATGAGTCAGGATGTGCTGTTGTAGGTTTATAAGACTTTGGTTAGGTCACACATAGAGTATTGCTTTCAATTCTGGTCGCCATGTTACAGGAAGGATATGGAGGCTTTGGAGAAGGTGCAGAAGAGGTTCACCAAGATGCTGCCTGGATTGGAGGGTATGAGCTATAAGGGTTGTTTTCTCTGGAGTGATGGAGACCGAGGGCAGACTTGACAAAAGTCTGTAAAATTATGAGATGCACAGACAGGGTTGATGGTCAGAATCTTTTTCCCCAGAGTTGAAACGTCTGATACTAGAGGACAGACATTTAAGGTGAAGTGTGTGTGTGTGTGTGGGGTGGTGGGGGCGGGGGGGAGGAGGAGTTCAAAGGAGACTTGAGGGGCAAGTTTATTTTCTTAGTGTGTTGTAGGAATCTAAAATGCGCTGCCAGGGGTGATGGCGGAGGCAGATACGACAGGGATATTTAAAGGACTTGTAGATAAGCACATAAGAATATGCAAGAAATGGAGGGATATGGATCAGGGAAAGGCAGAAGCAATTAGTTTAATTTGGTGTCACATTTGGCACAACCTCATGGGCCCAAGGGCCTGTTCCTGTGCTATACAGTTCCATGTTCCAAGTAAACCAAAGGATAGATTTGGCAGTGTTCTGAAAAAATTCAGCAATCTGTATTATGTTCTGTCTTTTAGTGGAAAGAGAACTTGCCGGTGTGTACAGTCTAGAGAGGAACAAACAGAGGTGACAGGAGAGGAACTGACGAGAGAGCAAAAATACAACGGTCGCAATGTTAAAGAACCCAGTTACAATGTTGGAGAGGTTGAGTTTTTTGGATTTGGCAAGAAACATGGCAAGGTACAAATATTTTGACTGGGGGTGATCAACCTGAAATGTTAACTCTGTTTCTCTCTTCAGGTGATGTCAGATCTTCAGAGTATTTCCTATGTTCTTATTTCCTGCACTTTGTGTTGTATTTTACATTTCTAGCACCTGCAGTACTTTGCTTTGCATACAAATCTGCTTTATTTCGAGGAAAAATTTGCAATGAAGAATGTTGTGCATAAATTCTTGCTTCACCGTTGCATAGGATCTGAGGCATTAAAATGAGGTAACACAAGGAGAGGTCAAGAAAGCACTGTGGCCATACTCTGATTGATGATGAAGTCAGGGCTTAACTGTCTTAGGAGAATTACACTGTTAGTCATAACTGGCCTCACATTTACAGATGCTGATTAATTTTATTAATATATGAAAATGTTATCATACCAACATGATTTAGTGACCTCTGATCTCTCATTATCTTTAAAATTAAGAACTGATATCTCTATTATTACAATTCGGATCTCTTGTGTAACCCCAGTTTTCATTGTTTCACACTTTGGTTGTGCCTTCTCATAAGCTTTGGAAATTTCTCCATAAATCCCTCCTCTTCAATGTCAATCCTGAAAGCCTAATCTTTGGTTACATTTTTCAATATTTGTTGAGGTGGAAACCTGTTGACAAAAGTGGGGCGGTGGTAGTCTGGTGGATGGACCTCTATATTGTAGAGGCTGAACGCCAACTTTCCAACACCACATCTTACCTTCCCCTTACCCACGACACATCAGGTCCATATCCAAGAACACCACTAGTGCCCTTATTGCCTCTAGTGATCTCCCCTCCACTGCCTCAAAACTCATAGACCCCCAGCCCCATACTGCCAGGTTCTACCTGCTCCCCACAATCCACAAGCCTAACTACTCTGGCCGACTCATCGTCCCTGCACGCTCCTGCCCCACCAAACTCCTCTCGTCCTACCTCGAGTCCATTCTCTCCCCCTTAGTTCAGGCATTTCCCACCTACGTCCGTGACACCAACCATGCCTTCCATATGTTCAACAACTTCCAGTTCCCCTGCCCTCACCACTTTATCTTCACTATGGATGTGCAGTCCTTATACACGTCCATACCCTACAAGGATGGCCTTCAGGCCCTCTGCTGCTTCCTCTCCAATAGACAATCCAGTCCCCCTCCACCAATACTCTCCTCCGCCTTGCTGATCTGGTCCTCACCCTCAATAACTTTTCTTTTAACTCCTCCCATTTCCTCTAAACAAAGGGGATGGCCACAGGTATCTGGATGGGTCCCAGTTACCCGGATGGGCCCCAGGTACACCTGCCTCTTTGTTGGTTATATCGAACAGTCGCTCTTTAGTACCTGCACAGGCAGTGTGTCCCAAGTCTTCTGCTGTTACATTGATGACTGCACCGGTGCAACATCCTGCACCCGGGCTGAAATGGAGCAGTTCATCGACTTAGTTCACAACTTCCACCCTGCCCTCAAATTCACTTGGTCCATCTTGGACACCTACCTCCCCTTTGCTTGATCTCACCATTTCTATCTCCAGACGGACATCTACTACAAACATAGCTACCTGGACTACACCACCTCCCACCCAGTCTCCTGAAAGAACTCCATCCGTCCTCCCAATTCCTCCACCTCTGCCGCATCTGCTCGGATGAGGAGACATTCCACTCTCGAGCATCCCAGATGTCCACCTATTTTGAACAGCGCTCCTTTCCACCCTCCATCATCCAGACAGTCATCCACTGCATCACCTCCATTCCCCATTCCACCACTCTAAACCCCTGCCTTCCAAAGCAATAAAGACAGGGTCCCCCTTGTCCTCACCTACTACCCCACCAGTCTCCATATCCAACCCATCATCCTCAAACACTTCCGCCTACTCCAAATAGACCCCACCATCAAGAACATCTTCCCCTCCCCACCCCTCTCTGTCTTCCGCAAGGACTGTTTCCTCTGACAGTCCTTGGTTCCCGCCAACCCCACATCAAACCCACTGGTACCTTCCCCTGCAACCAGAAAAGATGCAAAACCAGCTGGTATACCACCCGCCTCACTTCCATCCAGGGCTCCAAACACTCCTTCCAGGTGAGACAGGGGTTCATCTCCCTCTCTTCCAACTGAGTTTACTGCATCAGGTGCTCCCAATGTGGTCCCCCTCTACATTGGGGAGACCCAACGTAAGCTCAGGGCATGGCTCACCAAGCATCTCAGCTGGGCTGGCAGGGGCTGACCGGACCTCCCAGTCACTGCCCATTTCAATACACCCAACCACTCCCTTTCTGACATGACCATCCTTGCCCTCCTCCATTGCTAAAACAAACCACAGTGCCTATTGGAGGAGTAACACCTCATCTTCCACCTGGGTAGCCTACAGCCCAGAGGACTCAACATTGAGTTCTCCAATTTCAAATAAACTCCCTCCCCATCTCCTAACTCCCTTCCCAGCCCCTCCCCCTCCCTGCCACCAACCGGATTCAGACCTCCCATTGACCAACCAGGTTGTACCCTCGGCCTGTAATCACCTCTCCCCACTTCACCACCCTGCCCCCATCTCCCTCTTTTATCTGCAGTTCCCCCTACAACCACCTCCAGACCTGAAGAAAGGTTACAGCCGAAATGTCGACTTCTCCACCTCCTGATGCTGCCCGACTTGCTGTGTCTTTCCAGCCTCCTGCCTGTCTACTTTGGATTCCAGGATCTGCAGGTTTTTTTTTTGTATCTTAGGTGGGTCAATGTCTCATTTTGTCTTCCGGTATAACATCCCAAATGAGCACAGTGTTAGCGAAGCAATATGCATGCAAGTTGATTTTGCTGATTTGTTTTCAATTTGCTTTGGTATGTCTGCTGTTGTAGTTCGTACAAGTGTCCTGTAACACTCACCCAGCTGCTATCTTTGAGTTGCTGACTGGAGATTGGAATTTGCCGGCCCCAAACCTAGTTGTCTCAATCGTTGGAGGAGAGGAAAATGTCCTGATGAAACCATGGCTTCGGGATACCATCCGGAAAGGCCTTGTGAAAGCAGCTCAAAGCACAGGTAAATATACTCCCACATTCCTAAAGAAATGTGCCAAGAACTTCCTTATTTAATATATCAAAGCTAACAAGTGGCAGATCTGGTTCTGGGAAATAAAGTAGGACAAATGGAGTATATCATATAGAAGGATATCTAGTAAATAGTGATCATAACGTAATTAGATTTAATGTAGTTATGGAGTGGGTCAAAGGTGAAATCACTGACTGGAAGACAGATTGTTTCAATGATTTAAGAACTACTGGCGAAATAAAAAGTGGCTAAGAAAATAATAAAGGAACCGGTGTTTTTGAGACCAAAGTTGTAGGTGGTGTTCATTGGGGACTTTGAGTGAATTGGAGGCAGGGAGCATGGAGAAGCAGAGGTGTGAGAGCCCATGGAGTTACACCACGTAAAGAGGGCTAATAGTGGCAGGGAAGATGGAGGATGTCCTACCTGCCCAGAGGTCATTTAAGGTCCTTGAGTAACTAACAGTGGTCTCTGTCACCATTTATGACATTTTGCCAGTTTGGAGGAGGGTATTTTTCACCAGGTAGGGGAGCCATCGAGTGAAATCTGGTGGGCTCCTTGCCTTCTCAGTGAAAGGGAGGGAGCCCTCCGAATCGAGTATTCAAGAGCCTGCAGAGGGACTCCCAGATGGCAGAGGGTGCCCATGCAGAACCCCCCAACTCATCAATAACTGCCTTCACCAAAGCTTGCCTGACTACCAAGGTGAGTGAGTTGGGGTTGCCAGGGCCAATGCTGCCTCACCAGCCTGGATGCAGTGCCAGCATTGGCCATGGCTTCTGGTGGCAGTGTTGGGACTGAAGAGCTGCTGGCTGTCCCTATTGTCTGGCAGCCCTTGATGGCAAAATCGCATCCCTTTCAAGGTGTGGGAACCCCAACACCAGGCAATGAATTACCTGATAGCCACAGAATCCGATCAAGGTTCCTTGAAATGACTGAGGTGGTGGTTCCATCAGCTCTGCTCCCTCCCTTTCACTGGTGAAAAAACCCTCCTGCAAACTGGCAAAATGTCATAAATGGTGAAAGAGACCACTGTTAGTTACTTAAGGACCTTACATGACCTCTCGGCAGGTAGGACATCCTCCATCTTCCCTGCCATCATTAGCCTCCTTGAATGGCTAATCTGATGCTAATTAGCCTAATTTGGCCACAAAATAACCATTTTTCAAAAAGAAAAAAAAGATACAACATCCAATCTCAGGCTACCTTAGATTACAAAGGCACTGCAGGTTAAAAATTAACCATAAAATGGAGGCTTGTGACAAATGTCAGTCATCAATTTTTTTAAAAAAAATGAAGGAAATGAGAGGCAGGGTGGTGGATAAAGCAGCAAATTGTATATCTTTTGTTTTAAAAGACAACAGAAGAATGAGAGACAGGATTTGTAGCTAATGTAAAGTGGGAGCCAAATATGCTAACATTGAAAAGGCATAGAGAGGTCACAAAGTGTATATTCACAAATCTTTGAAGGTGAGCAGGCAAGTTGAGAAGGCTGTTAAGAAACTGTAAAGGATACATGGACTTGAACATAGGAACATTTGAGTTCAAAATCAATGGAGCCATGCAAAAACATGATCCGTTCTCAGCTATGATATCTTTACATTGGGCATCACTCTCTTGAGGAAGGAAGTCATGAGCCAGGAGAGAATTCAAAGGAGTTCACCAGGATGAGGCAGTTGAGCCGGTTTGAAGAAGCTGTCTGTTTGCTTTAAACCAGTGAAGGAATAGGGGGAAAGTATTCAAATTTATGAGAGCTTTGTTAAACTAAGTGCAAAGAAAGACTTCCTCTGGCAAAAAGGGCCAACAACCAGAGATCACAGATTTGAAACAATTGGAGAGAAAATCTAGAAGGAAAGTGTGGGGATTTTTTTGAACTCAAAGGTGGTTGATAATATGTGAAGTATGATGGAATCAGACAGGATCATAACTTCAAAAAATCCTTTGAGGCTGTACCTGATGAAGCTTCAATTGCAAGCTTATGAAGGAAGGACTAAATTGGATAGCATTAGAAATGAGTGGAGACAGGCACAATGCACCATACAGCCTTTTTTTTGACTTTGAATGTGAGATTTTGTGCTTTTATCATCACTTGCTGGGAACCAAATAGTCAAAAGTGGAAAGAGAGCATCAAATAGTGTTTTTTTTTCATAAATTCAACCTGTGAGCCAAAAGATTAAGACTCTGATTTTCCAATCTCTTGATAGTCAAAGGCTGAAGATATTCTGACAGATGTGGGATCCCAAGCATATCCTGATACAGACTCTGCAATAATTGCCCAGGACATTTGAATTTCAGAGGGCACCCACCTGACATCTGGTATTACCTAAAAATGTTGCCAACTCTAAATTAGAATTTGAGAAGTCAGAGCTGTGGCACTTAATTACCTTTTTAATAGTTATGCACGGAAGGTTCGAGGAATTAATACCTACTCTAACTCTGAGGTAGCTACACGATTCATTTCCACAATTGTGCACATTATTGTCCCATATCAAAACCAACTGTCAAACAAGCTAAGCTACGCTATGCTACCCTACCCTCTGTCACCAACAGGTCTTCATCCACCTGCCACCCTTCCCCCTCACCTCTTTACTGACTCCCTAGCTTCTCGCACACCTGGGATCCTCGTCTCTCACTCATCTGCCACCCTACCCTAATTTTGAGGTAATGGTTCTGAAAGGAAAAATGTTGGAAACTTAATGACAGTCCATCCAGTCTGATGGTATCATATGGGTATTGGTAGGGAAAAGAGGAGTTTAATTTCAGATCCTGATGGGGACAGATGGGGGATTTATCAGGGGGATCAGAACCAAAATTATATTTCAAGTATACGGGCAGTTGAGAGTAGTGAAGTCAGAACTAAGATTTCAAGATCGCAAGAGAGCACCGGCAAGCAAGAAGTCGGTTTGAAGCGTGTTGACTTTAATGCCAGGAGCATCCAGAATAAGGTGAGTGAACTTGTAGTTGGTACCTAGGATCTCAATGTTGTGGCCATTTCAGAGACATGGATAGAACAGGGACAGGAATGGTTGTTGCAGCTTCCGAGATTTAGCTGTTTCAGTAAGAACAGAGAAAATGGTAAAAGGGGTGGTGGTGTGGCACTGCTAGTCAAGGACAATATTATGGTTGCAGAAAGGACATCTCATGACTTGTCTACTGAGGTGGTATGGGCTGAGATTAGAAACAGGAAAGGAGAGGTTACCCCGTTGGGAGTTTTCCATCAGTCCCTGAATAGTTCCAGAGATGTGGAAGATCAGATAGCAAAGATGATCCTCGATAGGAATGAGAGTGACAGCGTAGTTGTTATGGGGGATTCTAACTTTCCAAATATTGACTGGGAATACTATAGGAGAAAGTGAGGACTCCAGATGCTGGAGATCAGAGCTGAAAATGTGTTGCTGGAAAAACGCAGCAGGTCAGGCAGCATCCAAGGAGCAGGAGAATCGACGTTCATGCCCGAAATGTCGATTCTCCTGCTCCTTGGATGCTGCCTGATCTGCTGCGCTTTTCCAGCAACACATTTTCAGCTGGGAATACTATAGTTCAAGTACTTTAGATGGGTCAGTTTTTATCCAATGTGTGCAGGAGGATTTCCTGACACAGTATGTAGACAGGCCAACAAGAAACAAGGCCATGTTAGATTTGGTACTGCGTAATGAACCCAGCCAGGTGTTAGATTCGGAGGTAGGCGAACACTTTGGTGTTAGTGACCACAATTCGGATTGGAAAGGGACAGGTGTATACCGCAGGGCAAGAGTTATAGCTTGGGGGGGGGGGCGGGAAACGATGTGATTACACAAGATTTAGGATGCATAGGATGGGGAAAGAAACTGCAGGGGATGGGCACAATTGAAATGTGGAGTTTATTTAAGGACAACTACTGCGGATTCATGATAAGTATGGACGGTCAGGCAGGGAGGTTGTTGAACACGGGAGCTGTGATTTACTAAAGAAGTTGAATCACTTGTCAAGAGGAGGAAGAAGGCTTATGTTAGGTTGAGATGTGATGGCTCAATTAGGGTGCTTGGGAGTTACAAGTTGGCTAAGAAAGACCTAATAGAGAGTTAAGACCAGGAGGGGACATGAGAAGTTGTTGGTGGATAGGATCAAGGCATACCCGAAGGGTAAAGCGGTTGATGTAGTGTATATGAAGTTCAGTAAAGCATTTGATAAGGTTCCCCATGGTAGGCTATTGCACAAAATATGGAGGCATGGGATTCAGGATGATTTAGAGGTTTGGATCAGAGATTGGCTAGCTGAAAGAAGACAGAGTGTGGTGGTTGATGGGAAATGTTCATCCCGGAGTTCTGTTACTAGTGGGGTACCGCAAGGATCTGTTTTGAGTCCACTGTTGTTTGTCATTTTTATAAAGTATCTGGATGAGGGCAAAGAAGGATGGGTTAGTAAATTTGCGGATGACACTAAGGTCGGTGGAGTTGTGGATAGTGACGAAGGATGTTGTAGGTTACAGAGAGACATAGATAAGCTGCAGGCTGGGTTGAGAGGTGGCAAATGGAGTTTAATGCTGAAAAGTGTGAGGTGATTCACTTTGGAAGGAGTAACAGGAATACAGAGTACTGGGTTCATGGTAAGATTCTTGGTAGTGTAGATGAACAGAGAGATCTTGGTGTCCAGGTACATAGGTCCTTGAAAATTGTCACCCAGATTGATAGGGTTGTCAAGAAGGCAAACGATGTGTTAGCTTTTATTGGTAGAGGGATTGAGTTTCGGGACTATGAGATAATGCTCTAGCTGTACAAAACTCTGGTGCGGCCACATTTGGAGTATTGCGTACAGTTCTGGTCACCACATTATAGGAAGGATGTGGAAGCCTTGGAAAGAGTTCAGAGGTGACTTACTAGGATGTTGCCTGGTATGAAAGGAAGGTCTTATGAGGAAAGGCTGAGGGAACTGAGCCTGTTTTCATTAGAGAGCAGGTTGAGAGGTGACTTAATAAGTTCATCAGTGGGTTAGAGAGGGTGGACAGTGACAGCCTTTTTCCTCGGATGGTGATGGCTAGCACGTGAGGACATAGCTTTAAATTGAGGAGTGATAGATGTAGGACAGAGGACAAAGGTAGCTTCTTTACTCAGAGTAGTAGGGGCATGGAACACACAAGTCTACTATTGTTGCAGGCAAAGTTTATGGGCATTTAAATGGTCATTGGATAGGTATATGGACAAGAATGGAATGGTGTAGGTTCGATGGGTTTCAGATTGGTTCCACAGGTCGGTGTAAAATAGAGAGCTGAAGGGCCTGTACTGTGCTGTAATGTTCTATGTTCTATATGCTGTCACTATCTCCTGATTTATCCAGTTGGACACTAACTTATTTTGTGTGACTTGTACCCATAGTGCTTGTTCAGTCAAGCACTTCCTGTGGTTAAGATTTATTAATGGTTCGTCGTCCTGTTTCTGTTCTTTAAGGTTTCATTGACCGTTTGATCTTGATTTGTGTTACAGCATCCCATTGCGGACTGTCCAACCTGATTAAAGTTTTCTTTTAAAAGAGTCAAAACAAAGACCAGTAGCAACACACTCTACACCAACCATTAGCTGGTCAATTGTCAGTTCTGCAGCACATAAAATATTCCCAACTGGCAGTCACCTGAACCACCCAACCACCCCACCTCACCCTCTAACCTTACACACTCATCTTTTCTCTGTAGCTTGTCAGAGTCTTTGGGATTTTCAAATTGTGTTTACTTACTGGAATATGGCAGCTATGCTGTTAAAAAGGGGCATCTCCTAGTGGTTTACTCTTATGTTGTCTGTGTGGTTTGCTATGCTATATCTGTTTGGTCCTGCGGAATTTGGGCTCAGAAAGGTCTTACAAAGTTAAGAAAGTAACGTCTTATCTGGAAATAGGGATTACAACCTAGATCAGAAGATTTGTGACAAGAAAAGTGACATATCAGATATAATCTTGAATATGAAAGTGTTTTTTTTTTGTTGTTTAAATAAAAAAATCATGCTTTGTCCAAACTTCCACACAGGAGCTTGGATTATTACAAGTGGTTTGCGAGCTGGAATCACCAAACACATCGGGGAGGCAGTCCGTGATCATGCCATGGCCAACACATGCTCTAAAATCAAAGTCTTTGCAATAGGAATATCGCCGTGGAGAATAATTTCTGACCGTGAAGCCTTAGCCAATGTTAAGGTAAATTATTCAAATAATTTATAGTACCCTTCCTCACACCTCTCCTGCTTTAAGGATCTTGTTCTGAGCAATTTGTGATGAATTTTCATCGGCCCTGAGTTGGTGGAGTGGAGGGTGGGGAGAAGATGTGCCAAAAGGCCTGATAAATAGTTTGGGGACTTCACATGCTGGCTCACAATTCGCACTGGAATCCAGGGCTATTTTGGTTTGATTTGTGAGGAAGTGGCAGAAACGCAGTCCACTACAAATTGAGTGCTCCCCAGCAGAGGAGGTACCAACCAGAGGGAGGTTGTTCCCAAGCTCTGAGTTTACCGGAGTGAGGATTGGAGGCTGCTGGGAAGGTCAGTTTCCCTCTTAAAGACTTACCTCGTGAATAGGTGCCGTGAAGGGCTCAACAGGAGGGGATGCAGACACTGGGGTGGCTGGGCACGTGAACTGATTTATTCGGGCTGTGGTTAAACCCAAGTCAGTGCATGTGTAGTGTCGCCCATCCATCCTCCTCCTCCTCTAACCAAAAAAAAAGACAGTGTGTCAAGAGTTGGTAAGGTCAGGTTTTTTTTTTCTCATTTATTCAATCTATCTTGGTAATGTAGAGCTGAGGGGATGGAGGCTAGGGCAGTTTCATGTTCCTTTTACAGGATGTGAGAGGTAAGGGTCACCACTGGTGTCCCTGCTGACTTTTCCTGTGAGAAGTGCACCCAACTCCATCTCCTACAGACCCCGTTAGGGAGCTGGAACTGGATGAACCTCAGATCATTCAGGAGGCTGAGGCGGTGATGGAGGGGAGTTATAAGGAGGTAATCATACTAAGCTACAGGACAAAGATAGCTGGGTGACCGTCAGGTGAGGGAAAGGGAATAGGCAGTCAGTGCTGGGATCCCCTGTGGCCATTCCCCTCAATAATAAGTATACTGTTTTGGGTACTGTTGGGGGGAGCGACCTACCAGGGGTAAACCACAGTGGCCAGGTTTCTGGCACTGAACCTAGCTCTGTGGCTCAGAAAGGAAGCGGGTAGAATAAGAGAGCGATAGTGATAGCAGATTCAATTGTAAGAGGAACTGACAAGAGATTCTGGTCGCGAGTGAGACTCCTGGATGGTATGTTGCCTCCTGGGTGCTAGGGTCAGGAATGTCTCTGATCGAGTCTGCAGGATTCTTAAGGGGGAGGTAGAGCAGTCGGAAATCATGGTACATATCGGTAGGGAAAGGAGGGAGGACCTGAAAAGTGAATATTGGGAGTTAGGTTGGAAGTTAGAAGGCAGGATGAGCAGAGTAGTAATTTCAGGATTGCTACCAGAGCCACATGCTAGTGAGGATAGGAATAGAGAGTGGGCGCAGATAAACACGTGGCTGCCGGGCTGGTTAGGAGGGAGGGCTTCAGATATGTGGATCATTGGGATTACTTCTGGGGAAGGTGGGACCTGTACAAGCAAGATAGGTTGCACCTGAACTGGAGGGGCACTGGGAGGATTTTTTTTTTTACAGCTTTTTGGGAAGGTTTAGACTGGATTGGAAGGGGGGTAGGAAACTGAGCTATGGATCAGATGATAGAGTAGGTAATGAACAGCCTGCAGAGAGTCTCTGGGGAGGGATAGGCACTTGATATGGCAAAGGTACAGTCAATGTGATAGGTTGGTGTGTCTATTTTAATGCAAGAAGTAAAAGGAATAAGGGTGATGAACTCAAGAGCATGGATCAGTACTTTGATCTATGATGTTGTGGCCGTTACGGAGAGTTGGATATCACAGGGGCAGGAATGATTGTTGGATGTTCCAGCGTTTAGATGTTTCAAAACGAATTGGGTGTGTGGGGCGGAAAAGAAATGGAGGATTGGCATTGCTAATCAGCGATAATATCACAGCTGCTGTTGTTGACATGGGTGACTTTAACTTTCCTAATATTGATTGGAACCTACTTAGTTCAATAGTTTGGATGGAGCAGTTCTTATCAGATGTGTCCAGGAAGGATTCCTGATACAATATGTAGATATGCTGACTAGAGGGGAAGCCATACTGGATTTGGTGCCTGGCAACAAACCAGGCTAGGTATCAGATCTCTTGGTGGGAGAGCATTTCGGTGATAGTGATCAAAACTCCCTGACGTTTACTACACTCATGGAGGGGGATAGGAGCAGATGGAATGGAAAAGTATTTAATTGGGGAAGGGGGAATTACAATTTATTAGGCAGGAACTGGGGTGCCTAAATTGGGAACACATGTTCTCAGGGAAATACACAACAGAATTGTGGAAGTTATTTAGGAAGCAATTGCAGATAGTGCTGAATAGGTTTGTCCCACTGAGGCAAGGAAGGGATGGTAGGTTGAAAGAACCTTGGGTGACAAGGGATGTGGAACATCTAGTCAAGAGGAAGAAGGAACCTTGCTTGCTTAAAGTTGAGGAGGCAAGGATCAGACAGGGCTTTACAGGATTACAAGGTAGCCAGGAAGCAACTGAAGAATGGCCTGAGGAGAGCTAGAAGGGGCTTTAGTGGCTAGGAATAAGGAAAACCCTAAGGCGTTCTACACTTATGTGAGGAACAAGAGGATGGCCAGTGTGTGAGGGTAGGGCCGATCAGGAATAGTGGAGGGAACTTGTGCCTGGAGTTGGAGGAAGTAGGGGAGATCATTAATAAATATTTTGCTTCAGTATTCACTACTGAGAGGCACCTTGACATTTCTGAGGACAGCGTGAAACAGACAGATATGCTAGAAGGAAGGAGGATTTGCTGAAATTTTGAAATACATAAAGATAGATAAATCCCTGAGTCAGACAGGATATACCCTAGGTAACTACTTGAAGTGAAGGAAGAGATACTGTGCATTTGGCGATGACCTTTGGTGTCCTCATTGTCCAATGGAATAGCGCCAGATGATTGCAGGGTGGCAAATGTTATTCCCTTGTTCAAGAAAGGGAATAGGGATAATCCTGGGAATTACAGACCAGTCAGTCTTACATCAGTGATGGGTAAAGTATTAGAGAGGATTCTGAGACAGGATTTATGAGTACTTGGAAGACCATAGTTTGATTAGAGATAGTCAGGATGGATTTGTGAGGGGCAGGTCATGCCTCACAAACCTTACTGAAGTCTTTGAGAATTTGACAAAACATATTGTTGAAGGTAGAGCAGTGGATCTGGTGTACATGAATTTTAGAAAGGTGTTTGATAAGGTTCCCCATGGTGGGCTCATTCAGAAAGTAAAGAGATACAGGAAATCTGGCTGTCTGGAAACAGAATTGGCTGGCCCATAGAAGACAGAGGGTGGTGATAGTTGGAAAGTATTCAGCCTGGAGCTTGGTGACCAGTGGTGTTCTGCAGGGATCAGCTCTGGAACCTCTGCTGTTTGTGATTTTTATAAATGACTTGGATGAGGAAGTGGAAGGGTGGGTTGGTAAGTTTGCTGACGACACAAAAGGTTGGTGGAGTTGTGGATAGTGTGGAGGGCTGTTGTAAGTTGCAACAGGACATTGATAGGATGCTGAACTGGGCTGATAATTGGCAGATGGAGTTCAGCCTGGAAAACTGAAGTGATTCACTTTGGAAGGTTGAATTTGCAAGCAGAATACAGGGTTAAAGGCAGGATTCTTGGCAATGTGGAGGAACACAGGGATCTTGGGGTCCATGTTCATACATCCCTCTAAGTTGCCATCCAAGTTGATGGAGTTGTTAAGAAGGTATATGGTGTGTTGGATTTCATTAGCAGGGCGATTGAGTTTAAGAGTCGTGATGTAATGCTACAACTCCAAAAAGCTCTGGTTAGACCATACTTGGAATATTGTGTTCAGTTCTGGTTGCTTCATTATAGGAAGGATATGGAAGCTTTAGAGAGGTTGCAGAGAAGATTTACCAGGATGCTGCCTGGACCGGAGGGCTTGTCTTATGAAGAAAGGTTGAGTGAGCTAGGGCTTTCCTCATTGGAGCAAAAAAGGATGAGAGGTGACATGATAGAGGTGTACAAGATGTTGAGAGGCATAGGTAGAGTGGATAGCCAGAGACTTTTTTCCATGGTGGAAATGTCTATCACAAGGGGGTACAATTTTAAGGTAATTGGAGGAAGGTTGAGGGAGATGTCAGAGATAGCTGCTTCTTCTTCTGGCCAATAGTTCTCTGAGGCTAGACATCTGCCTGATTGAGGGATGGAAATTCAGCTTCCAGACAGTTAACTCTCTGTGAAATGGCAAGTGGCAACTAGGATAGTGGGGATGTGCATTCCCACTGACCCTTCAGATGATGGAGTTGGAAACTCTACCATCTGAAAGCTCTTGGAATCTTTTAACATCTTCATGAGAGGGCAGATGTTTCAACTGAAAGATGGCTCTTTTGTGACAGTGCTGCATTTCCTTAATACTTCACTCAACTGTTAACCCCAATGAACTCCAGTCACTGGGAGTTTGATTTGAACTCACAATATCCTAACTTGGATTTAAGTACTACTACCCACAGGCAGCAAATCTGTAACAAGTAAGGTTTGTGAAAATGTCCATCTGATTTTCAGTTATTTTTTCAAATCTTCAATTAGAAACATTGTCCAGCAATATACCAAGTTGAGGAGACAACTGAAGGTCCTCTTTACTCCTTGGATAACAACCATTCCCATTTCATCCTGGTGGATGATGCCACTCCCAATGGGACCACCACATTGTGGCTCAAACTACTGAAACATATTTCTGAACAGCGGACTGGCTATGCAGGTAAGAAAGACTCTGCTCAGAGTGGGGATCTCCATTGTCACATCGGTGGGGGTGTTGGGGTCAGGGGGGGAATGTGAATCTCTGCTGTCACTAGCCTCCATCTACCACCAGTCTCCTCTCCCTGTATGTACTTATTGATACATGGAACATCATCTCCTTTTAACTCAGAATGTGGAAATGCTGATGTTGGACTGGAGTGGACAAAGTTTAAAAATCACACAACACCAGGAAGTACTAACTATCGGAAAACTAACTATCTGAAAGCTAGTGTTTCCAAATAAACCTGTTGGACTATAACCTGCTTTTGTGTGATTTTTAACTTTGTCCTTTTAACTCCACTCACTTCCTTCAGACAGGAGATGTTGTTAATTGTACCTGTGTATGTCCTAGCTGTGCATGTCTTTTGTTGTTTCATCATTGTTTCAGTATTAATCAGGCCCTTCCCAGCCTCTTTCTCTGGTACATTGATATCATTGGTATCATCGCCTCTCACCCTGAATTGGAAAATTCCATCGTTGCTACCAATTTCCACTCTTCATATAGTCCATCTCCAACTCTTTTTTTTGTCCCCTCTGATCTTTCCTGATTTCATCTCCCCAATTTTAGGAACAGGTTTTCAACTATCATGCATTAAAAACCCCACATTGACTCCCATAGCTATCTTGACTATGCTTGCTCACATGTGGCCTTCTATAAGGACTCTATTCCATTCTCTCAGCTTTCCATTTACCATCAATTCAGTTCACATTGTGCAACCTTCAATAATAGAACTTTCAATACATCTTCAAAAGGAAATGTGAAATACCACTATCTTTTGAGCGTACCAATGCCCACACCCTGCAAAAGCAGAGATATATTTTTAAAAGCTTCTTTTAAAAGTTCTGTGCAACAAAACACCAATCTTATTCTCGCATCCAGATATATTTTTGGTTTACTATCCAGTGAAAGAACTATTGTGACAGGTCTCTCATGTATTTTAGAAATCATTAAATGTTCATTTGTCCTTCAGTGTCAGATGTGACTCAGTCTGTTGTGTAAATCCAAACATTTATGGATTCAATTCAACTCAAGAGAATTGAGAAAATAACAAGACTTGAGATATGCTGCACTATCAGAGTTGCAGCTTTTTTTGATGAGCTGTTATATCCGTGGCCCTGTCTTCTCTTTCAAGTGGATATAAATGTTCTCAAGGCAGTGCTGTAAGAGAACTTTATCCCTACTTCTCTCATCAATAGTTTTCCCGAACTAACATCACTCTAAACTACTATTTGTCACATTGCTGTCTGTGGGATCTCCCTGTGCTCAAAGTGGCTTAAGCTTTTCTGACATTACAACTGTGACAAAAAAACTCAAGCATTGCAATGGCTGCAAGCATTTTCAGAACATCGAGATCCTGCAAAATGTTATTCAAATGAATGTCTTTCTTTAGTTTTAATTTCAATAGAAGTGATGGATAGTCATTTCTCATTATGGGTTTCAGTGCTCAGGTGGAAAGTTGAATATCTAGCCTCTGACATCAAAAGATGTTTGTTCTCGCACAAAGTTTAGATCTAAGCATAAATGTATTTCTATTCACACCATTGGCCATCTTGTGGCAATTTACGAGCAAGTTAGGACAACCTCTGGACAGTTGGAGCTAATCCAAATCACTCCAAAACTCCTTTTAAACATAACTGTAAACATAGCAAAGAGGAGACTTTAATCTGAGTGCTGTGTGACAATATTCATCTCCAGCCATCATGTCAGTACACATTGCAATACAAAAGACGCCTTTGAATTATTTTATTATTTAATTGCTCTGACACGGCAGATGTAGAAGACCACAGAAGTGGATATTGCACCATCATTCCCCACCTACCCCGTAGTATTGAATGAAAGAGAGTACTTATTACTACTAAAAACAAAAATCCTTTCAGAGGTATTTGGTCAGTCTGTTAGAAATTATTTCTGTCTTAATGAAAGCACTGAGACTCGTACAGTGTGCATTAAACTCTGCTTCTGTCTTTTGCAGGAACTGGCAGTATTGAAATTCCTGTGCTCTGCGTTCTTGTCCATGGTCATCCAGAACTATTGCAGGTAACACACCTTTTGCTTCACTGGCTGATTATTAGAAAAAGAACACACATTTCAACCCTAATACTGAAAGCACAGCTTTCCGTAAATTCTACACCCCAATCAATTTAAGCCACCAATTTTGCCATGACATAATTTAGATATGGTACCATAAGTTCACAATTCTTTCCATTCTGCGCTGCCATGTTGTTGGTCTTTGTGACAAGAATTCATTAGTAACCTTCAGATGGTTTGTTAAGATGTTTTTCATTATCTAAATTGCCAGATAAGGCACATGATCCAGAACAGATAAGAATGGTTTCCTGAACCCAGATTGGGCAAACTAATTGAGGAACAGGGATGTTGTTCTTTATGATGGTGGCTGTCTCCTCAAATTGGTTGATTTTACAAACTGAAGTATGAAGCTGACCTCTTATAGCTGAATAAGTAAATTACTGAATCGTCTTGAGTTCCTTTATACTAATCAAGCTATTGGGCCAGAGTCAGGACAATAATCTATAATGTAAAGAAATGGGATCAGGAGTAGACCATTCAGACCCATGCTGCCCATTCTGCTTCCCCATTTAATGAGGTCATGGTTGATCTTCTACTGAAGAAGAGTCTTATTGGACTTGCAATATTAACTCTGTTTCTCCCTCTACAAATGCTTCCTGACCTGCTGAGTTTCTTAGAATTTTCAGTGTTTGTGTCAGATTTCCAGCATCTGCAGTATTTTGCCTTCATTCAAGTTGTCCCTAGTGACCTAGTCAACATTTATAACTCAAATCAATACCCACAGACAGCATATCTGCAAATTATTACCTTGCTATGTGGGGGAACTTACTGTGTACAGATTGACAGTTGTGATTCCCACATTGCAAGTCACGACATTTCAAAAAGTACTTTATTGGCTGTAGAGCGGGTTGAGACATTTGGTGGTTGTGAAGCGTGTTACATAAATGCACGTCTGTCTTTAATACCTTTTATTGGTGTTAGCATATTAAATAGCAATCAACTATTAAAGGCGTCTGCATGTAACCATCACGGTGCAAACCTCAACTCCTTTACCATGATGGCAATTTGCAACAAATATGGGTGAACAGATACTGCTGATATCATCATGGTGCATCATGCTGCACATTGGTGCTGATGTCATGTTGCGTACCCATTGCTGCTTCTTCTTCATTGTTCTGCACATCGCATCCCCCGCTCACCAACTCCTTGTCCAGGATGTGAGGTGGCAGGTGAGGGTCAGGAGGGGCTTTTTCTGAGAGGTCTTCTGAGTCACCAGTTTTGCACTCTATTTTCGGTGATACCTTTGTCAGTTGTGCTATATAAATCCTGGGTTTGTGTGAAGGAAGTTATCTCAGCTGGGACATTGAGTGCCCCTGTGCTTGTCAAGGAAATTTTACGTTGTCTTCCTGTTCCTGATTACTAACTAGTGAGTCATTATCATTGGAGGTTATTTGGCCCATTTTAGAATGTCCTTTTGCAACTTTACATTTATCTTTAGAGTAAACGGTCCAACTTTTCTCTCACTCTCCACACTGACACTCCAACCCCACCAGACGCTCTCAAAAACATGGTCTAATTATTCTTGAACAATTTAAAGTGCGTACCTCAATTCCATTATCCATTCTCCAAAGACTAATGTTGTCAGACATGAGTCAGGAAGGTGATGGAATATTCTCCACTTCTCTGGATGGGTGCAGCTCTGACAGCACCCAAAATATTCAATGCCAGTCAGGACAAAGCACCCTGCTTGTTGATTGGCACCTTATACACCACCTTAAAAAGTAACTCACTCCAGTGTCAGCAGTGTGCACCATCTACAACTGTGCTACCCAAACAATTTCCCATTGTGACAATGTTTTTGTGCTTGACAATCGCCATTAGCCCAGACTTGGGAGACTGAGGATGGGTGTGATGGTGGACCTGCTGAGAGATTTTTCTGGGAGTGGGGAGGAAGGTTGTTTTGTTGGCATCACTTGCAGGAGTTTAACTTCAAGGAGTATATCTATCAACACAGCATCCAGACCTCAGGCTAAGGCCACACCACTTTAACTAAAATTTCGACTTGAAAGAGGCCACGTAATGTTTGGCTATTGGTCAGACCGCAACTGGAATACTGTGGACAGTTTTAGGCCTCTTGGGAAAGATAATACTGCCATTGGAGAAAGTCCAGAGAAGGTTTACATGGCTGATACCAATTTTAATTATAGTTATATAATTATAATTGCCCTTGCCCCATCGATAACTCTTGATCTGTGGCATGTACCTATCCCTTTCTATCGCTAAACTAAACGTAACTGAATTATGCTCACTCTCTCAAGTGCTCCCCTACAACTAAATCAGACACCTGGTCCTGTACTCATTGGCATTTAGAAGAATGAGAGGCTACCTTACTGAAACATGAAAGATTTTCAGGGGAATTGAAGGGTAGATATGGAAAAGTTTCTCCATTCGGGAGAGTCTCAGTCCAGAGGGTATTATCTTAGAATGAGGTGTCACATGTATAAGACAGAGGTGAGGAGGCATTTCTTCTGAGGTTTGTGAATCTTACTGCAGAAAGCTTATTGAGGCTAGGTCATTTGAGTAGATTTAAGGTTGAGATGGACAGATTTTTAATCAGTAAAGGGATCAAGGATAATGGAAGGAAAATGGAGTTCAGGATTATTGCATAGGCCATGATCTTACTGCATAGTGGAGCAGACTTGATGGTCTGAATGTCCTACTTCTGCTGTTGCATTTTTTACTTTTATGATCAGTTGTCTGCAGCAACCATCTCCATCTCTGAGATTGCAACCCCAGAACTGCCCACATTTTAGGAAGCCCTGTATGACACTGCAGTGGCACTGCAGCCAATTACCAAAGCTGTTTCAACAGCACTTCCCAAATGTGTAGTCTGTACAGAGAAGGCCAGGAGGGAAATAGAAATGCCACCACCTGCGAGTTCCCTTCCAATTTGCTCACCGTCCCTGATTTATAACATAACACCATGACTTCATTGTCGCTGGGTCAAAATCCTCTAATGTACATCTAACAGCACTGTGAGATTGCTTTCACTGCACAGACCACAGCAGTTCAAGAAGGAAGAATGACTGATGCCTTCTTAATGGTGATTACAGTAAATGTCTACACCCTGGTAGCAAGTAGATGAGGTACTGCAAGGAATATTCTAGTGAGCAGACAAACCTTTCCCTTTCAGACAAGTAGGTTTGGTGCAAGAGGATTGAAGAAAATGAATTTTAAAAACTGGCAATCGAGTATAATCTTCCTGCAGGACTGAGCCTGCATCACAGTACAGCAGTATATTCTGTTGTGTTTCGTCTATATGGCTTAGGAAGTGGGGAATTGGTGCTTTTCTGCAGCTGTGAAATAGTAGTTTCAAATGAATATTCTATGATTGCTGTTTCTACAAGATACAAAATCTTGATAAGCGAGCTTCAATTTGCTTCATAGAAAGTGTACCAAGGGATGGAAAACTCTGTTCCGTGGCTAGTCCTGGCAGGATCTGGAGGCATTGCTGATGTTATTGCCTCGTTGATGCATGGACCTTTGGTTCCAGAGACTGTACAAGAACAACTTCAGGAAAAATTCCCAAGGGAAACCTTTTCCGGGGAGAATATTCTCAAATGGACCAAACTGGTAAGATTAGCATTATCACCAGTGCATTGAACAAGTACTGAGAGAAAGGCTTGATACCTTGTTTCAATCAAATGCAAAAAGAATGCTGGAGAAACTCAACAGGTCTGGCAGCATCTGTGTTGTTTCAAATCCAGTATGAAGAGTAGTCACATCAGACTCAAAATGATAACTCTGAATCTCTCTCTGCAGATGCTGCCAGACGTGCTGAGTTTCTTCATTCTATGTTTTAGATTTCCAGTGTCTACAGCTGATTTTATTGGCATTTTGTTTGCCTGCTTTATGACTGTTTCTGTTTAATTTGTTTTGGACCAGACCAAGTCCCCTCAAAATATTTTAAGAAGGCAGCCTAGACCCTAAATTCATATTTGCTTAAAAAATAAGAAAAAGGACCATGTTCCAGATGCGATATGACTGATCAAACCACTCCACGTTAAGCAAAGCACGATTTATTGTAACAATATAGTTCAAATACAACCAAAAGAAAGAAGAATTTAGAATAACTTAATTTACATTGGAAAACTTAACAGAAAATAGATACAATAGCTATTATTAATTAACTGTTACAGTATAGAAATATCCCATAAATACACTCTTTGGCAAAAAGGCAAATTCAAAATAATAGATTTATCTTACAAATAGTTCAGCAGCCTAGGAAGAGAACCCCAAGTTTAAGCGAGAGAGAGGGAAAAATAGCTTCCATGTCTTTTTGCCCACAATAGCAACTGTTTAAAGCTAAACCTAAAAACTAAAACAATAAGTCTAGAAATCATGGTCTGTGACAGCTGGTCACACCCAGCCAGGCTGCTTCTATTGTTCCAACCATAAAAAAAACAAGTCTTCACAAGCTGATTACTGGCTTGCCAAGTAGACAGCTCAGTACCTCTGTCTTACAACCTCTCATCAAAACAAAACCAGGATAGACAACCTTATAAAGCCATAGCATTGTTAAAAAGTATGCTGAGAAATAGGAATAGGACATTTTGTCCCTCAAACCTGCACTGCTGAAATATTGACTTCTCCACCTCCCTGATGCTGCCTGGCTTGCTGTGTTCTTCCAGCTTTCTGCATGTTTACCTTGGATTCCAGCATCTGCAGTTTTTTTTTGCCTCTGATCACTTAAATCATGGCCAATATGTAACTTAACTCTCAATTTGAACGTTCTTACTCCATATCATTTGATATTCTTCCCTAACAATAGACTATCTATTAAGTTTGGAAGTTTTAGCAATGTAAGTTTTTTTTTGGAGGGGGGTTGCGGGGATGAGAAAATTGCACACTTCCATGACTGTTTGTAGAAAATTGTTCTTCTTGATTTCTGCACTGAATGACCTAGTTCTAACTTTAGGACTAGCATGGGCTAGGAGGATGGCACACTGAAGCTCTTAGAGGGGAGATAATTTTTCACTTGAGCCCCAGTTGGCAACAGGGATTGGGGTAGATTGCAGAGAGTGGCATATGATTATGCCCAACAAGACCAGAAATGTCCCCAGTGCTCCAGGTGTCATTTAACCATGATTCTATATAAGTTTAACATAAATTCTCTGCTTTCCAAATTTTCCCACTAGACTTGAATCCTAATACAGGAAATCTTTGTACTCTTTTTATGCTCTTATTAAGATGCATCACCAATTTTCTTGGTTGTTTTACCTGATTTAGACACTTATTAATCACAAAGTTGTTAGTGTTCGTATTCTTCCTGCTAAACTGTACTATCTCATTTTTATCTACACTGGAACTAATTTGCTTTTGCTTGCTTGTTCTGCTAAACTAATGGTTTTGAATGTACATTATTATCACAAACCTCTTCCTCGGGCTCAGTGTCAAATTTTACTTTATAATACTCAACTGGAAACATTTTTGTTATTTGAGAGAAATTATTTAACACAAGTTGTTGTATTAACTAAATTGTTCCATATGCCAATTTCCACACATTGAACCATGCAGCAAAATACCCTGAGCTTTCTGCTTTACATTGCCTCTGATGTGTGTTTAACCCTCTCTGAATCATTTAATTCAGTAATAAGACATGCTAATAAGACAAACTGCGGAACGTTCATAAATATCGACCATCTTTAATGTCAGATGATTAAAATTTAACTTGCACGATTTAAAAATCTCAGGTAATTTAATCTAAAATATTGTCCTGAAGAAGCAAACATGTAAACTTCTGGATTCTTTTAAGATTCAAAACATTATGGCCAAAGACCATATTTTAACAGTACACAACTCAGAACAGGAGAGTTCTGAGGACTTGGACACAATTATGCTGAAAGCCCTTGTCAAAGGTAGGGAGACTGCTTTTTTTTTACAGCAATCATATTCTGGCATCAAATTAAAAAGTAATGCGAAATGTCGGGTTCAGTGTAGATATTTACAATGAATGTTTGGCACTCCTCTTTAGCATGTAAGAGTCAGACTCAGAAAGCCCAGGAGTATCTGGATGAACTAAAACTTGCTGTAGCCTGGAACAGGGTGGACATTGCCAAGAATGAGATTTTCAATGGTGATGTGGAGTGGAAGGTAAGACATATAATTTATTTCGACAAAGTGAAAGAGGAAAGTATGAGCATTTGAGGTTTTCCTGCCTGTGTTACTAAAAGGATAGGTCTGTGGAACTGCTATCTTTGGTGGGCTAATAGCAAATTTACATCAATTGCAATTTCCATTTGGATGGGAACCAATGGCGGTGAATCAGAAGTTTCATTCAAAGAAGGAAAAGATAAGCTGAACCTTTAAAAATGAAAGCAACATGCTAGAATTATCTGAATGGCAGAAACAATGTGAGATCTTAGTGACATGTTGGAACAATGAAACAAGTTCTTCCTTTTAAATTTGCTTTGGTCAAGTTCTGAATAAAGAAAGGAAAAAAAAAACTTGTATTACAATACCGTTCGCAATCTCAGGAGGTCCCAAAACAATTTTATAGCCAGAAAAATACTTTTTGAAGTATTGTCTCTGCTAAGATACATTCTACATCCCAGACTTGATGGCCTGCTTCCACACTATAGGGATTGTAAGATTCTACAAACTAGGGAAAATGTATTGTGTTATCAGTTATTCATCTATTGTTGAAGGTGTTCACTGCTCCAATCAGGAACAGATCCAGCCATATTGAAAGAAAACAATGCATTTGCATATGTGCTGACAAGCTGCTCTGCCAGTCCACAATAACCTGGGAAAATCAAACTATTCAAACTAATTCCAGGGGGCTCATGTGATACAGTGGTAGTGTCTCTACATCTGAACCAGGAGGCCAGGATGCAAGTCCCACCTGCACTAGATCTGCATAATAACTTCTAATCAACTTGTCCAAAGAATTTATCTATTCCTGCTCAATTCAGCCCCTCCATAACTTGGAAGTGTTACTTAGAATTTTTAGCCCTCCTTACCCCAGGCAGTTGCGATAATTGATGCACACATACACAGTCTCATTGCTTCATTGTTTTGTAAATCCTGATCCAGCTCTGATCTATGACTTTGAGCATATTTGAGTATTTAAAGTCAGAGAGATGTACAGCACAGCCAAAAAGACCCTTCCATCCAACTCTTCCATGCCAATCAGATAACCTAAATTAATCTAGTCCCACTTCCTAGCATTTGGTCCATATCGCTCTAAACCTGTCCTATTCATATGTCCATCCAAATGCCTTTTAAATGTCAGAATTGTATCAACAACCACCACTTCCTCTGGTAGCTCGTTCCATACATGTACCACCCTCTGCAAGGAAATGCTGCCCCTTAGATCCCTTTTAAATCTTTCCCCTCTCACCTTAAGCCTATACCCTCCAATTTTGGACACCCCCCAACCCAGGGAAAAAACCTTGGCTATTTATTGTCTCCATGCCCCTTGTGATTTTATAAACCTCTATAAGGTCACCTCTCAGCCTCTAAAGCTCCAAGGAAAATAGCTTCAGCCTATTCAACTTCTCTTTAGCTCAAACCATCCAACCTTGGCAACATCCTTGTAAACTTTTCCTGAACCTATTCAAGTTTCACAGCATCTTTCCAATAGCATGGAGACCAGAATTGCATGCAGTACTCCAAAAAAAATGGCCTAATTAATGTGTTCAAAACTGGGAATTAGTTTTGACTGCAATCAGTATGAAGGTCCCCATGTTCCCCAATGTGGAAGAAGACCAAAGCTCATTCAGCTCATCTCGAGAGACTTCAGCACAAATCCTATGTGCACGTTGCAGTGTGTTACTGAGGCAGAGCTGCATGGCCAGAAATGTGCCCTTCAGATGGGACATTGAACGTCAACACAAAATCAAAATACTGCAAAAACTGGAAAGCAGAAACACACACAAAATGCTGGAAATACTCAACAGGCCAAGCAGATAGAGAAACTGTTAATCTTTCAGGTGCAGAAACGTTTCTACAGAGGGTGCCTGACCTGTTCAATATTACCAGCATTTTCTGTTTTTAATTGACACATTTGACATCTACCTGATTCATGGCATTAATTAAGAAAACTAGAGGATTATGGAACAAGAATAGGTTCAAGCTACGGTCATGGTTGACCATCACCAAACTTCATATATCAGCCTCCTTGGTATATTTTGTTAACAAAAGTCTTATAATCTTAGATAGAAAATGTATAGTTCATCTAGTATCAACTGTCATTTGCAAAAGAGAGTTACAAACACCTTACCATCCTTTCGGTACATAATACAGAGAGTGCAGGAAGTCCAATGTAAAATGTCACGGAGAGGCTTCCCAGCCAAAGAGGCATCCATTTTAATGGTCAATTGGCCATTAACAGATGAGGTGTGATTTCAGAAGCCAGCAGCTCTCCAATTACAGTGGCTCACTGGGATTGTGGCCAGTGCTGGTATTACACTTCAGGCTTCAGGAGGTAGAATCTCTACAGTGTGGAAGCAGGCCATTCAGCCTATCGAATCCACATGACCTTCAAAGAACAACCCAGCCAGACCCACCCGAGCCTTGTAACCTTGCATATCCATGGCTAACCTACCTAGCCTACACATCCCTGGACATTATGAGCAATTTAGCATAGCTAGTCCACTAACCTGCACTTCTTTACACACAGATGGGGGGTGGGGGGGGGGGTCATGCAAACTTCACAAAGAGTCAATCACCCGAGGGTGGATTAGGGGTAGTTTCTTCACTCCGAGAATAGCAGGAGTGTGGAACAACCTGCCTGCAACAGTAGTAGACTTGATGACGTTAAGGGCATTTAAATGGGCATTGGACATGCTTATGGATAATAATGGAACGGTGTAGGGCATCAGATTAATTTCACAAGTCAGCGCAACATCGAGGGCCGAAGGGCCTCTACTGCACTGTGATGTCCTATGTTCCATGTTAACAAACACTGTCCTTGCAACACTTATCTCCACCAAGCCTCTTTGCATTGTTTCTAGTTTTTGATCATTTAGGAAGTACTCTGCCATATCATTTACAAGGCCAAAGCAAATTATTTCCCATTCACCTACATTAGTCAATGTTTACTCCTTGACCAACATTACTCAAACAGAACTCATCACCACACAATGCTTTGTTGGAGAATCTTGTATGCTGCAGCAGTCATATCAACATTCACTAATCAAAGTCCTGTACAAGAATAATATGTGTACTTTTGTTTTGTAGTCTTGTGACCTGGAAGAAGTAATGATGGATGCCTTGGTGAATGACAAGCCAGAGTTTGTCCGGCTGTTCATTGACAATGGGATGAATATGAATGACTTCCTCACCTATGGCCGGCTCCAGGAACTCTACCGTTCCATCTCGCAGAAGAGCCTCCTGTATGAGCTCTTACTGAAGAAACACGAGGAGCAGAGACTTACTATAAGTGGCATGAACTCCACTTCACACCGTCATACACCAGAGAAGAGGCCCAAGTTTACCCTATATGAAGTATCTAAAGTGCTAAAGGATTTCCTACACGATGCATGCAAGGGTATTTTCCAGGAGTCCAACCCCTCTCGCAAGCATTTGGGTGTTAAGAAATCAATAACAGTAAGTGCAAAACCCAGCAGTCAGCAGTCTGTTTGCCATTCACATTGCTTGGTAGAATGTCCTTAGCAATGTTCCACATGAGCTTTCCTAGCATAACCTTCAACTCCTTTACCAAGATGGCATCTTGTGCTTAATGTCAGCTTGAAGCCACATTGGAGGCTCTTTACTGCCTGAAGGAACTGTCAAGCCCCCATTCTTGCTGATACATTTTGAGGTACTGATTTATCCATGCACTGATCTCTTCAATAATTAGCAGCTACAACTGCTGAAAGGTGATGAAGAATAGCCTGTAAAATTCCTGAAATTAAAACTCAACAAATTGGGAACTTGTGTCCCCGCCCATCTGAAACATTTTGCTAAACTCTTCTTACCTTCAAGCCAAATTTCCATCCCTGCTATTTAGGCACTTTGTCAAACAGACTTAGAATAGAGGCCCACCACACTGACAATTCCCTTTGGTCACAGCATGTTTCCAGCCACCTGCTCTGGTACTCTTATTCCCCACCAAGTTATTTCTGCCTAATGTCTCACTAAGATAATATCCCTCACCCAACAGAATGTACCACACCAACGAAAAGAAAAAGGATTGCAATTTACTGTCGAGTAGATGTTACTCACTACCCTCCTCTACTCTGCCAAGAATCTTACCATTAGCTTAGTACAGAGGAACCTCGATTATCTGAACAAGATGGATGGGCACTATTTCGTTTGGTTAATTGATTCAATGCCTCTCTTCTGGGGCTTGGAGTTTTCTGAAGTTTCCTTTGTCCTGCCTTGCTCCTTCTCTCTGTCTCAGGGTTTGTTTCTGAGCAGAGACACACTTGTGTGAAAGGGAACTGCAGCATTGATGAAGCCCCGCACCACTCTTCGACCCCCTTCCCCCA
>NC_057725.1:56578850-56579989 GCF_004010195.1 Chiloscyllium plagiosum | reverse complement strand
ACCCCCTCCCCCTCCATCCGCCCCCACCCTGCTCCCCTAGTCTGCAACAATCCCAATAAGGTGATCATCTCTTTCTTATTTCTCAGCTCCACGCAAATAACTTCCCTGGATGTATTTCTGGGAATACCCTCCCTCAGTACAGCTGTAATGCTATCCCTTATCAAAAATGCCACTCTCCCTCTCTCTTCCCTCCCAGTCCTGTCCATCCCTGAGCCATGTTTCTGTAATTGCTATGATATCGCAGTCCCATGTTCCTGACCATGTCCTGAGTTCATCTACCTTCCCTGTTCGGCCTCTTGCATTGAAATAAATGCAGTTTAATTTATCAGTACAGCCTTGTTCTCTGCTTTGTCCCTGCCTGCCCTGACTGTTGACTCACTTCTTTTCTCAACTGTACCAGTCTCAGATTGATTCTCATTCCTCACTATCTCCTTGGGTCCCAACCCCCCCCCTTACTAGTTTAAATCCTCCCAAGTAGCTCTAGAAAATCATTAGTCCCCTTCCAATTTAGGTGCAATCCATCCTTCTTATATAGTTCACTTCTACCCAGAAGAGATTCAAATGATCTAAAAATGTGAATCCTTCTCCCATACACTAGCTCCTCAGCCATGCATTCATCTGCTCTGTCCTCCTGTTCCTACCCTCACTAGCTCGTAGCACCAGGAGTAATCCAGATATTACTACTCTCGAGGACCTCCTTTTTAAATTTCTGCCTAACTCTCTGTAATCTCCCTTCAGAATCTCAACATTTTCCCTTCCTCTGTCGTTGGTTCCAATGTCTACAATGACCTCCTGCTGGCTCCTCTTCCCCCTTGAAAACATTCTGCACCCTCTCTGAGACATCCTTGATCCTGGCACCAAGGAGGCAACACCCCATTCTGATTTTTTGCTGCTGGCCACGGAAATGTCTGTCTGTCTACCTCAGACTAGAGAGTCATAGAGATGTCCAGCATGGCAACAGACTCTTCGGTCCAACCCGTCCATGCCGACCAGATATCCCAACCCAATCTAGTCCCACCTGCCAGCATCCGGCCCACATCCCTCCAAACCCTTCCTATTCACATACCCATCCAAATGCCTTTTAAGTATTGCAATTGTACCAGCCTCCACCACTTCCTCTGGCAGCTCATTCCATATAC
>NC_057725.1:56534152-56578207 GCF_004010195.1 Chiloscyllium plagiosum | reverse complement strand
CTGTATCCAAATGGCTAGTTCTCCCTGTATTCCATGAGATCTAACCTTGCTAATCAGTCTCCCATGGGGAACTTTGTTGAATGCCTTACTGAAGTCCATACAGATCACATCTACTGCTCTGCCCTCATCAATCCTCTTTGTTACTTCCTCAAAAAACTCAATCAAATTTGTGAGATATGATTTCCCACGCACAAAGCCATGTTGACTATCCCTAATCAGTCCTTGCCTTTCCAAATACATGTACATATAGTCCCTCCGGATTCCCACCACTGACATCAGGCTCACTGGTCTATAGTTCTCCAGCATGTCCTTACCACCCTTCTTAAACAATGGCACCACGTTAGCCAACCTCCAGTCTTCCCCCTAACAACAATTGATCGATTGGAACCCGATGTACCCCTCATTACATTTGGGCTAGTCTTGATACCAGAAACTTGGTTATTTGTGCTACATTCCCCTGAAAGTCCATCACCCCCATAATTTTGCAAAACAGCATACTAGTTTGAAATGGGGATAGCCACATACATCTACTGCGCTACCTGCCTACCTCTCCTACTTTTCCTGGAGTTAACCCATCTATCTGACTGTATCTGCAGCTTTTCTCCCTTCCTATAACTGCCATCCATTACACCCTCTTGCTCTTGTAAATTCCTCATTGCCTCTGACTGTAGCTCCAACCGATCCATTTGATCTGATAGGATTTGCAACAAACAACATTTATTGCAGCTATAATCCTCCATAACCCTTAAACGTTCCTGAAACTCCCACATCTGAGAAGAAAAGCATATCGTTCTACTAAAGGCTATTTTGCTCCTTCCAATCTACAGACCCAGAAAATCACACCATCTTATTCCTCTACAAAACACTGCTCCAGGCGAACTTAATACTTATGGCATATATCTTTAAAATTTAATCAAGAGACCGATCCCAATAAAAACATATAGTCAAGAAAGAACCCACTATATCACTATTGTAGATTTACAGCAAGGCTATACTTAAAACTATTCACTTACCTGTTTCTGTGCTGTGAACCTTCCCAAACAGGTTCCTCCAATTTCAGTTGTGAATTTCGCTGTTTAAGTTTTCCCAGACACACTCCGATGTCCAGCGATACATGAATTCAACACCAAAGGCAGTAACCGCGCAGGTTCACTGCTGTGTCAGTTAGCAGTGTGGGTTTCTTTCTCTCTCTCCTTTATAGACCATGTGCTTGCTGCCTTTGTCTGTCTTTCTCCCTTTTAAAAGTGCTGTTGTTTTGACTTTTTTTTCCCCAGAGTTCCAAAACAATTGCAGTAGCATATAAAACAGTAATTGCTGCTCCCGGAATTCAAGGAAATCACCTCCAACACCTAAAATACCTCAAAAAAGGAGCAGCCTGTTACAGCCAGAAATTTTTCCTGTCCTCCATCTTGGATTACCCCAGGAAAAACCAGGCTTAGCTTTGAAGGAACAGATTTTAATTTAAACATCTGAACACAACATCTATGTACTTTTTACAGGAATTGAACAGCAAATTACGCGGTCAGAGGTTGTTTGTGATGCCTGATTTAAGCCAGAAGCTGGAAAACCCTTGGAGGGACCTCTTTTTGTGGGCTATCCTACAGAACCGACAAGAAATGGCTAACTACTTCTGGGAAATGGTGAGTAGCTTTTCAGAGAAACCTAGACCTTGCTGTCTTTCAAGCCACCAGCATGACTTTAATGGAGCTAAGGGCCCAGCTCTGGATTGTGGGAGACCAGAGAGATGTTCCCCATAAGGTGTGTCTCAGGATCATGCAGAATCCTGACAGACTGTGGAATTTGCCTAACGCCCAGAACCCTCAGATAAAGTCACCAAGAATTGATTCATTCAGAGGATCCTGACAGACTTGACTGAATAGTTAGCCAGGAAGTGGAAAATTTGGAGAAATTAAAACCTACTCTAAACTCCTGGCTGTTGATCAATGTGACCCCCAAATCATTCCCACTGATACTTGACCCTGACCAGCAGCCCCACTGCTCCCAGCCCCGCCAATCTGCTCCAGACTGGATTGGACCCAATCCAACCTGAGCCCACTCACCCACCTTGGCACCTGTACCCCTCACCCACTTTAACTGACACCTGGAATGAGCAGACTGCCCTCTGAGGAAGGGCGAGACAGGCTAGGCTGTATCCTGGAAGAGTCTGAAGTAACTGACTTGAAACATAATAAGATCGTGAGGGGACTTGACCGGGTGGATGTTGAAAGGATGTTTTCTCTTGTTGGAGAATCTCGAACCAGGGGGTCATAATTTAAAAATAAGGGGACACACATTTAAAACAGATGTGGAGACATTTTGGTTTTGTCTACGGGTTGAGAGTTTTTGGAATTCCCTTTGTTTAAAAGCAGTGGATGCAAAATCTTTACATATTTTATGATGGAGACTCAACACAAGTGTCAGTTGTTGGTAATGAGTCTGTATTTACCAAGCTGTCATTCTGGTTTAATGGATCCACAGGTTTAGCTTTGAATTTATAAGGATTAGCTTCCCCTTGACACAGGCAAAGAACTGATTGTGTGAGTTTCTCTCTCTCTCTCTCTCTCTCTCTCTCTCTCTCCTATAGGGTCCAGAAGCAGTGCCTGCAGCACTGGTCGCATGCAAGATTTTGAAAGAAATGGCTCACTTGGAATCGGACACTGAGACATCTCAGAGCATGAAGAAGGCCAAATATGATCAACTGGCACTAGGTACATTTTTAAAAAAACCCAAACACCAACATCTCTTACAACACCATTGGTGCATAGACCATGGGCCAGATTAGGAAATACTTTGTAAAGGAGTCAGGGCAATCAATCTGTTTTTGTTTATCAATCTAATAAAGCTCTAAGACATGCAATTTCCAATTGCTTCTCAAATTAGCTGTTCCCTCTGATTCTCTAGTTGGGAGTCCAGTCTATTTGTTGATCCCTCTCAGTGTGAAGAATATCTTCCTCATGTCAGTCCTAATGTTGCCTTTATTAGTTTGAACCTGTGCCTTTTGCTCCCCTGCCCCATCCTATCTTCCCAAATATCCAAACTTGGCATTTAAATAACTTTGCTCAGATGATCTATTTTGCTCACTATGGTATAATTAAATAGAATCTCCACTTAGAGATCCACTTTCAAGACTTTAAAGACCTATTAAAACTATCACACGTAAAGATCATTTCTTTGCATTTTTCTGTAATGGGAATAAAAGATCTTTATAAAGTAAGGATTGTGGAGATGTAACTACTTTTTAAAGCAAGTTGCTCATTGTGAGTGTTATTTACACTGCTGCTTGTTCAAGCAGTGATAAGGGTAGAAGGGTGGGTGCATTAGAGCCAAGGAGTGTGTAAGAAGATAGATTTGGCTAGCAAGAAGTAGCTAATCCGTCTGTGGAATGGATAACCAGGTGTCATTGACAAAATCCTCTTGCCCTGCCAACAACTATGTTATCACCTCACAGGCAGCTGAATAGTTTGTGGGTGTGAATGTTTGGGTCAGAAGCCAAGTGGACCTCCTTGAAAGAAAATGTTATCCTTTTCTCCACAGCCTTGAGCCTGAAAAAGGGCAATCTATATTTTTTCCACCACGGTTGTGGTAAGCAGTTGCTCTTTAGCAATAAGTCAGAAATGTTATCACTCGTCACCCTCTGCCTCCTTCAAGTAAAAGTCCCTGGAGAAAGAAGCTCAAAGAACAGTAAGTTCTGGCAAGCTAAAAGGATCATCTCAGTGCATTCTGTGGACAGGGATATTGAAGTGCTTTCCCAGTCTTTCCCTCCGCCCATTACATCCTGTTTTTTGTGTGTCTGTCTTCCTGTACACGTGCAGAAATTGTTTTATAAGGGGTTAGAGTTTTAACAGTAGAATTTTAAGTTGTGGGTTCATCATTCTTTAATTACAGCTACATTCTATTTATTTGTGACAGATAGTAATTCTTGTTACGCACAGAAACCTGGTATGGGCTTTCTCTCCACCTGAGACTGAAAGGCAGATTAATTGGGTAACTTTGCATACATTTATAAAACCTTTAACTTTAGTGACAACTCCAGGAATAATGGTCACAAAAACAGAAGTTGCTGGAAAAGCTCAGCAGGTCTGGCAGCATCTGTGAAGAGAATTCAGAATTAACATTTCGGATCCAGTGACCCTTCCTTAGACCAGGACCTGAAACATTAGCTCTGATTTCGCTCCACAGATGCTGCCAGACCTGCTGAGCTTTTCCAGCAACTTCAGTTTTTGTTTCTGGTTTACAGCATACACCGTTCTTTCGGTTTTAACCATGAATAATGGTACTTGGTTTTCAGTATGTTACCCCAGTGGGACGCCATACCGATAAGACAAGATTGCATGGATTTGCGAGGAATATACGAGCATGAATAGAGGACTGGTTAACCAATAAAAAGCAGAGAGTTAGAATAAGTGGGTGTTTCTCTGGTTGGAGATCAGCAGTGAGCAGTGTGCCGCAGGGCTCGGCGTTCGGCTGGCAACTGTTCATGATATATATAAATGATTTTGAGGAGGAGACCAAGTGAAACATATCCAAGTTTGCTGATGGCACTAAATTGAGTGGAAAGGCAACTGTGCAGACGATGTGGAGGGTCTGCAGAGAGATGTAGATAGGTCAGTGAGTGGGCGAGGGTCTGGCAGATGGAGTACAATGTTGGTAAATGTGAGGTTATCCATTTTGGAAGTAAATCTAGTAGATCAGAATATAATTTAAATGGTGAAAGATTGCAGCATACTGTTATGCAAAGCAGTGCTCGTACATGAATCGCTGAAGGTTGATTTGCAGGTGCGACAGGTAATCAGGAAGGCAAATGGAATATTGACTTTCATTGCTAGAAGGATTGAATTTAAGAGCAGGGAGGTTCTGCTGCAATTGTACAAGGTATTGGTGAGGCCGCACCTGGAGTATTGTGCGCAGTTATGGTCTCCTTACTTGAGGAAGGATACACTGGCTTTGGAGGTGGTGCAGAGGAGATTCACCAGGTTGATTCTGGAGATGAGAGGATTACCCTATGAGGAGAGGTTGAGCCGCCTTGGACTATACTCACTAGAATTTAGAAGATTGAGAGGGAAACTAAAGAAACATACAAAATTATGAAAGCGATAGATAAGGTAGGGGTAGGCAAGTTGTTTCCGCTGGTGGGTGAGACTAGGACTAGCGAACGTGGCCTCAAGATTAGGGGGAGTAGATTTAGGACCGGGATGGAAAGGAATTGCTTTTCCCAGAGGGTAGTAAATTCTCTGCCCAAGGACGCAATAGAGGCAGCTTCATTAAATATGTTGGATGGGTTTTTGCATGGTAGGGGAATTGAGGGTTATGGGGATAATGCAGGTAGGAGGAGCTGAGACAATGGATAGATCAACCATGATCTTAATGAATGACAGAGCAGGCTCGATGGACCAAATGGTCTACTCCTGCTTCTATTACTATGAAACTATGACGTGAAGCCTGTCTGTTTATTATTCAGTAACGTCCTGTAATAATCGGAAGTGATTCTTTTTTCTTCCCTCTGGCTGCAGACCTCTTTGGCCAGTGTTACACTAACAGTGAGGACAGAGCTTTCTACTTGCTGATTCGCAAGACCAAGTACTGGAGCAAGACCACTTGCCTGCAGTTAGCGACAGAAGCAGATGCTAAATCCTTCTTTGCACATGACGGTGTTCAGGTACAGATGTGTCTCAACTTTACCATCTCCAGCTACAAGTTTGAAAACATAACTGCCTTTTTTGCAAAGCAACTAGCTGCCGTTAAATGGTTTTCTTATCTCTCACAATAAGTATTTGAAACGTTTTTGTTCCATGGAGGTGTAGGATGTGAGTCACACTGACTTAATGACACATCTCTATAGCTTTTGATGTGATGGACCACACCATCCTTCTCCATTAAAGTCCTTTAAGTCTGGCTCACTCACCCGATTTGAGGTGATCTCCCCTTAGTGATATTATTTGTTAAAAATCATGCAACACCAGGTTATAGTCCAACAGGTTTATTTAGAAGTACAAGCTTTCAGAGCGCTACTCCTTCATCAGGTAGCATCACTTGTTGGCACAAAATTGGTTTGAGTATGTGCATTATTGGTATCCATGCTGATCTTCAACACTTTAATCAACTTCACTACATTCTCAGGGTTGTCAGACTGCTTAATATATAAGCTCAATATATAAATCATAAATAACTTGAAAGCTATAAAGCTTTTATAAAGGTGTAGACTTTAACTTGCCTCACGAGTGACATTAACTCTCCATTCAGAAACTGTAACAAAACCAAAAATTGCTGGAGAAACTCAGCAGTCTGGCAGCATCTGCGGAGAGAAAGCAGAGTTAATGTTTCTGGTCGAGTGACCCTTCTTCAGAACTGATTATAGCCACGAGAGGGATGATATATATGCTGAAAATGGAGGGAGGAGCAAATGATGGGTGGAGATAGAGGCCAGAAACAGAGAAATGCCATTGTGCAAAGGAAAGAGAATGACTAGCTGCTAATGGGGAACATTAGTAACTGGCAATTGGTTGTGTAGGGTAGAAGCCTATGTGATGATAAGGCCTGGTGTGTGGGGTTTGGGTAAGGCCAAGGGTGCAGGTGTTCAGGCCCTAAAATTGTTGAACTCGATATTGAGTCCTGAAGGCTGCAGGGTTCCCAGGCGGAAAATGAGATGCTGTTTTCCAGCTTGTGCTGAGCTTCATTGCAGCACCGCAGCAAGCCTGAGACACAGATGTTGGCCAGGGAACACAATGGTGTGTTCAAGTCCTCGCTGCAGATCTGCAATCCTCACTTTCTCCTGGTGTGTTGTAGTGCCAGGCAACTGGAAGCTTAGGGTCATTTTTGCAGGTAGAACAAAGGTATTCTGCAAAGCAGTTCCCCAATCTGCATCCTGTCTCCCCAGGACCTAATTTTCCACTTGGGCACCCTGTGACCTTCAGCACTCAGTATTGAGTTCAATCATTTTTGGGCCTGGGCTGCCTCTCCCTTGTCCTTGCCCCAACCTCCGCACACCAGGTCTCGTCATCACTTGGTCTGCTACCACACACAACCAATTGGCAGCCACTAATGGTCCCCGTTAGCAGCTAGTCATTCTCCCAGACTGACCTTTACCTAATCCTTTGTCTCGCCAACTGTTTTTCTCTCTCTTTGAACTGTCTCTTGTTTATTCTTGCCCCTCCCACCACCAGTATAAATATTAACCTTTTATTTCAAGCTACCATAGGCACTAATGACATAGGTAAGGGGATTTATAGAACGATGGGCTCAGTGCTGCCTCTTAGCACCAGGGACCTGGGTTCGATTCCAGTCTCAGGCAACTGTCTGTGTGGAGTTCGCACATTCTCCCTGTGTCTGCGTGGGTTTTCTCTGGGTGCTCTGGTTTCCTCCCACAATCCAAAGATGTGCAGGTTAGGTGAATTGACTACGCTAAATTGTCCATATGCTGAAAATGTGTTGCTGGAACAGCGCAGCAGGTCAGGCAGCATCCAGGGAACAGGAGAATCGACGTTTCAGGCATAAGCCCTTCTTCTTCAGGAATGAGGAAAGTGTGTCCAGCAGGCTAAGATAAAAGGTAGGGAGGAGGGACTTGGGGGAGGGGCGTTGGAAATGCGATAGGTGGAAAGAGGTCAAGGTAAGGGTGATAGGTCAGACTGGGGTGGGGGCGGAGAGGTCAGGAAGAAGATTGCAGGTTAGGAAGGCGGTGCTGAGTTCGATGGATTTGACTGAGACAAGGTGGGGGGAGGGGAAATGAGGAAACTGGTGAAACCCGCGTTCCTGCCTTGTGGTTGGAGGGTTCCTAGGCGGAAGATGAGGCGCTCTTCCTCCAACCGTCGTGTTTTTGTGGTCTGGCGATGGAGGAGTCCAAAGACCTGCACATACTTGGTGGCGTGGGAGGGGGAGTTGAAGTGTTGAGCCACAGGTTGGTCATATTTTGGTCATAAATTGTCCATATGTTAAGTGCATTAGTCAGGGGTAAATATAGGGTAGGGGAATGGGTCTAGGTGGGTTACTCTTCGGAGGGTCAGTGTGGATTGTTGGGCCGAAGGGCCTGTTTCCAAATGTAGGGAATTTAAACTATTTAATCTTTAAGGCAGAAATTCAGTGAGCTAGGGTGGAAGCTTAGAGGTAGAACAAACAGAGTTTTTATCTCGAACAAACAGTTTGTTACCCGTGCCACGTGCTAGCGAGGCGAGGAATAGGGAGAGAGAGGAGTGGAACACGTGGCTACAGGAATGGTGCAGGAGGGAGGGTTTTGGATACCTGGATAATTTGGGCTCATTCTGCGGTAGATGGGACCTCTAGAAACAGGATGGTCTGCACCTGAACCAGAGGACAATATTCTACAGGGGAAATTTGGTAATGCTCTTCAGGAGGATTTAAGCTAACTCAGCAGGGGGATGGAACCTAAATTGTGGTTCCAGTGTCCAGGAGGTTGAGAGTAGTGAGGTCAGAAATAGGGTTTCAAGTTCACAAGAGTGCACGGCAAGCAGGAAGGTGGTTTGAAGTGTGCCTACTCAATGCCAGGAGCATCCGGAATAAGGTGGGTGAACTTGCAGCATGGGTTGGTACCTGGGATCTTGATGTTGTGGCCATTTCAGGTACATGGAGAGAGGAGGGACAGCAATGGTTGTTGCAGGTACTGGGATTTAGATGTTTTGGTAAGAACAGAGAAGTTGGTAAAAGAGGGGGAGGTGTGGCATTGTTAATCAAGGACAGTAGCAGAAAGGATGTTTGAGGACACATCTACTGAGGTAGTATGGGCTGAGGTTAGAAACAGGAAAGGAGAGGTCACCCTGTTGGGAGTTCTCTGCAGGGCTCAGTATAGTTCCAGAGATGTAGAGGAAAGGATAGCAAAGATAATTCTAGATAGGAGCAAAAGTGACAGGGTAGTTGTTATGGGGTCTTTAACTTTCCAAATATTGACTGGAAATACTATAGTTTGAGTACCTTAGATGTGTCAGTTTTTGTCCATTGTGTGCAGGAGGGTTTCCTGACACAGTATGTAGACAGGCCAACAAGGGGTGGGGCCACATTGGATTGGGTACTGGGTAATGAACCTGGCCAAGTGTTAGATTTGGAGGTAGGGGAATGCTTTGGTGATAATTACCACAATTCGGTTATGTTTACTTTGGCAATGGAAAGGGATAGGTATATACCAAAGGACAAGAGTTACAGATGGGGAAAAGACAAAGGCTATTAGGCAAGATTTAGGATGCATAGGTTGGAGAAGGAAACTGCAGGGGATGGGCGCAATTAAAATGTGGAGCTAGTTCAAGGAATAGCTACTGCGGGTACTTGATAAATGTGTAGGAAGAAGATTGTTGAGTGCGGGAGCCGTGGTTTACTAAAGAGGTTGAACCTCTTGACAAGAGGAAGAAGAAGGCTTATGTTGGGATGACTCATGAAGGCTCAGTTATGGTGCTTGAGAGTTCCAAGTTAGCCAAGAAAGACCTAAAGAGAGAGCTAAGGAGAGCCAGGAGGGGACATGAGAAATCATTGGCAGATAGGATACAGGAAAACCCTAAAGCTTTCCATAAGTATATCAAGAATAAAAGAATGACTAGAGTAAGAGTAGGGCTAATCAAGGACAGTAGTGGGAAGTTGTGCGTGGAGTCTGAGGAGGTAGGGGAAGTGCCTAAATGAATATTTTTTGTCTTTTTCCAGTGTGAATGATGACGATGTGTCGAGGAGTATACTGAGATACAGGCTATTAGATTAGATGGGATTGTAGTTCATGAGAAGGTGTTAGCAATTTTGGAAAGAGTGAAAATAGGTAAGGCCCCTGGTCTGGACGGGATTTATCCTAGGGTTCTCTGGGAAGCCAGGAAGGAGATTGCAGAGCCTTTGGCTTTGATCGTTATGTCATCATTGTCTACAGGAATACTGCCAGAAGATTGAAGGATAATAAATGTTGCTCCCTTGTTCAAGAAGGGGAGTAGAGACAACCCTGGTAATTATAGACCAGTGAGCCTTACTTTGGTTGTGGGTGAAGTGCTGGAAAAGGTTATAAGAGATAGGACTTATAATCATCAAGAAAGGAATAAGTTGATTAGGCATAGTTAACATGATTTTCTGAGGGATAGGTCTTACGTCACATACCTTATTGAGTTCTTTGAGAAGGTAATTAAACAGGTGGATGAGGGTAAAGCGGTTGATGTGGTGTATATGGATTCCAGTAAGGCGTTTGGTAAGATTCCCCATGGTAGGCTATTGCACAAAATACTGAGGCATAAGATTGAGGGTGATTTAGTGTTTTGGATCAGAAATTGGCTAGCTGAAAGAAGACAGAGGGTGGTGGTTGATGGGAAATGTTCATCCTGGAGTTCAGTTATGGGTGATGTACTGCAAGGATCTGTTTTGGGGCCACTACTGTTTGTCATTTTTATAAGTGACCCGGATGAGGGTGTAAAAGGATGGGTTAGTAAATTTGGAGATGACACTAAAGTCGGTAGAGTTATGGACAGTGCCAAAGGATGTTGCAGGTTACAGAGGGACAGAGATAAGCTGCAGCGTTGGGATGAGAGGTGGCAAATGGAGTTTAATGTGGATAAGTGTGAGGTGATTCACTTTGGAAGGAGCAACAGGAGTAAAGAGTACTGGGCTAATAGTGAGATCCTTGGTAGTGTAGATGAGCAGAGGGATCTCGGTGTCCATGTACATAGATCCCTGAAAGTTGCCACCCAGGTTGATAGGGTGGTTAAGAAGGCATATGGTGTGTTGGCTTTTATTGGTAGAGGGATTGAGTTTCGGAGTCATGAGGTCATGCTGCAGCTGTACAAAACTCTGCTGCGGCCACACTTGGAGTATTGCGTACAGTTCTGGTCACCACATTATAGGAAGGATGTGGAAGCATTGGAAAGGGTTCAGAGGAGATTTATTAGGATGTTACCTGATATGGAGGGAAGGTCTTATCAGGAAAGGCGAGGGACTTGAGGCTGTTTTCATTTGAGAGAAGAAGGTTGAGAGGTGACAATTGAAACGTAAGAGGGTTAAACAGGGTGGACAGTGAGTGCCTTTTTTCTTAGATAGTGATGGATAGCATGAGGGGACATATCTTTAAATTGAAGGGTGATAGATATAGGACAGATGTCAGAGGTAATTTCATTACTCAGAGAGCAGTAGTGGTGTGGAGTACCCTGCCTGCAAAAGTAGTAGACTCGCCAATTTTAAGGGCATTTAAATGGTCATATGGATGAAAATGGAATAGTGTAGTTTAGATGGGCTTCAGATTGGTTTCACAGGTCGATGCAACATCGAGGGCCAAAGGGCCTATTCTGTGCTGAAATGTTCTATGTTCTATGCTCTACCATCAGTTGTGAAGAAGGGTCACTGGACCTGAGACGTGACCTCTGCTTCTCTCCACAGATGCTGCCAAACCTGATGAGTTTTTCAAGTAATTTTTGTATCTGATTTTCAGCATCCTACTCTAAGATCAAACTAACCTACATATCCTTCATTGTACTATCATCCATGTGCCTATCCAAGAGTCACTTAAACATCCCTAATGTATCTGAATCTGCTGGCAGTGCATTCCACACACCCACCACACTCTGTGTAAAGAACCTACCTCTGACATCAAGAAAGGAAGTGCAGACAGATTCCTACTTGCTATCTTGTCAAAAAATGTTCATTCGTACCTTGGCATACTGGACCATTAAATAGGGGTCTGGGAGTTGGCCAGATATAAAGAGCTTAAGGTGGAAGGACTGAGCAGGACCTGAGCACGTACTCTAAGAGACTGGTGCGATATTCATCTTATGTACTGTTTTGTTTGGTTACTGTGTGGACGTTTGTTAGAAGTTGCTTGTTAAATGTATTGATTATTTACATGCGGTTATGTTGATTTTTAGAATTCTCACATGGGATGGAAACATGACTGACAAGGTCTGCATTTGTTGCTCATCTGTAAGACTGATTGGCTTTCTAGGCCATTTCAGAAGTCAGTTGAGTTAACCACGTCTGGAGTCACATAGATTTCCTTCCTTGAAGGGCATTAGTAAACCAGAATGCTTTTTTTTAAAAAAAACTATTGGCAGTGGTTACATAGTCTAGATTAGAGTGGTGCTGGAAAAGCACAGCAGGTCAGGCAGCATCTGAGGAGCAGGAAAATTGATGTTTCGGGCAAAAGCCCTTCGTCAGGAATTTTTGCCCGAAACGTCGATTTTCCTGCTCCTCGGATGCTGCCTGACCTGCTGTGCTTTTCCAGCACCACTCTAATCTAGACTCTGATTTCCAGCATCTGCAGTACTCACTTTTGCCTAGTTACATGGTCACAATGATGTTTGCTTTTCATTCCAGATTTTTATTGAATCATCTGCCATGGTGGGATTTGAACACACAATCCCCAGAACATTAAAATAAAACAAAAAAACAGCAGATGATTAAGTTCTGAAATAAAAAAAACAAACCGAAACAGCTGGCAAAACTCAGCCCAGCATCTGTGGGGAGAGAGTAGAGTTAACATTTCGGGTTTGGTGACTCTGAAGAGTTTGGCCAGCAATTTTTGTTTTTGTCCCCAGAATATTAGCCTGGCTCTCTGGCTAGTCCAGTGGCATTACCACAGCTGCCTCTATGATCGATGTCTGCTCATATCTTCAGTCAGGTTCACGGGTAGGAACTTCCCAGCTGGAAGCTCTAACAGTGCTGGATATTTTTTTTGCCCCTTGCCCCATGCCTTTTCCCCGGAAATTGGAATGAATCCCTGGATTCAGCCCAATTCATCGCACATTGTAAATTAAACCTGTGCTGAAACTTTATTGCTGGAACAGCACAGCAGGTCAGGCAGCATCTAGGGAACAGAAGATTCGACGTTTCGGGCACATGACCTTGCTAGTTGGTGTGGCTCTGTATCATCCATGTACAAGAAAGGTATTTTTAAAATATGAATGAAAAACTTGCATTTGCTTTTTTTTAATAATGACCAGTAGACATATCTACAATATCATAGAATGCATGAGAGAATGATTGCAAAAAAAGGCCATTTGGCCTGCTTTATCAATGCTTGCTCTCATTTTTGATAATCATGATTGTTTCTGCATTTTAGGCACTGTTGACAAAAATCTGGTGGGGCGATATGTCAACGGATACTCCAATCTGGAAGTTGTTGTGTGGGTTCTGGTGTCCTCCTCTGATATTCACCAACCTTATCACCTTCAGGTAATGACATAATGAGAGAACTTACCAACACGTAATATTTACATGCAGTTGTACCTCATCAAATCAGGATGTTTCAACTCATGAAATTCAGTGACTGTAAAATGGGTAATCATTTCACTGTGGTAATTTAGCAAAGGTAAGAATAATGCCTGGTTAATTTACAATCAGGTGGGATCGGTTGAGAGTGGCATGTTTGTCCTCATCACCAGAGGAACTCTCTTCATGTTGTCACAGGGACTTTAGTAGCTACCTCAGTCATTAAAACAAATGAGGCATCTCACTGTCATCCTTCCTAGAGGACAGTTCTTTAAAGTGCCATGCTTCCTTCATCCCCACAGTGTTAGCCTTGTGTATCCAGGCAGAAACACACACACAATGCTGGAAACACTCAACAGGCCAGGCAGCAAGAGAAACAGTCTTAATGTTTCAGGTGCAGAGACTACCTGACCTGTTCAGTATTTCTAGCATTTTCTGTTTTTAATTGATACATTAAACCTGTTCTTTCAGGTAGACATCAGTGATTTATGGCATTTATTTTTAAGAAAACCATAGGATTATGGGAACAAGAATAGATTCTAGCTACAGTCATATATCAGCCTTCTTGCTATATTTTGTTAACAAATGTTTTATCATCTTAGATATAACAATGTCCAGTTCATCTAGCATCATTTGCAGAAGAGAGTTTCAAACACTTATGATCCTTTAGGTAGATAATACAGAGAGTGCAGGAAGTTCTATGTAGGCCTTCCCAGCCAAAGAGGCATCCATTTAATAGTTAATTGGCCATTAACAGATGAGGATTTTAGAAACCTGCAGCTCCCCAGTAAGAGTAGCTCAGTGGTTAGCACTGTTGCCTCACAACACCAGGTTCAATTCCACCCTCAGGCGACTGTCTGTGTGGGTTTCCTCCCACAGTCCAAAGATGTGAAGGCTAGGTGGGTGAGCCATGGGGAATACAAAGTTACAGGGATAGGGTGGTCTAGGTGGGAAGCTCTTTGGAGCGTTGGTAATAACTTGATGGGCTGAATGGCCTGCTTCCATACTGTAGGGATTGTATCAGGTCAAATCCTGGGCCATTGACCGAAGTTTTCTGCCAGCTGAGTTTTGTAGCTGTCACAGCAGCTTGGTAGTGATCAAGGCCAATGCCATGATCTTGATGAAGTAGCAAAGCCCATATTGTGTGATAAGAAATATTTGGTGGGTTACACAAATACACAGACTTTCCATTCTGGAGGTTGAGAGAATATGGGGTTCCAGTTTTGAGATTCTAATGAAAAAGAGATCAGAATAACACGCTATATGATGAGTCCCAGCCTATACACTGTATGCAAGTGGAGAAAAATCAATAGGATGGTATACTTTGAGCTTACTGAGCAGACAACAGAAGATTCTACAGGAATAATGATCAAGGAAACTTTGAGAAAATAGAGGGTTGATCAAAGCGAGGTGTAGGCTGGTGAAGAGTCAGTCATACAACACAAAAACAGACCCTTCGGTCTAACCAGTCCATGTCAACCATAATCCCAAACTAAACTAGTCCCACCTGCCTGCACGTTGTCCATATCCCTCCAAACATTTCTTATTCATATACCTATCTAAATGTATTTTAAACATTACAACTGTGCCCCGGATCCACCACTTCAACTGGAAGTTCATTCCACACATGAATCGTTCTGTCGATTTATAAAAAGGTTGCCCCATATCTTTTTCAAATCTTTCTCCCCTCATATTAAAAAAAAACGCCCCATTCTTGAAATTCCCCACTCTAGAGAAACGATACCTGCTATTCAACTTATCAAAACCTCTCATGATTTAGTAGTTAGAGAAAAATAGCACCGACAGTGGACTTTTTCATATATCTTTCCAGGAACATAAAAAAAATATTTCTCAGATAAACAAGCAATATTGCTGTTTTGCAAACAGTGGAGCCATCAACAAAACCCTTATCTGTATACATCATGCTCCACCCATATTGATAGTGAACAGAATAAAACAGTGACTCCATGTGGCTAGTACGGTTACTGTTAATTTTGATTGATTTGTTTACAATAGAGTTTATTTTCACGTCCATGTATTAAGAGATTGTGAAAGGTAGATTTAGTACCAGATTTGTGGAAGTACTTCTTTATACAAGGTAGACAACAGGAGCGAGTGAACTAACTCAGTCGTTCAGAAACAATGTAGCCCTAAGAGCTCTATGCATCGTACGCAGCAGGAATTCAAAGCATAAGAATGTTCAGTATTAATTTACTTTGGGATAACAACTATTGAAAACTAAAATAAACAGCAATTTCAAGAGAGTTTAAAGAGTACCTTGAACTGTGGGGTAGAAATAATGCTTATGCTATTACCCTATTCATAACTCTCCAGTACCATCTTTGAATTTGATCATTATCAATTAAGTGTGAAGTAGAATATTTTGGTTGGCAAAACAGGTTGGTAATATAAATTGGAAGACAAGGCAGTGGAACAAAAAAATCGCAAAGTCATTGAATCATAGAGATGTACAGCACGGAAATAGAGACTGTTCCGTCCAACAGGTCCATGCCGAACAGGTATCCTAGCCTAATCTAATCCCATTTGCCAGCACTTGGCCCATATTCCTCTAAACCCATCCTATTTATATACTCATCCAGATGCCTTGTAAATGCTATAATTGTACCAGCGTCCACCACTTCCTCTGGCAGCTCATTCCACACACTTGAATGTGAAAAGGTTGCCCCTTAGTTTCACTTTTAAATCTTACCCCTCTCACCCTAAACCTATGGCTTCTAGTCTCCCTGACCGCCCCCCGCCACACACAGATCTTGTCTCCTTACCGTATCCATGCTCCTCATGATTTTATAAACCTTAGTAAGATCACCCCTCAGCCTCCGATACTCCAGGGAAAACAGCTCCTGCCTGTAACTCAAACCCTCCAATCCTGTCAACATCCTTGTAAATCTTTTCTGATCCCTTTCAAGTTTCATAATATCCTTCCAATAGGAGGGAGACCAGAATTGCACGCAATATTCCAAAAGTGGCCTAACCAATGTCCTGTACAGCCGCAACAGGACCTCCCAACTCCTGTACTCAATGCGCTCACTAATAAAGGAAAGCATACCAAATGCCGCCTTCACTATCCTATCTACCTGCGACTTGACTTTCGAGGAACTATGAACCTGCATTCCAAGGTCTGTTTGTTCAGCAACACCCCCAAGACCTTACCATTAAGTGTATAAGTCCTGTTCTAATTTGCCTTTCCAAAATGCAGCACCTCACGTTTATGTAAATTAAACTCCACCTCAGCCCATTGCCCCATTTGATCAAGATCCCATTGTACTCTGAGGTAACCTCCTTTGCTATCCACTACACCTCCAATTTTGGTGTCATCTGCAATTTACCAACTATACCTCCTATGTTCACATCCAATTCATTTAAATAAATGATAAAAAAACTGTGGACCCAGCACCGATCCTTGTGGCACACCACAGGTCACAGGCCTCCAGTCTGAAAGGCAACCCTCCACTACCATCCTCTGTCTTCTACCTTTGAGCCAGTTCTGTATCCAAATGGCTAGTTCTCCGTGTATTCCATGAGATCTTACCTTGCTCACCAGTCTACCATGAGGAAACTTGTTGAACGCCTTACTGAAGTCCATATAGATCACGCCTACTGTTCCGCCCTCATCGATCCTCTTCGTTACTTCTTCGAAAAAATTCAATCCACATATATTAATCATTAAGGGTTGCACCACATGGATTAGTGAAGACGACAATATATTTATAGTCCATCCCTAAATGGTCAGCTACTTTCTTCACTGCAAAGTGGCATATGCACACCCAATACGCCATTAGGAAACAAGTTCCTGAAATTTAACGAGTAACACTGAAGGGACATTGAGATATTTCCAAATCAAGATGTCAATGGTTTGGAGAGGAACTTGCGGGTGGTGGTGTTCCCATGTAACTGCTGCCCTGAGGTGGTACAGGTCATGGGTTTGAAAGGTGCTGTTGCTGTTGATAGTCTTGATAAATTGCTATCGTGCATGATGTAGATGATGTACAAAATGAACATAAACAAAAATAATGTAGATAGTATCATGTAGATAGTACACACTGCTGCCACTGTGTATCAGTGATGGAAGTGTTGAATGTTGAAGGCGGATGGGATGCCAATCAAACAGGCCAGCATCGGACTTGGGAAACAGAAATTTGTCCCTTGGCATTTGTACAATTCAATAAGATAATGGTTGATCTAATTGTGGTCTCGGCTGCATTTTTCTGAATGCCTGCACACCACCTTCACTTTGACAATTCTCGACACCCTTGTTTGTCAAAAAATGAATTCAGCTCAGAATAAATTGAAAGTCAAGCCTCCACTACCTTCTGGGGAAGGGAATTCCATCAGCTCTCAATTTTTTGAGAGAAAGAAGATTCTCCTCATTTATTTTATGCTATGTCCAGGGGTTTTACTTTTCCCTGTGAGTGCATTCTCCCCCAGTTACCAAACCTCTCTGGTCTCCTCAAGATTTCACCTGTTTTGATAAAATCATTTTTCATTCTTCTAAATTCATGTGGGCGTAGGCCTAACCTGTTCACCGTTCTTTTTATATAATATAAATCTTTTATCCCAGGAATGAGTCATTTGAACCTTTCCTGAACTGCTTTTAAAGCAATTATCCATACTCTTCAAATAAGGAGACCAAATATAGTTTCACTTACATCCTTTACAACTAAATGACAACTTGCATGCTTTTATATTCCATTCTGCTTGCAATAAATGACAACTTTACATTTACCTTCCTAATAATGTGCTGTACCTATATTTGAACTTTGTGATTCATTTACCAGGACCCCAGATGCCCCTGTACCACCAGATCCTGCAGTCTCTTTCCATTTAAATGGTGAAATGCTTTTGTATTCTTCCTCCAAAATGGACAAGTTCACATTAGTAAAACAACAATTGCGAGGGAAACTCCACAGGTCTGGCAGCATCTTCAGAGAGAAAGCAAAGTTAATGTTTTAAGGCCAGTAACCCTTCTTCAGAACTGGTTCTGCTTTCTCTCCACAAGTGCTACCAGACCCGCTAAATTTCTTCAGCAATTTCTATTTTTGTGTCCGTTCTTCAGAGTACAGTTTTTTTTTGTTTATGTTCATTTTGTACATCATCTGCCAATTTTTTGTTCACTCACATAACCTGTCTATAGTCCTTTGTAATCTCACTGTTTTTTTTTCTTGACAGTTTACTATTCTACAGATTTTGGTGTTATGAGCAAATCTAGCCATCATACATTCTATCTCCTGTGCTATATCATTGATATTGACAGTAAATAATTGAGACCACATCAGTGATCCTTGTGACACTTCAGTTACAACTTGCCAACCCAAAAAAGATTCATTTATCCTTACTATTTCTTCCTGTTGGCTAATAAATCCTTAATCTGTGCAAATACATTTCTCACTACATCATATACTCTTGCCTTGTGCAACAACCTTTGATTTGGCACTCTGTCATATGCCTTTTGAAAATCTAAGTATACACATCTTCTGCTTCCTTTCTGTTCGCCCTTGATCCAATTAAAAAACTTCAACATGTGAAAGAGAAATCATGTTTCCTCTGTCTAATCAGGTTGTGATTTTTGAAGCATTCCACTAAAACTTCCTAAATAATGGACTCTGCTACCTTCTGTATCAGGCTAACCATAGTTTCCCATTTTCTGTCTCCCATCTTTCATAGAATCCCCCACAGTGTGTATGCAGGCCATTGGACCCACACCGACCCTCCAAAGAGCATCCAACCCCTACCCTCTAACCCTGCATTTCCCATGGCTAACCTATCTAGTCTACACATCCCTGAACACTGAGTAATTTAGCATGACCAATCCACCTTTCTTAAAGGTGTCACGTGCTATTTTTAAATCTCACAATAGCTTTCTAGTATTTAAGGAATTTTGCAGGATCTTAGTGAAGTATTTGTGCCTCTGCTTCTTTTAAGATACGAGGATGGAGACCGTCGGTCCTGGGACTTGTCAGTCTTTAGGTTCAATCATTTTTCTACCTTTTGTTGGAGACTATTTGTTTGAATTTCATCTCTCCCTATCACCTCTCGATCTTCAGTTCCATTGGGAAATTTTCTAAGTATTCAGTCATGAAAACAAACATAATCATTGGTTCAAAGCCTCTGCCATTTTTATGTATTCCATCATCTATTTCCCAGCTCACTCTCTCGGATGATCAACACTAGCTTCAGCTACTCGTCCCCTCTTCACCTTCTTCTAAATACTTGCATCTTGTCCTGAATGCTGTCAAGCTTCTTGAGTGTGGTTGGAACTGCAGTAGTGAAGTGTTCCATTACACTCCTGACTTGTGCCTTATAGATGGTAAACCGGTTTTGTGAAGGGCTGCAATGTTTTCCAGCCGCTGACCTGCTTCTGTGCCATGTATACGAAGTCATCCTTTGTAAAGCTTCCATTTTATGTAGCACCCTGTAGGACTGTAGAATGTTCCAAAGAGATTTGCATCTAAAGGAGAACTTTCTGAAATGAGCACACAGTGGTGACATAGGGTATACAGCAAAGAATTTTCAAAGCAACCTCCTGCAAACAGGACAAAATAATAAATCCGTATGCTCCTCTGATTGTTGCTTTCTTGTTTCCTTTCAGTGCACATTTCCCATCCATAGGTAAATCTGAACAGTTGAAAGAACTGGACAGCTTGGACACTGAGAAGGCTTTTCTGCTCCATGATGAGGCAAACAGGTTGGTCTGTTCAAATCTTTTGCTGGAAAAAAGGTTTAATAATAGGGCAGAGCAAGAAGAGCTGAAATTGTATAAACGATTCCACTAATGGGCCCATAAGTTCTAATATTTATTGTGCAAACAATAAATCTCCTCCAGGGAAGGAGATTAGTCTCTGAATAAAGAGATCAGTTCAACAGAAGTAACTTGGCATTGGATAGTGCTTCATCACATTCTTAGGATATGCCATAGTGATTTGAGACCAATCAGTCACCACACAACATGTCAACCCCCTAGAATGAATGGGTTCAGGGCATGGGTAGGGAGGGAAACATTTCCAAATTGCTTTTAGTCATTCATGGAAATGTGGGACTCGCTGGACAGGCCAGCAATTATTGTCCATCCTTAATTGCCTTTTGAGAAGTTGGTGGGGAGCTGCCTTCTTGAACCACTGTGGTCCATTTCACTGAGGGACACACACAATGCTGTTACGGAGGGAATTCCAGCATTTTGACCCAGCGACATTGAAGGGGCAGTGACGCATTTCCAAATCAAGATGGTAAGTGGCTTGGAAGGGGAATTTGCAGGTGGAGATGCTTCCATGTAGTTGCTGCCCTAGATGGTAATGGTTCTGCATTTGTAAGGTGGTGTCTAAAGAGTCTGGGTGAATTTATCAAACCTGGCACTAATCGCCAATGGACCTACTTCTACCAAATCTAATAAAGTTATATTAGGTTGCATGTGAACCAGAAATGGTTTTGAGCCCCCAAGTCCCATCCTACCAATACTGAAATCCACCCCCCTCCACCTTCCACAAGCTCACCCACTTGCTTGCCCCAAGGACGGGAATCAGAACCATCCCTAGCTGGTCCTGCAGCTTGCTTTAGAATATATCCACATGATTGACTGCAAGCCAGTCAGCCAATATGGCGGACCTCTTCATGGGGAAACTGCTGATACAAAACCCCATATTGTGCCCCTCCTCTTTCTACCATACTTTCACTATTTATATGCTCATTAATGATATCTGGAGTCCTTTTCATGTTAACTGCCAGTCTCTTCTCATACTGTCTCCTTGCTTCTGTTTTTTTATTCCTTTCATATTCCATCTGAACTTTCTGCATTTGGCTTGATATCAAGTTGAAATAAATGAAACTGTGTCAATCTGGACAATTACTGCTCCAACAATGGCTAAACTTGGCCAGAAAAAATGTGAATCAGTTTGTGTGTAGATATTCAACTTGATTTCACCAGTTGGTATTCTTGTGTTGTAATGATTAGAACATCAGTTAGATGCTGAAAGGCAACTATTGGTTTATACCAATACGTTAAACACAGTCAACCAGTGCACCAAAAAGAAATTGCTAACGATGAGCCTATTAGTATATGAGACAATCTCTTTTACAATTCCATACTGCGATTATCAGCAATTAATGAACTCATGACACATTTCATCAGGAGATTTAAGAGAGATGGGATTTTAATATTCTGAGATGTAACATTTTTTGGGACCTAGATTTTTTTCCCCCCTGTTTAACTCATGTTATAAATTTTAACAAGCTCTTGTTATTATCATCTGACAGCGATCATGACGCAAAGGATAAAAAAAGGCTTTGTGGAGGGAACCAACGGAGAGAATTCATTTTAAGAAGGTGGAAGAAATTCTGGGGTGCTCCAGTCACTGTATTCCTGGGGAATGTGATCCTGTATTTTGCATTCCTGTCTCTTTTCGCATACATTTTGCTAGTGGATTTCAAGCCCCCTCCCCCTATTGGTCCTTCTATGGCAGAGGTAACGCTGTACTTCTGGGTTTTCACTCTGGCGCTGGAGGAGCTGAGACAGGTGAGGACGCCAGCATTGTGTTTTCATGCTCAAAGTTTTAATGCTGAACCTTGGGAAAGCAGCAAGGGGAGTAAAAGTGTAAATCACCTGACTAGTACAGAAGGAGAAAATTAATATGATGACTTATGTACACAGATGCAGGACTATGGATGTCAAAAGGGGTAGTAGCTTTAGGAAATTATTTCCCTATAAGAGTAGGGAAAAAAACCCCACAATTTTGTCCGTACAAAAATAAAAAGCATTGTGAGCAAGAGATGCAGTATTAAATGATTTGAGGTGAAGACCTTTGTACAGTGGCTGTGTTTGGTCCAGACTAAAGGAATGTTCACCACCTCCAATTGGTAAGTGTAGTGGCCCTCTATAATAGTTTTTGTCAGGAATAGACAGAAAACTTCTGAAGTGCCACTGATTTGACATTCTCACCCAAATTTAGGGGAATAAAACACTGATTTGACAAATGGGAAAATATTTCACCGATGCAGATGGACTTCCTGTTCTGGGGTTAGGATTGAAGCACATATTGCAAGGTAGAGTGGAAGGGTCATTATTCTATCAGTAATTGCCACCATATAAACTGACACCCAGTGCACACAATTCTTAACTTTGTACCTGTTCCACACCATGTCAATACAGCCTTACTAATACATTCGTTATGTTAATGTAATTACAATCCATCGCTGATCAATAAAAGCATACCATTTTATCCATTGGCTGAATAGATAAAACCAACATCAGTGTAAAATATGGTAAAAGATCAAGTATTATTGTATGATTTAATTGATTTGGAAATAAATGTAATTGTAATGCATAACTTTCTGCAGATTATTTACTTGGGAACTGAACTGCGGTGAACTGAAACCAGAGTACACCAAGCCTGTAAAGTATACTGCATGCTGACTTGCACGTTGATATTGCAACTGTTCATGTTGTTTATAACAGTGTATTAATGATTTGCATCAAAGCACTGGTTGTACTCAACTGCAATGAAAGGTCCAATTCTGGATAACAGAATTTAGGAAGGGTGCAAGGTCACTTGTGAGGGTGCAGACAACAATTAGCAGACTTGTTCCAGGAATTAGGGACTTCCACCACATGGAGACTTTGGGCAAGCTGGAGTTGTTAGCAAACAGATGATTTGGGGAGGGTATGTTTTGATAAAGGTGTTCAAAGTCATGATGGTCTGAGACAGCGTAAGTGTGGAGGAACTGTTGACAACCCATTGAAAGAAGGTTCGAGAACCACAGGGTGTCATGAGCAAAAAGGCTGTTTTTACTCAGAACAGTTAGGATCTGGAGTGCACTCCCACAGAACGCTCTAAGCAGATTCAATTGTGGCTTTCAAAGGGAATTAGATAATTTGAATGGAAAAGATTTTCAAGGCTAAGGAGAAAGCTGGGTAAGTGAGACCAGGTGAGTTGCTCTTGCAGCAATCTGTCACTAGACACGATAGACTGAATGGTTTTGTTTGTGGTATAACTGCATTATGATTCTCGGATCCTCAAAAAAGTGCACCTGCTATACCAACGGCAACCAAATGATGGAGCCTGCCACTCATTTTTGAAATTAATTTTAAAACTCTTTCATTTGTGGATGTTGTGCTCACTGCACAATTCATAAAAAGTGTATCCATCTCAGGTCTGTAAATCAACAAAAGTTTCCAAGTCACTCCATAAGGCATTTTCTCGCACACGATTGCGACCTAATGAATATCCTGTAATTTTCTCAAGGGCTTGCCATAAAGAATACAGCAGAAACTGCTTTCAGTGACCTGTATATGTGCACCACCTGCTGAGCATGTTTGGGAGTGCTACAACGCAAAATAACCTGGTCACAATATATTCCAAATGCTTCACACCTTACGATTTTTCTTCCCCCTACAGAGTTTTTTCACTGAGGGAAATACGAACATAGTGAAGAAATTTAAACTGTATGTAGAGGACTCCTGGAACAAGTGCGACATGGTGGCCTTGGTGCTGTTCATTGCAGGAGTGACGTGCAGGTCAGTATCAGGGTCTCTGAAACAACCTCTCTTCCAACAATAATTTGCCCATCCCAAGGTAATAACCAAAACATCTTGCAGTGTTCTGCTATGCAGGAATGCAGAATTCACACGAGTTTGTAACAGAAATATGGAAATATAATTGGAAAGAGAGAACCAATATAAAGAGGATGTGTGGAAGGAAATCAATTAGACTGAAGCAGAACAGACGTGAATGCAGTAACATTCAATTTGAAACTGTTCTCAGTGCATTGCTTCTGATTTAATTTTATAAGGTCTAATTAACTTGTATTTTACTAATTAATCCTACATCTCCTGTCTAGGGAATAATTTGAAAAACATTTTGTTTTATGTCAAGATTTGTTTATATAGGAGATATGCAGCTGGTTTTAATGGACTCTGTCCGAGTGCATAATGGGATTGACAGGCCCGCGTTATTGTAGTGATATAGAATATCCCATTCCTGCTGGTGGGCCAACAGTCCCCAGTGGGAATGGGTTGACAGAATAGCCTGCTAGCCATGCAATCTCATAAACAAGCCATTTAAATGTTATAATCTCTGACTGCATGGGGATTGGGGTGCTCTTGTGGTACACTGCCACTGTGCCAATCCCTGAGCCGGGTGGCCCAGTTTGTGTTTCGGGGTGTGTGATAACGTCCCTGAACAGATAGACGAGAAAATGTGGATAATTCTGGGATGTAGTGGAGTTTCCCTCACTGGCATTGCAGTGTCTCCTCGAAGGCAGCTCAGAAAATCCTACTGGGTTTCCCAGTTGTTTCTCTCAGGAATGCCCCTCTTTCGAAAGGACTCCGTGACCAATCGAGGGGAAATCACCCAGATGGGTGCCTGCTAGCAGCCACTTCCCTGATCTCTCACCCAATTCCCCTCCCTTTACCACCCCCGCCACCAATGCCAGCAAGCCACTCCTGCACGGATTACACCCATTCTGCCCTCCCTCACCAGTGACCTGTGTTGATCCTATAGAAGATACATTACCACTGACAGGAAACACATAGCTGCTAACCTCTGTTCAGTAGCTCTTGTGAGGTGGGTTGGGAGAGGGGTGGGAAATTGAGGTATTTTCCTACTGGGGTCCTAATTATCGGACACGCACTTCAGTTGTACCTCACCCACCAAGACAATACTGGTCTGCCACCAGTAGGACCCACACTGGGAACACACAATCTCCCAGATTTTTAATGAGCACTTCTGTGATCTAAAGCAGTCTCTGACTCAGTTCTAGAAAACTTTAATCTTTTCCACTTTGGTTACCAGACTGTGTCTCTTCCTGTTACTTTGTAGATGAGAATAAGGTTAGATTCATCCCTCGGAACCTTTGGATGGATTTGATAGACTCTTCATGTTCTACTTGTAATTCATTGTCCCTGTTCCTTTTGACTTCAATTATTGCCTCACTCTTTATGATGTGTTGAATGATAACTTATATATCCTCATTATTTCCCTAACTTGGCTAAATGTGCTCATTGTTCAAAATCTGCTGACATTTTTGTAATTGTCATCTTCTTGCTGAGCTGTGGCTACTTGGCCAGTGCTGTGATAAATGAGCATTTGGCCCTTGTGAAAGTAGTCCCCCTCATTTTATTGCCTGCCACTGGGTGGGTATTTGATTGACTGAGTTATTTTTCATGTGTACCAAAGTACAATGAAAAGCTTTGTTTACGAGCAGTACAGGCAGATCATAGTAAAAATGGTGAATGGACTAACTAGCCTCAAATAATGTGATCTTCCTAATATTAATCTCTTTGAGCGAATGCCTCTGCAATGTAACCTGTATGCCTCTGTCAAAGTATTTTTGATCTGTACATCCTTGTTTACTATGATCTGCATGTGCTGCTCTTAAACTAAGTTTTTCACCGTACTTCGGTACACATACAAATCAATCAACAAATATCCACCCAGCGTCAGGCAAGAAAACTAGGGGGACCACTTTCACAAGGTCTGAAAGCTCATTTATCACAGTGTTGGCAAGTAGCTACAGTTCAGCAGAAAGATGGCAATCACAAAAATGTCAGCAGATTTTGAACAATGAGCACAAACAGCCGAGTTTGAGAAAGAACAAAGTTTAAGGTGAGTAGTATTAATGGGTGTTTGACTGATGTAATGTCTTCATTTCCAGTCTTTAAAATAATACTTCATTATACTGTGGAAAATCAATTTTCTTTCATCACTTCCAATGAACTAAAATACATTACAAAAGAAATTTGACACCATACACCAATTGCACAACAAACTGATTTATTATCAATGCTGGATATAATTGGGATGTCTATCATATACATTAGTTCTCTGACTGAATGTGACTAATATTATGATCGGTTGGAACCTTTTGGGTTATGAAATATGAATTGAATTTATTAAGAATAAATGGAAGGAAGGGATTTTATTATTACAGTGAGAATTTATTTTTCACTTTTTAACCCCATTTAAAAGATAATAAACAGCTTTGCACTTTGATAATGTTATTAAGTTGGAATATATGTTGATGAGGAAAAGCTGATAAGCAACATTGGTTGGACCATCTCGCTCCATTAGCACCATATGAATCAGTTATCAAGCGAAGCAGCTGTTCAATGTTTTACAGGTAACATTCTTCATTGCTTTCAAGTTTTATCTCACTCAAAAATACTGACAGAAGAAATAGATATAGTTCAAAGCAGGTAAGGGACTTCCAAGAGTAGAAGACTTATTAATCAAGCTAGGTTTCACAGGAAACATTCAAGCATAGCCAAAAACAAAACTACACATGCTGGAAATGAAAAGTGCAAACAGAAACTGCTGGAAAAACTCTGGTCTGGCAGCATCTGTGGAGAGAAAGTAGACTTATTGGTTCGGGTCCGTTGACTCTTGTTAGTTAATAATCACTCATCATTCACCGTTCAAAGAGATGGCTACCTTCAAACAGAATAGGGGAGAAGGCAGGAGTGATTAATGGAAAAAGAAATATTACAAGGAAAAAGGAGATGGTAACGGGATAAGTAAGTACACTAAAAAGAGGTGTAAATGACAATAGCAGAAACACTACTTCTTTTATAGTCATTCATTCACTTTTACTTTACCTTTTTCATTGAGTCATAGAGATGCACAACACGGAAATAGACCCTTCGATCCAATCACTCATGCCAACCGGATATCCAAAATTAATCTAGTCCCATTTCCCAGCATTTGGCCCATTTTCCTCTAAACCCTTCCACTTCCGAAGTCCATCCAGATGTCTTTTAAATGTTGTAATTGTACCAGCCTCCACCACTTCCTCTGGCAGCTCATTTCATACATACACCAGCCTCTTTGTGAAAAAGTTGCCCTTTTAAATTTTTCCCCTCTCACCTTAAACCTAGCTTTGGACTCCCCTGGGGAAAAGACCTTGGCTATTCACTCTATCCATGCCCCTCATGATTTTATAAACTTCTATAAGGTCATCCCTCAGCCTCCGATGCTGCAGGGAAAACAGCCCAGCCCATTCAGTCTCTCTCTATAGCTCAAACCCTCCAACCACAGCAACATATTTGTAAATCTTTCCTGCACTCTTGCAAGTTTAACAACAACTTTTCTTTAGCAAGGAGAACAGAATTGAACACAGCATTCCAAAAGTGACTTAACCAATGTCCGATACAACTGCAACATGATAACCCAACTCCTATAGTCAATGCACTGGCCAATAAAGGCAAATGTCTCCTTCACTACCCTGTCTACCTCTAGCTCAACTTTCAAAAAATGATGAACCTGCACCCCAAGGTCTCTGCTCAGCAACTCTCCCCAGGAGGCTTACCATTAAGTGTATAAGTCCTGCCTTGATGTGCCTTACCAAAATGCAACACCTCACACTTTCTTAAAAACCTGTTGTATCATTAATTTTCTTCAGTTCTGATGAATTGTTGCGCCTCTTTGTCTCCATCGATGCTTCTTGATCTTACGCGTTTTCAAACTGACCCTCCCACACCTGGATTTTGTTTTGATTTTTGGAGTGTTTCTTTTATTCTGGAAATGGCGCTAAGGAAGTCCTATCTGCCCTATTCCTCTGCCAGTTATAAGTAACATGAGATTGTCTCTTATACTTTAGCAGTCATTACTATTCTCAAAAGTACATTGACAGCAGTGAAATGGAAAACTAGGGGGATAATAAATGTCCCAATTACCTATCTCCCATTTTGTGCAAATGCCCAAGACCATTTCAACGTACTAAATTTCTCCACAACCTTTTAAATATGGACAGTTATCTCACCATTTGCAGTTGCACTGACAATTACATAGCTTTGCATTTTTACAAAGGTAAAAAAGTGTGAAAGCAGTACACATTTCCCGTATCTATCGTATGTTGCCCAGTTTCTCCCATGTCTTTTCTCTCTAGTTCTCTTTTTTGGGGTGGGGAGGATGGAATATCAATGAATATGATTTCACTTCATTTGCCATCTCTTTGACCATGCTTGACCTCCACTTATACTTGAATATTTTTGACAGTTAATATAATTGACCTGGTTCACATGTCAGTCGTGTGTCACCAGTTAATGTAAAGTGTAATATTAATTCTTCACTTTGTACCACGATTACACACAGTCACAAATAAGTTAGTCCCATACTGTGGCATAGCTGTAAAAAGAAAATACGAAAAAAGGGGAGTAGGCAATTCAGCCCTTGGGGCCTGCTCCACTATTCAGTACAATTATGGTTGGTCTCAGCTTGACCTCAACTCCATTTTCCTGCCTTCTACCTATAACCCTTTTAACCTGTTACTAATTAAGTATCTCTTCTATTCAATGTCCTGAGTCCACCACACTTTTGGGGTTATCAATTCCACAGATTCATGACGCTTTTGAGCAATTTCTCCTTGTCTCGGTTTTAAATTTGCCTCCCGTTATCTTGAAACGATGATTGTGCGTTTGATTGCCACACAAGGGGAAACATCTTTTCCTTGTCTACTTTGTTAATCCCCTTTAGAGACTTATGTAACTCAATTAGATATGTTCAACAAACAACACAAACTGCAGCAAAACCATGTTTGGGGAGCTGGTCTTCCTGAATTCTCGGGTTGTGTTGAAAAAAGTCCAGCACAAAGGAGTACCCCATATTCAGTTTATTTTCCAATGTGTCGCTAATCATTCTCGGAAGTTAAAAGGACATAAAATGTCAATGGCTTCCAGTCCAATCAAATTTATCAGGATATTTAAACTGATTCCTTCTCTAGTGAACTCAAAACAAATCTAAATCTTAAATGGGTCTGGGTGGGTTACTCTTCGGAGGGTTGGTGTGCACTTATTGGGCCGAAGGGCCTGTTTCCACACTGTAGAGAATCTAATCTAATCTAAAATAAACTTATTTTATCCACCTTCAGCTTTAAGAAAATGAATTTGATTGGCTCCCATTTGCATTGGTTCACCATTTATCCATATTTCGCGTGAGGTATCTTTTGTTAACCTTGCGCTTGTTTCTCTAAGTGGTGGTATGTTCCTTTTCTCTTACAGAATGCTAACAGTCTCCTATAATGCGGGCCGCACGACTCTGTGCCTGGATTTCATGGTGTTTGCTCTGAGGCTGATCCACATCTTTGCCATCAATAAACAATTGGGTCCGAAGATCATCATTGTGGAACGAATGGTAGGTGTCTGTAAGCATGGCTGCAGCTTCAAGAAGGATTAGAATCTCATGGGTAAAGTATTTTCTTTATCCTTTCATTGACATTTATTTTGATTTTACTTTGTGATATTACTGGTGCTCAGGCTGAACTCCAATAATGTCACAATGTACAATATGTGCCACGATGCCCCGCAGAGCAGATTAACGCTTGCTCAGCACTGTGCTAAACGATCACAGCTGCAGGGAAAGTGATGGCCTAGTGGTATTATTGCTGGACTGTTAAGCCAGAGACCCAAGAAATGTTCTGTGAACCCAGGTTTGAATCCTGCCACGGCAAATGGTGGAATTCGAATTCAATAAAAATCTGGGATTAAGAGTCTAATGATGACCATGAATTTATTTTTAATTGTCATGAAAAACCCATCTGGTTCACTAACACCTTTTAGGGAAGGAAACTGCCATCCTTACATGGTCTGGTCTACATGTGACTCCAGACCCACAGCAATGTGGTTGACTGTTAACTGCCCTCTGGGCAATAAATGCTGGTCTAGCCAGTGCTGCCCACAAAACATGAATGAATTTTTAAAAATGCCACTCCAGGAAATGGCCCCAAAGTTCCTGATTCTGCAAAGGGGAAGATTTGCCCTGTTGACCTCTGCTGGAAAGTACATGTGTGACAGGTGAATGACCAAAAGAATGAGTTTGACTCCAGGATTAAGCACGAGGGTAGACCATTTGCAAATGTGCCCGGAATAGGAATCTGTAACTTTCAAGAGAGAGTAAATAGACAAATATTCAATGATGCAACCAACAAAGGGGAAGAATTTTTTTCTTTGAAGTGAATTGAGCGAAGTCTTTTGAAATGCTTGAACTTTGTCTGATTTTGATATTTCCAATTTGAAGAATGCGTGTTTAATCATGATCAAAAGGTGGCATAAACTGCTGTGGGTAGGCAATGCTACCTGATCTTGCTCAGGGCACCAATTATTGCACCTAGGAACTCAAATCTGACCTGGTTCCATAGCTGTCACCTCAGGAGATGTGCTCCAAGGATGTGTGAAGCTGTAAAATGACACACACTCCCAGTACAAATAATGCACAGAGCACAATGTCCAAGTAGCTACAATAAGTTTTTAATTCGTATTGTGCCTTCAACGTAGCAGCAAAGTCCCAAGGTATTCCACAGGAGCATTTAACAGAATAACAATTAAGACCAATGCACATAAGGAGTGACCAAAGGAGATTGTCAGATGGTTATAGAGATTGGTTATATATCTTTAAAGGAAATTTAGACAGGGAATTCCATAGTTAGCATCCTTAGCAGCTGAAAGCATGATCTTGAATGGTGGAGTGAAATGGGGTTGGGAAAGTTTGCCATGGAGAGATTTGAAAAATCAAGGTGTTGCTTAATCAGGAGCCATTTGTTGGCTAGTGAATGCAAGAACAATGATGAACCCGAACAGTACATTAGAAGACAGGCAGTATAGTTTTGAATGGCACATTTATGGAAGGGAAGGAGGTGCACAGAAACAGCAGAGTCTATATGTAACAAAAGCATGAATGATGGCTTCACCTAATGTGTTGAGGAGTGAGAACAAGGTGATAAAGGTTGAAGCAGGGAATTGTTGTGACGGTTTGGATGTGTGGACGAAAACTCATTGAGCTCACATGCAGCATCAAGGCTGTGAATAGAGTGGGAAGCAGCTTCAGCTTGTTTCCAAAGAGTAGTCTGTTTGTGAAATTCATAAAGGGGACTTACGACAACAACGACAACTCCAGACTTCCCAACATTTAACTGAAAGAAATTTCTGCTCTGCCACTCCTGAATATTGATCAAGCTGATAGATAGATAGATAGTACCGAGACTAGTATTAACACTGGCGATGACTGGTAATTAAAGATAAAGTCTAATGGACTTTTCCTCTTTGATCAGGCTCTTGCTGAGATGCAGGCTGGTTACTTTTATAATTGTGTATAAAGTTAAATAGAGGATTGTATTCTGTAAAACCAGTAAGAACTGCATTAGTTGACAAAGATAAATGACCTTGCTGAGTGTTATTAAGCTGTTGAAGCATGTGAATTATCACAATTGAGCTTAATCTCATATTCTTATGCAATGCTCACATAAATTTCCCTGCAGCAACAACTGCATAGTGATCAAAAGCCGAGGCTATGTTGAAATGGTTTTCTTTAACCAAGATGCTCTTGTCAATTTTAGCGCTCAGCTCATCATCCTCACTGAAATTGTTTAATTCAGCAATGATTGATGAAGGGATGGGGAATGTCAGCAGTGTGTAACAAAGCCAAATAGACAATAACACTGAGTTACACAAATCACTGGAGAGCTTACAGATAAACTTGTTCATGTGACTCACTATCTTCACTTGTGGCTGTACAATTACCCATACTTACAAACTGACCTGACCAAACGTGTTGAAGATGGAGCAGATCTGAGCTAATGTTTTGGCTCTTTCACTTGTGTTAATTCCTCCAACAGATGAAAGATGTCTTCTTCTTCTTATTCTTTCTGACTGTTTGGCTCATTGCTTATGGCGTGGCCACTCAGGCTCTGCTCCACCCCAATGAGACTCGCGTGGATTGGATCTTCAGGAATGTTCTCTACAGGCCTTACCTTCAGATATTTGGCCAGATTCCCCTGGATGAAATAGACGGTACGTGATTTAAGTCGTAACCATATGGCTCTGTGAGATCCACACATCAAAATGTGCTGTCTGAGAGGGAGACAGAAGTAGATAATTGGATACAAGCTCATAAAAGGAAAGATTTGCACGTGGTTTTGGGGAAAGTGCAGGGGATTGGAACTAAACGAATAGCTCTTCCAGAGAGTGGGTATGTGTATGAAGAGCCAATTGCTTTCCTTGATGACGTACGATTCTCAAGTTCTGTATGAGCTGTTTGGGACATATTGGGATGTTACTGGGCAGTAATACACTTTTTTTAAAATAGAGAAATTCTGTGCTTTACTGTTATTTCTTTAACTTCATGTTGTCACATTCTAGAGGTTCGGATGGTCAACCGATCCTGCTTCAGTAACCAAGCCAACATGACAAATGAAGATAATTTACCCTATTGCATTAATCGTTATGCAAATTGGCTGGTCATCATGCTTCTGGTTGTCTTCCTGCTGGTCACTAACGTGCTGCTGTTGAATCTTCTAATTGCAATGTTCAGGTGATGTATGAGACATCCTGCACATGGGATTTTGTGAGGCTTCTCCGAGTCCGGGTTCTGTAAATTTGGTTGAAAGTTGGTAAAATTCTGAGGAAGTCTAAATCATCTGAATTTCTTGACAAAATTATGTCAAGAAATAGGGTAAACCCCATGTAAAATTGTCCCCCATAGGGTACTGACTTCCACTCTTTGCCACAGCTCATGTAGGGGTATCAGGAGAAAGCATGAATATAATATTGAGATAGAGTATCAGCCATAATCACATTGAATGGTGAAGTGGACTCAAAGGGCTGACTGGCCTACTCCTGTTCTTAGTTTCTATCAGTTTGCCAGAATAATAGTTAAGAATATCCAGTGCTAGTTGGAATGTTTGGATCATATCATTGACATTTCCTTCAGATATAGGGTTGTACCTGAAAATGTGTTGGCCTGGATTAACTCTGTTGACATTCTATTCTGCAATTTTGAATTACACTGTGCCCAATACCAAAGGGAAATGATGCAATTGGATTAACCAAAATGAGCTTGTGTGCCTCTGTCCAAATTTGTGACAGACCACATTACAATCAAAAGAGCTTGCAACGGCAGTGAGTGAGTGATGTTTTCCTGACATGTTTGCAAAATTTTAAAAAGTATTTTCCAATTACATCAGCTCCAAAATGCAAGTTGGCCAACATTTTTCTAACATGCTACTGATTATTAAGCTGCTTTGAGAAAAACAAAAACAGATTTGAAGCATATTTCTCAGCAAATAAACCTTCAACTCCTAAATGCCATATTGGCTTACATTTTCTAGGTAGCACTTTGTGCACTGTTTAAATGCCAGGTGTAACCCACTGATTTTAAATGGGTTTCCACTGTCATTGTAATAAAGCTACTGGGAGGAACAAAAGGGAGACTATGCCTCCTCATTCATCTCAACCTGTCTGCACTCTTTGACCACACAAACCTCCTTCAATTCCCTTCTCTCTTTCATCACCCTTGCTTGATTTTATTGATATCAACCTAATCTTAACACTTGCAATGGCTTCAATTCTCCTGCACCCATCCCTTGCTCCCCAGTAATTTTATTCTTGAATCCTCTGACTCATCTACTTGCTGTCCCTTGGTGACACCATATAAAAACCTGACACAATATAAAAACATAACACCAGGTTCCACATGAACATCGCAGCTATCCCACTTTTCTCTACTGCTGAACTCTCACACTACTTGTCTGTCATGTAGTATTGAGTACACAGTTTCTATTACTAAACAGGGAGTAGAACAAAACCATTGCTTTGGTCCCCTACACAAGCCATTGTTTCATCCTAATCCTTGTTAATTCTATGAAGCCCAGCCAGACTGTTTGGAACATTGGTGTTGTTTGACATAGAGATGGGCTTGTGATGCTGTGGTAATGTCCCTATCTCTGGACCAGGAGGCCAGGATTCAAATCCCACCTGTATAACATCTTTGAACACAGAACTGCTGGAGATCTGAAACAAAAACAAATTGCTGGTGAAACTCAATAGGTCTGTGGGAAGAAAGCAGAGTTAATGTTTTAAGTCCAGTGACTTTTCATCAGAACAACTCCAACCCTGCCTGAACTCATCTGCTTCTGAAACTCTCCTTCATATGTAACAGCTAGAAGGAACCAAGAGAAAGCATCACTTTTATTTTTATAAAACTTTCAGACGCAATTATTCCAGCAACTAAATAACATGAGCATTGGTGAGTCAGTTGGGAAAATGGGATTCCTTACATTGACAGAAGAAAAAATACACAATTTTGCAACCAAAATCAGAAAGTGGGAGTCAAGAATCTCTGCAGTGAATTGCAAGTGGTCTATTTGTATACTGTTCGTGCCTAACCTTACTTCATTGATATGTATTTTCCTATTCTCCCATGTGCTGGATAGAAATTAGATAGCAGCAATCCTAAGCGTGAAAGGAAATTTAACCCCAACTTTCCACGTGTCCCTGGGGCCCGCCATCTTGGCCAGTCACCAACATATCAGGGCACACTATAAGTCAGTGACTGTCCATACGGTCATCCATAGTGGTTTGAAATTTTAGACTTTCTGCATCCTTACAACACATCACTGACCCAGTTACAGCACAGTCCTGCACTTTAGAGCTGCACATTGGATCTCACTAGTACCTTTCATTGTAAGACAAAAGACATAGGAGTGGAAGTAAGGCCATTTGGCCCAGAGTCCACTCCACCATTCAAATATGGCTGATGGGCCTTTCAACGCCACTTACCCACACTCTCCCCGTATCCCTTAATTCCTTAAGAGATTAAGAATTTTTCAATCTCTGCCTTGAAGACAGTCAACGTCCCAGCTTCCATTGTGCTCCATGGCAATGAATTCTACAGGCCCACCACTCTCTGGCAGAAGAAATGTCTCCTCATTTCCATTTTAAAATGACTCCCTCTAATTCTAAAGCTGTGCCCATGGGCCCTAGTATCCCTGCCTGACGGAAACAAATTCCCAGTGTCCACACTTTCTAAGCCACGCATTATCTTGTAATGCTGCTGCCAGGACTTGCACAGGCACCTATCCAATTGATTTGACCAGAATCCATCTCAGGGCTTCTCACTTCCTCTCTTACCGCTCAATCACTTTGTGCCTAGTTGGATACTCACATAATTTCTGCTTTGTCTTGCTTTTTGGCCCCTCAATCAGAACCTAAAGGCTCAGGAGTACTTCAGTCTTTCCTTGCTTTTTGCTGCAGCTGAGGCCTTTGGCAGCATTACCTATTGTTTCAGGAAGTCACTGTCACACATGGATCTCCGAGGTCCACACGGACAAAAATAAAATTAGCTGGAACACTGGCCAGTGGCTTACCTGGCAAACTAACTGCATCTACTTCAACCAAATGGCCATATCTCATATTCTACAGGGAGTTGGCCTCAGTCAGGCTCATGCCTTGCTAATTAATCGTGCCTTTGTGTTCATCTTAAAGAACTTTGCTGTGGTTACTTTTAACCAACAGGTTGGGAAAACATTCATTTGGGCCTACAATGGTAAGGGAACAAAGGAAATTCAAACTATACCTCACTGTCTCAGGCTTATGAGCGTACAATTCAATCATAATTTATTTTCACCCTTTCTCTGGGACACATGCCTTTGGTACATTTAGATTTAAAATTTCCAATTCACTTGATGTCAGCTTCATATCATCTAACTTGTATTAAATGGAGTTAATCCAAAATTCTGCTCATATTATAACTCAGTTTGCTCATCATCCTGCATGATCTACACTGGCTATTATTCGGAGAATTCCTCAATTTTAAAATCATCATCTTTGTTTTCAAGTTTATCCTTGCCATCGTCTGTTCCAACCTCTAATCCACTCCAGCCCTGCACTTGTTAAATCTCTGAGCACCTCTAATTCTGGCATTTTGGTTAACCCGATCTAATCTCTTCACCTTTTTGGCAGTTGTGCCTTAAGCTGCCTGAGCCCTAATAACTGGAAATCCCTTTCTAGGTATTCCAGCATCTATCTCTCCTTGAAACATCTCCTTACCCAAGCTTTTGGACAACTGACCTAATTAGCTCTTCTACTTGCATGTCAAAGTTTTTAATCAGTCATGCTCATTTAAGAGGTTTAGAGGTGCTAAAGAAATTCAAGCCTTTATTGTATGTTTTGTTGCCCCATACAAGGCGCAAGATAGACCAAAGATTCGTAAGTAAGGAGTTCCTTGCTTGATCCATAGAAAGGCACCCAGTAGTACAGTGATTACCCAGTGAGGAGAGTGCACCAACAAGTGCATAAGTACAGCCACCTCTGAGTGGAGTCCAGTCGTAGCAAGTGATTAGATCCTAGAGATAAAATAACTGTTGTTGTTCCATACATAACACATCATTGGAGCAGTACTAATGTTCAACAATTCCCCTTCCTCCTGCCCAAGGGAATATCCAATATTTCCTTGGTATGGAGGCTGGAGGGTGCCAGATGTGTATCTGATAAAATTCTTGTGATAGTATTTGCTGTAGTGGGTGTGATCTTGTAGCAACCATGAGGATTTATCATTCAATCAAATTCACAGGAACTGTGCTGTGTGCAGTGTGTCTGTGGATGTTGAATGCAGCATTGTAGATCATTTTTAAATGCTTTTCTTTCCATGGCAGCTATACCTTCCAGCTTGTCCAGGGAAACACTGACATATTCTGGAAATTTCAGCGCTACAACCTAATTGTTGAGTATCACAGCAGGCCTGCTCTGGCTCCACCCTTCATCATCATCAGCCACTTAAACCTTTTCATTCGAAAGATTATTAAAGAACCACAGCACAAGCAGGAGCATTTTGGTAAGTGACCTTCCCATGGAAGTGTGGATTGCAAGTCGTAGAGAGAAAACCCATGCACAAGAGATCCATTGAATTTGCTCCAGTGTCACATTTTACCATGGGAATGTTATTGAGTCACAGCCTTTTGGTCCAACTCATCCATGCCAAACTGGTTTCCCAAACCAAACTGGTCCCATTTGCCTGTGTTTGGTCCATATCCCTCTAAATCTATCCTATTCATGTTCCTGTCCAAACATCTTTTAAATGTTGTAACCTCTATCCTTCTGGTAGTTTATTCTATATATGCCACATCCTCCATGTGGAAAAAAAAAGCTCCCTTGGGTCCCTTTTTAAATCTTTCCCCTCTCACCTTAAACCTATGCCCTGTAGTTTTGAATGACCTCTATCCTGGGAAAAAGACCTTTGCTCTTCACCTTATCTATGCCTCTCACTCTTTTATAAACATCGATGAGGTTACCCCTCAACCTCCTACTTAATCTTGAAAATGTTATGATTCCTACAAAGGCCAATTTCATAAAACAACTAAGTTTACCATAAGACATAGGAGTAGAAGTAAGGCCATTCGGCCCATCAAGTCCACTCTGCCAAATGAATCAAACAGAACAAATTATTTGGAAAAATTTCACTTTTTTACATAACTTTAATAATTAAACTAGAATTAACATAAATACAAATTATTAGAATTTTAGACAACATACCTTTATTTCTCCTCCCACCCCACAAAATCCCCATACCACCCCACCCCACCCCCAAAAATACCCCACCCCCCCCCCAAAATTTCCCATCCCCCCCCCCAACCAAACCTCGCAAACAGCAACTGTCCTCACAATAAGGAGTGGAAGACGTGGAGTTAATAAAGATACTTTTTCTTCAATGTGTACCTGGATAGGTGGTTGGAGAAGACTGCTTAAGATTCTGAATAGTATTTTAGCTGATTGTAATGTTTGTGAAAATATACAAGGTAATTAATTCATTCAAGTATACACTAAGTAGCTAATTAAATCATTAAGGATGGCCAGGCAGGTGATGTCACAGCTGCAACATATGAGAGCCCCTGGATGCCACTGTGATCCAGGAAAAACACATCTGCAAGAAGTGTTCAAAGTTGGAGCTGTTTTGTTTGAGGTTATGAACTGGAGGTTGAACTACAATCACTGTAAAATATCAGGGAGAATGTGCTGTAACTTTTTGAAACAGGACACAATCATACCCCCTTAGAATATGGTGTTCTGATTTGGTCAGTATTCACAGGGGTAAGGGAAGTGTGATTTTTATGTGAGGTAGATAAAGAGACCAGAGCCTCATCCTTTGCAATTGTCAAACAGGTTTGAGGTTCTTTCAGTTTATTTGGATGAGAATGGGGTTGCAGGATGAATGAATCCACTGAATGTGGTACTGTTACACCAGAAGCCATGCAAGGGGGAGAGTAGATAGAAATATAACTGTATTAGGGGCAGTATAGTGAGGTAGATCGACACCATCCTCAGTAATGATCACCATGAGTCTAGAAGGCTCCATTGCCTGTCCTAGTGCTGTTTCATTTTGTTCAGGGGGAGGGAAGAACTTGCAGTGAGTGGGGGAGGATCCTGTTATCATGGTCCATGTGGGTACTAATAACATTGTGCAGAACATTTTATTTTTGCGATGACAGTCAGTATGAGGAGCTAAGCACCATATAAAGCAGGACCTCAAAGGGTAATCATCTCTGGATTACTACTCGAGCCACATACAAATTTGCATGGGGTACATCAGCATGCATAGCTCAAAGACTGGTGTGAGAAGAGTGAGTTCTGATTCATGGGGGGCATTGGATCTCACCAGCACACTGACAATCATGTGAGATTTTACCTACATATAGACTGGAAATCAGAAAGGCAAAGAAAGCCTTAGATAGGGAGTTTATATAAATAAAAGCAAAGTGCTGGAGAAACTCAGCAGGTCTGGCAGCATCTGTGGAAAGAGAAACTAAATTTATGTTTTGAGTTTGATATAACTTCTTCAGAACTATATTTGAAACAATGTTCCAAAGTCATACAATACTTGAAACATTATCTTTTACTTCTCTTTCCTCAGATGCTACCAGACCCATTGAGTTTCTCCAGCCCTTTCTGTTTTAGCTCCAGATCTCCAGTACTGAAGCTTTTTATATTATTGAGTTTATAGAATGAATTCCAGATTTCTTGGGACAGTATGTTCTGAAACTGATCAAAGTGCAGGCTATACTAGAGCTGGTATTGTGCAATAAGAATAGGATTAATGATTAATAGTTAAGGTACTCATAGGTAACAGTAACCATAATATGTTTGCATTTTTGCATTCAGTTTGTGACAGACATATCGGGGTGTCCAATGCATGAATCACAAAAGGCTAGAATAGAAGTATAGCAAGTAATTAGGATTGCAGTAGAATGTTGTTAGTTATTACAAGGGGAATTGAGTAGAAAAGTTGGATTATGCTTCAGTTATACTGGCTGTGGTGAGACCACATCTGAACTATTGTGTACAGTATTGGTCTCCTTATGTAAGAAAGGATGAAAATGCATTGAAAGCAATTCAGATAAGGTATAGCAGGCTAGAACAGATGGGTTGCTTTACAATGAAAGTTTGTTCAGACTAGCCTTTATCCACTGGAGTTCAGAGGAGAGGCGACTTTATTGAAATTCAAGGTCCCAAGGGATGTTGACAGGATGCCTTCTCTTGTAGGAGAATCTGGATGTGGGGTCACTGTTTAAAAGTAAGGGGTCACCCATTTTTTGGAAAAATAAAGGCCATTAGGTAATTTTAAAAAATTCCCTCTGAGAACTGAGAAGCTATGGAATCTTTTTCCTAAAAATAGGGTGGAAGTAATGTCTTCAAATGTTTTGAAGACTGAAGTGGATACATTCTTGGTAAGGAAGGGGGTGAAACTTGATCATGGACAAGAAATAGGAGTGAGATGTGGCAATTTAGCCCTCAAACTCTCCTATCTATTCTATATGTTCATGGGTGATCTGCCCCAGACCTCAACTCCTCTCTTGTGCCAGCTCCTAATAATCCTCAATGTTTCAAAAACCTACTTCCCTCCTCTTTAAATACTTGCGGTTATCCTGCCTCCACAACTCCCTCTCCAGTACAGAATTTCAGACACTTACTACCCTTTAGGAGAAAAAAAATCTCTTCTCAATTTTAAATGAGTATCCTCTTATTCTGTAACTATGTTCCCTAGTTTTAGATTCCCCCAGTAGTGGAGACATTTTAACATCTATCTTGACAAGCCCCTCGCCATCTTAAGTTTCAAGTAAGGTCTCACATTCATACTTCTAATGGATAAAGGTCTGCCTTATCAAGAAGATAATCCCTTCATTCCAGGAATCAGCCTATTGAATCTCTTTGAAACTGCCTTCAACACCTTTTTTTAAAATACAGGGACCAATGCTATGTACAGTACTCCAGAGGCCACCTCACCAACATATGTTACAATTGTAACAGAACTGTCCTAGTTTTAAACTCCACCTCTGGACAATGAATCCAAAATTCCATTTGCCTTCCTAATTACTTGCTGCCAAGATTAGAATGTGGTGCTGGAGAAGTACAGCAGGTCGGACAGCATCCGAGGAGCAGGAAAATCGATGTTTCAGACAAAAGCCCTTCATCAGGGATTTAGGTTTTTGCCCGAAACATCGATTTTCCTGCTCCTCAGATGATGCATGACCTGCTGTGCTTTTCCAGCACTACTCTAATCTTGACTCAATCTCCAGCATCTGCAGTACCAACGTTCGCCTAACTACTTGTTGCGCCAACTTTGTGTTTCATGCACTAAGACACCCAGATTCTTCTTGTTTTCTTGGATTATCTCTCCATTCAAGCAGTAGCCTGTCTTTTGATTCTTCCTACTGTAGTGAATTACCTCCCACACTCTTACATAAAACTTCATCTGGTAAATGTTGCTTACTGATTTAACCAATCTGTATCCCCTTGTAGATCCTTTCTCTTCTTCACAACATGCCCTTCCACATTTTTCTTTTAATATTGTCAGCAAATTTGAATACATGACATTCTGACCCTCCCAAGTCATGATTATAGATGGAACATAATTAAGAAAATAACAACTAAGACTGATCCTTGTGCCACTCCACTAGTTACGTCCTTCGAACTAGAAAAAAGACCTATTAATTCCAACTCTGTCTGTTAACCACAATAAACGGTAAGCAGGAGTGGGGGGTCTATGGTAACAATTAAATCAGCTATAACCCTATTAAATGGTTGAGCTGACTCAAATGGCTTACTGCTACTCCTTGTTCATATTTGGTGGGGAGGGGGTGAACATAGCATAATTAATTGTCATAAGGCAAGATTCCGATTAGTTTTGTCAGGGCAGCTTTATGTTCCTTTTAAGATATAGTATAAAAAGCCTTTTTGAAAGGAAATGTGTGTCATAAATATGATCTGGCAGCATATTGTGCATGTGGAAAGATCTATGCTTGCACACTTTGTGAAACTCTTGTCAGTTTAAAAAAAACCATGGCAGCTCCCAAGTAAGCACAGTAGATCTGGGCAAACAGGATGGAATGTTATCACAGGTGGGTTTACTGCACATACATGTTTTGCTCAGGTATACTGAGAACGGTCTTGGGGTGTCGGCAGCCGTTTACTTTTCCTCAATGCTCTGGAAATCAGTGATCCATGCTGAAGCCCAGTGCTGTGCTTGTCAGTGTCTGAGACACTTGAGATTGGCAAAAGGCATCATGGCCGAATCCCTGTTCCATGCCCGCAGATGTTGCTATCAACAAATGCACGACTTGGGTAACCATTAGAAATTGGTGCTCCAATCCTTTTCTTTCCCCCTTTCTTAATTTAAAGTTGTCATAAATTCCTACTCACTGTGCTTTTGAAGTCAAAAAGACGGAGTTGAATTTGTAACCCTCAGCTCTGCATGGCTCAGTAGTGACTTAAACTGTAATTTCAGACACTACTCCCTAGTATCACAATGCTGTTTTTTTTTGGAAGGTTACTGATTAGATTAGATTAGATCAGATTACAGTGTGGAAACAGGCCCTTCGGCCCAACAAGTCCACACCGACCCGCCAAAGCGAAACCCACCCATACCCCTACATTTACCCCTTACCTAACACTACGGGCAATTTAGTATGGCCAATTCACCTATTGAACTCGGGTCTCTGGTGCTGTGAGGCAGCAGTGCTAACCACTGTGCCACCGTGCCGCCCACTGCATCCTTGAGTTTTTTTTTTCCAGAGATGTTCTAACAACCCAAAGTTCCATCATATCTGAAGTTTGAATGGTTCATTGGAGCCTTTTTGTTTACCCTAACAGATAGTGCTTCAGGCCAAAAGCTTTCAAGTCTTTTTTTGAAAATAAAACTGGTATAGTCAAGGGAGCACGGCCAGCTCTCTCGCTGTGCAGTTCTATTCAGTTCGGGGGTTAATTGAGTCAGGGTCACAGTTGAAACTGGAAGCTTGTTTCTCTTTCCTTCTGACTTCATAAGCTATTTGTGTCTTTTTACTCTTTGTGCTAAGGGATGTTTTTATTGGGACTGTTGTAAGTATTTTCAGAACAGCATCATTAAGTCGGATTAAGATAGGATAAGTTAGCCGGTTTTCTATTTTCTGGTTTCATTCTGTAATTTTGTAAATAAATTCTGTTTGTTTAAAATTTGGTAGTTGAACCAGCTAATTCAGTCAGGAATATCCACTATACACTTAGCTAAAACAAATAGCAAAGTTATGGTCTGGGCTACCTTCTTAAAGGTGTTTTGAGGGGTTAGGCCTGGTCTATAACTCTAGTGCCTATTTAATTTAGGCATTATTTATAAAAATCATATATAATTTTTATATATGAGGCCATACTGGATTTGGTTCTGGGTAACGAACCAGGCCAGGTGTTAGAATTGGAGGTAGGTGAGCACTTTGGGGACAGTGACCACAATTCGGTGACTTTTACTCTAGTGATGGAGAGGGATAAGTGTGCACTGCAGGGCAAGAGTTATAGCTGGGGGCAGGGAAATTATGATGCGGTGAAGCACGACTTTGGATGTGTGGCTTAGAAAAGTAGGCTTCAAGGGAAGGGCGCAATTGATATGTGGAGCTTGTTCAAGGAGCAACTATTGAGTGTTCTTGATAAGTATGTACGTGTCAGGCAGGGAGGAAAGGGTCGTGTGAGGGAGCCGTGGTTTAATAAGGAATTGGAATCCCTTGTTAAATGGAAGAGAGCAGCCTATGTAAAGATGAGGCGTGAAAGTTCAATTGGGGTGATTGAGAGTTATAAGGTAGCCAGGAAGGATCTGAAGAGAGAGCTAAGAGCAGCAAGGAAGGGACATGAAAAATCCTTAGTTGGTAGGTTAAGGGAAAACCCAAAGGCTTTCTATAGATATGTCAGGAATAAAAGAATGACTAGGGTAGGAATAGGTCCAGTCAAGGATAGTAGTGGGAAGTTGCGTGTGGAGGCTGAAGAGATTGGGGAGACACTGAATGAATACTTTTCGTCAGTATTCAATCAGGAACAGGACATTGTTGTCAATGTGAGTACTGAGACACAATTAAGTAGAATGGATGGCTTTGAGGTATGTAGAGAAGAGGTGTTGGAAATTCTGGAAAGGGTGAAAATAGATAAGTCCCCTGGGCCTGATGGCATTTATCCTAGGATTCTCTGGGAAGTAAGGGAGGAGATTGCAGAGCCATTGGCCTTGGGTTTTATGTCCTCATTGTCTACAGGAATAGTGCCAGAAGACTGGAGGATAACAAATGTGGTTCCCTTGTTCAAGAAGGGGAGTAGGGATAACCCTAGCAACTATAGGCCGGTGAGTCTCACTTCTGTTGTGGGCAAAATCTTAGAGAGAATTGTAAGGGATAGGATTTATGAACATCTGGATAGGAATAATGTGATCAAGGATAGTCAGCACGGTTTTGTGAAGGGCAGGTCGTGCCTCACAAACCTTATTGAATTCTTCGAAAAGGTGACGAAGGAGGTTGATGAGGGGAAAGCGGTAGATGTGGTATATATGGATTTTAGTAAGGCGTTTGATAAGGTTCCCCATGGTAGGCTACTGCAGAAAATACGGAGATATGGCATAGAGGGTGAGTTGGAGGTTCGGATTAGGAATTGGCTGGATGGAAGAAGACAGAGGGTAGTAGTTGATGATAAAGATTCATCTTGGAGTGCCGTTACTAGTGGTGTTCCGCAAGGATCTGTTTTGGGACCATTGCTGTTTGTCATTTTTATAAATGACCTGGAAGAGGGGTTAGAAAGTTGGGTGAGCAAGTTTGCGGATGATACGAAAGACGGAGGAGTTGTTG
>NC_057725.1:56442474-56533814 GCF_004010195.1 Chiloscyllium plagiosum | reverse complement strand
CTTTTTCTATGTATGGAGTCAGCTATTACGAGGGGGCATAGCTTTAAATTAAGGGGTGGTAGGTATAGGACAGAAAATAGGGGTAGATTCTTTACTCAGCGAGTCGTGAGTTCATGGAATGCCCTGCCAGTAGCAGTGGTGGACTCTCCCTCTTTATGGGCATTTAAACGGGCATTGGATAGGCATATGGAAGATAGTGGGCTAGTGTAGGTTAGGTGGGCTTGGATCGGCGCAACATCGAGGGCCAAAGGGCCTGTACTGCACTGTATTTTTCTATGTTCTATAATTTCATTTAAAGATATGATAGCAAATGAAGAAAGACTTTCATTCATTTCGTACTTTTCACTGGATGTCTCAAAGTGCTTTACATTCAATGATATTTCTGAAATAGATGTTGAGGTATCATGGATGCTTGGAGCCTTTTCAAAGTAAGGAGAGAAGCTAAATTAAAGCTCTAAAACTATATCAGAGAAGCACTGGTATAGATTGCCCAACACAAAGGGATGCCATGCCTTTATCAATCATTTCAGGCATGGGTTTGTTTATTTTATGTTGGTATGATGATGCAAACCAGATCAACAATTGCATATTTATCACACTGGGACTTGCATTTATTTCAAGTGCCCAGGCTGAAGCACAAGGTTTCTGCTCCCAATAATGATCTAGTAACCTTACTCCAAGCACATGAAGATCTGACCAGGATGAATTTGGAATATTTAGCATGGTCACAGTCTGCCAAACACACAATACAATTTCATGCTTGAAGATTATTCACTTGAGTGTGGCATCTCATATCAGATATTCCAAAAGTTCTGTTGGTGACCAGATAGTGGAGCAGAGAAATAGAACTGAAAATCGATGAGAAAAAAATGAGTTTGGTTTTATTTTTAGCAGAGAAATGACTGTAGAACTCAACATCACAAGGATTTGTTTCTTGTTTGCATTTCATTTAGAAAAGCACTTACCAGAGACCTTGGACCAGAAGCTCAGAATCTGGGAGTCTGTGCAAAAAGAAAATTATTTAGCCAGTTTGGAAAAGGGAAAGAAAGAAAGCAGCACTGAAAGATTGAAGAAGACATCAACCAAGTAAGTGGAGTTAGAATGAGAAATGGTCCTGACAGTATAAACAGTGTTAATTGTGGCCAATATCTTGGCTTGGTAGGTCAATACTTTGGAATTCCTCACCTAACACCACCATGGGATCATCTGCAATTCATAGGATGGGCATTGCATATAGCATTATCAGAGTTGTCCTCACCTTTTGAACAAACTTAAAACTAAATCCAAAAATGAAAGTGCTGGATGAACCTCTCTGAAGGAACATGGTTAAAAAATAAATTCCAGCATCATTAATGGGAAGTTCTTGCGTCCATAACACCCAATATGATTCCTACACCTTCTCAACTTGAATAATTTAAATGAAAACTGTTTATTTTCATATTTAATATTCTTTAAGTCTCGTTTCTTTCAGTGGTTTCTTTGGCAGGATTACTAGTGAGGAAAATATAAAATTTGCAAGGAAAATGAGGAAGGCCGTTCACCTCAGCTTGGCTATTCTGTCTTGTCCTCATGTGAGATCATTCAGCAGGCTCTTAATTTACTCAGGTTTGTGTAAAACTTAGTAAGGGCACCAGGGAAAATGCCAGTGCTCTTCATAATAGCAGCATGTAATTGTTCATAAGCACCGAGAATAGTTGGGAGCCTCATTTTAATGTCTCATTTGATAGATGGCACTTCCTCAGTACTGCATGGGATTGAACTGTGCTTTTTGTCCATCCTCCCAATATTGCTCTTATTTCTAAGTATCCATATAATGTCATTCCTGCTTAGTTTTGTCATCAACCAATTTTTCCAAATTCTCTTCCCCAGACCTTAAAAGGAGCACTCCCCACATTTTACAACTTTGCTAATTGCTTTATTTTTATTCTTCTCAATTTATTCCTTAAACTTCTTTCAAAAATTTTAGGTCCAAATCTGAGAATTGGATTCACTGAAAAGCCAAGTCTCCCAGTGCTTCCCCATAACTGTTATTCAGATGTTGATGAACTGTCAGCATCAACCTGGTACAGTTCAATATTATATTGCCTAAATAAAAGGTTGCCTGTTGTTTGTTTGATAGCGTCATTCATCTTGCTCCTCTGGAATTTTCTGTTGCGTATTCTTACAGGCCTGGATTCTGTATCGGCAACAAAGACAATGGTAATGATGCATCATGCTCACATGTACCATGTAGTGGACCTTTGTGTGGCAACTTCTATCGTAATTAAAGAACCATTACATTGTTGTTTACAGGAATACTGAGACCTGAGAGAGTAGGGCAAGAGAATGCCTCTTCCACCAAATCAAAAAGAACTTACTGAAATGTGTAGAGGTAGAAATTAAACTTCAGTGGTAATGCAGAAAAGATAGTAGGCTGTTCTTTAAACTTCATTCCACTGGCAGCAATGAAGGTGAATTTAAGATGCTGCACATAAACTTTGGCTGTTCCTACATCATCTGTTTTGCATCAGTGGACAAGGTGAAATTTCTACCTAATCAAATCTAATCCAGCAAACATCAGTATGTAAAATATGTACAGAGAAGTAAAGACAAATGGAATTGAGAGAGACTCAACAAAGAAACAAAGTAAAACAAGTTACTCCAATATCAAAAATTGTTTTTAAATTAATTCATGGGATGTGGACATCACTGGTAGGTGAGGTAGATAGGCCAGCATTGATTTCCCATCATGACTTGCCCTCATGATGATGAACAGCCTTCCCATTGCAGCCCCTGTGGTATAGGTACACTCTGTGCTCCCTTAGGAAGGTAGTTCCAAGATTTTGACTTAATCACAGTGAAAGAATGGTAATACATTTCCAAATAAGTAGAATGTCACTTGGAGGGGAATGTACAATTGGCAGTGTTCCCATGCACCTCCTTCTTTTGTGAGTTTTATAATTATGAAGACTTAAACCATGAAGAAGTCACTTCCACTTAAAATGGTCAAAGCCTGATTTTTTTTCCTGACATGTTTAATGGATAACCAGTGGGTACTGGAACTTCATATCCCTTAATGCTGACTCTGACAGAGAGCTCCAGGCTTATGGACAGCAGCCACCTTAGCAACATTTCCTAACGTCTGCATTCAAGGTTCACAAATGGAAACAAACTTTTAGGAGCTAGGTGACCAAGGATGGCACCTTCATATTTGTTCATGGGATCTATTAAAACAATTCTGCATTAGGGCACAGGAGACTGGAGATAGCATAATAGATCCTTACACTATAGAAACAGGCCATTCAGCCCAGAGTCTATACAAACCATCCAAAGAGTGACCCACCCTATCAATTAAACATGTGTTTCCAATGGCCGAAGCAACTAAATGGCATATCTTTGGATTGTGGGAGGAAACCAGGTTACCTGGAGAAAACCAATGCAGACATGAGGAGAATGTGCAAACTACACACAGTCAGTCACCCCAAGGATGTAAGTACACCTAAGTGCCTGGAGCTGTGAGGCAGTAGCGCAAACCAATGAGCTGCCGTGCACATACACCCTGTTCCGTAACTGCACTGCAAGTGTAACCAGTATTCCGTATGTCTGCTGCTTTCTGGTTTCTGTTCCTTGATTAAAATGGACTTGGAACACCAATGATTTCATTTTGATACCCAGATTTATTTTTAAATGAAACTTGAATAAGGAAGATGCATTCCCAAATTCAGTTGATGTTGTCTTTACATTTATCCTCGACTCAAATGAATCACAGCACAGGTCAAATTCAGCAGTATAATGACACTGTCAAAAGGCCTGTGTTCAAGTCTCACCTGCTCCAAGGTGTGTCTTAACATGTCTGAACTGGATGATTAAAAATATCTTCAATAACACTAGCAATTCCTTTTTAGGGTAGATTCATTATTGAAATCAATCAGTGGTCTTCAAGAACAAGAGAAACGTCTCGTAACACTTGAAACAAGGGTAGGTCAAACATTGTTCTGAACTTGTGGCATGTCATTCCAATGCTTTATGACTTCAAACACTAATATTTCCTTTGTAAACTCACCCGCAAAGGTAATGATCAAACTGGCAAGGAATGGGAGTTATGGTTGAATTTCTGACTTGATGTACAGCAAAAAATGTTGAAGAACACTGGTCCACATTACTGTCTTCAAGGAAACACATTTAGCTAATAGTTCCTGTGACAGACAGGCAAAATATTAACTTCTGAATTCCTTTATTTTGCTTTAAAAAATACAATGATCAGTCACTTAGCTAACTGAACATATGAAACAACTCGAGCACATAAGCATGTTTTGACAGTGAGGAAATAATTTTGTGGAACGATTATCTAGAAAAGTGTAAGTACTAAATTAATAGGAGGTCTGACATTACAGTTCACTGGATCTGTACTATACTAGATTGTCACAAAAGATAATATATTCAAACCCTTTGGATTGGTGCTAGTCTTAAAATAACACAACACTCGGCTGCAGGAACATACCAGCTCCAACTTGGATAACCCTACATTAACAATAAAAATGTGACATCAATTAAGTTGACAAGAGATGTCCGCTGCTTGCTGCATTCTGTTCCTTGATTAAACTTGACTTGAAATGCCAATGATTTCATTTTGATAGCCACATTTATTTTTAATGAAACGCAAATTAGGAAAATATATTCCCAACTTCAGTTGATGTTGTCTTTACAGATGAAATACTGCAGTGATGTTCTATCCTGGATGATTGAATCCTTTACTCAGCACAATATGCATTGCAGCAGACCACCTCCAACATATACAGGTATTCTTATTTTACATCAACTAAGCTTGCTGATACAGTAAGATGGTGGTTATGTTACTGGATAATTAAGTGAGGGGCCTGGACTAAATCTGAAGACTCATGTTCAAATTCCAAAACAGCAGCTGTGAAATTTAAACTGTTTATTAAATAAACATGGAATAAAATGCCAATATCTAATAATCACTGAATTGCTGAAACCACTTGGATAACCACAATTCAAATAGGAAATGTTTAAATAGGAGAGAAGACAGAATGACCAACGACTGCAAACTTGCTGCTTAATAATCCAACATTTTTGGTCTTATCTTCATTTCTCCTCCATGTTAGTTGCCATTAGGAAACTCAGTTTACTTTTTGTTTTTGTAAACACCATTTCCACTTCAACTTTGGTTCTCTCTTCTGTGTTTTCATCTGTGAGCTGCTCAGTGACCCCCAATATTGCTTGCAGCTGGAGAAGCTTTTAATGTCCACTTCAATAGGATACAAAAAAAAAGCTCTAATCTAATAGTCAGCCAACTGTAGTCTCTACTGTCTCTTGGCTGTAGTCTCCTTGCTCTCTTGTTGGTGCTACCATTGTTAGCACCTCCCTTAAACATGCCTATCTGCATATCCTCACAGCAATTTCCAACATTCTATGTGGGAATGCAAAACATACTTGCACTCTTTGTTCAATGTCTGAACCACCAATCTGTGTAGCTGTAACCTCAACTAAGTCTGGATTTTGCTTTCAGAACCTAAATTTGGTGACAATGAACTTCCTGATTTAATAGATTTAAGGAAGCTTGTAATATTGAAGCAAGTAAACAAGTTAAATAAGGTTCAAATCAAAGGCAACTCGTGTTCTTTGATTAGTGCCACTACATCTTTGATTGTCCAGTACAGCTTCAGATATTGATTTGATTCAGTGCTGACAAAATCATTAAACGCAGATTGCATCACAACTGTTGCATTTTGTAGTAGTTGGCTGTATTGACGAGAGGAGGTTGATATCATAACTAGAACATATTTTGAATGCAGATTATAGTTGTATAAGATAGGGAGCTGTTGCAGTCCAGTTTCCAACAAGATTCTGGGTGTGCTGAAGCAGTTTGCATACCATGTTGCCATGACCTTCATGTTCATCTTTGGCTGTAGCTTCATAAGTTGCCTTGTTGTTCTGTTGACAAAATAATTTAAAAATCCTGTGTCCTCTCCTCCACAAATACCCTTCTACCTGAATCATTATCTGGCTCAGCCTCTTAACGATCAAGCTCTTGTACATACCCTCATCACTGGATTCACTGTACTGATATCCTTTCAACCACCCTCCATTGTGTGGAAGTTTCTGCCACGGACCAAATAACACTTAAACATCATCCTATATTATAATGACTAAACTTTAGAAGTACCTCATTTAGGTCATCCAGAAATGTACTGTACAATTGGGCCTGTATTCCAGCCTTTTTCAGCTTCCTTCTCATCAGTTGTTATTTAAAATGCACGACTTTCAATTCTTTATTGCTTTGCTATCATCCTGTCCTATTCCCAAATCTTGTCTTTTTCCATAATCCACTCCCCCGACAAATTTTTTTTTTTGTACCTGTAAAGCAAGTCTACGTTTTGGACACCACACATAGAAACTCGAAGGAGTAGGCCATTGGCCCTTTGAGCCCGGTCTGCCATTCAATATGATCATGTTAGATTATAAGACCATAAGAAATAGGAACAGGAGGCAGCTGTTCAGCCCTTCAAGCCAGCTCTGCCATCCAAGAGGATCATGGCTGATCCCACATTCCTCATATCCACTTTCCTACATTTTCTCCGTAACCTTGATTCTCCTACTGATCAAGAATCTATTTAATTCTGATTCTTGATCTCAATGTCATACTCCCATTTTCTCTTACTCCTTGATGCCTTTAATATCGCATTATCAGCTTCTTTGCTCGGTGACTCAGCCTCCACCTCCTTTATATGGTAGTGAACTCTACAAGTTGATCACCCTCTTAGTGATGTCATTTTTCCTCATCTCAGTTATATATCATTTCAGCATATAGGCCATCTATATGCTGAGACTATTATATATGCTTTATCCCCAGTTACTATGATAGCACTGAGATTGTAATGTGGGACATGAACCACATCCAGGCCATAGATAAGGATGTTTCCCAGATCTGTTCCCTTAAGGGCATTAATTCACTAATTGTTGTTTTAAAAAGAGAAACTGGCAGCTTTCATGGGTATTTCGAGCTCACTTGATAGCAGCTTGTGGAATTCTTTTTCACAGTTTGCAATGAGTTCCAGCTAACAATGACCACTTTTGTTAAAAGTTAATTCCACACAAGTCGCTGCTGACATAATTCACATAACTGCAATTCCCTGCAAATCAGAAATTAAGACTGCCTGAAATCCAAAGAGGAGAAGCTGGAACAGAATTGTTAGTTTCCAAACTTTACTTACCATCAGTATTGCTACACATTGACCAAGTTCACCTGGCATGTAACTGCCTCCTCAGTGCACAGGATTCAGGGAGGCATGTCCGAAATCTGCTAAATACAACAATATTCAGATTATGGACTAATGGTTCTGCTAAGGGAGCTGTAAACAAGGCATTTTCATGTTTGCATGAGCCCTATTTATAGAGCTCATGCAAACAGAAATCATGCAGTATTTTTCCCAGCTGGAGCCAGTCTCCATAAATCACATGGGTTCTGATAAAGCATTTGCCACCAATCTTTACCAAAGCTATGCAGTAACACATTGTCACTACATAATTATGTTGCCTGCACAGGAAAACCTGAAAGCAAAACATAGGAGTTGCTAGTCAAAAAGAGGGCAAGGGCCTCACCTTTTTTTCCTTGGATCAGATGTGCAGAGACATGAGAAATCACAGCTCCACAAACCTGGCCTTTTGGCTTTTGTGAAAAATGGGGCCATACCCATCTCCAACTTTCAGTCTCTAGGGTGAAAGGGCAGGATGGATTGGGAGATGGATCTGGTAACCTGGGAAGATGCTGCCAATTCCTGAGGTTGACTGTGTAGAAAGCCTGTCTCAGGGTTCCAGCACTAACATCAAACTTAAAAAAAATTAAACCATGGACCTTCTCACCCACTCCCCATGCCTCTCCACTCAATCATCATGCCATCTTATGCATATTTACCCATTCCCCCATGGCCTTAATCAACTCCAGTGTCCCTTATAATCCTGATACTAATTTATAATCCCTACCATTTGATCTTCCTTTTCCAAGTCAGTTCATCTGGTATCCATCATGGACAAATCTCAGGAGGTATACTGTGTTGATATAGTATTACTATCTTGTTTTATCCATGAATTTGTTTTTCTAAAATCAATACATTGAAATTCTTTCAACTAATCACTCCTGATCAGAAACAATTATTGTTTATTCCTTATGTAAGTAATTTTGAATTCATAAGCAGTTGGAGCTGTCCATCAAAATGCTCACTTGTTAGGTACCCCATTGTGAAAATTAAAGTTTGGGAAATCAGTAATGCAGCTAAAATTCTATAATGGCTTTATAAATAGGCACCCCGACATATTTTAAACACAAAACTGCAGATGCGGGAAATCTGAAACACAAACAGAAATTGCTGGAGCAACTCAGCTGGTCTGATAGCATCTGCACAGAGAGCAGAATCAACATTCCATGTCCAGTGACCTTTCATTTCTGAGGGATCGCTGGATTCTGAACGTTAACTCTGCTTTCTTTGCACAGATGCTGCCAGCATAAGACTGTCTAGGAATCTCCTCTCAGCAGAGATTGAAATAGGAATATTATATACTTTTTGACAAACGTCATAACATTGTTTGTGAATTTACTTTGAAGTCAATTTTAAAATGCTTGAATTTCCTTAAAATTGATTCTTAACCAAGTCCCCTTCCAAACTATTACAGCTGAACAAATAGGGGTCCAGCTGTGTAGAATTAGATATGACACTAAACTGCTCATTCTTTTTAAACACTATTTGTTGGCTCAATATAATGTATTTTAAATGGTGATGGAGTTTACTTTGCCTGGTTGACATGAAATCCAGTTGACATGAAATCCAGTAAGATAAATCTACTGCACTATTCAAAGTTGCTTTATTTTACCCACAGCAAGTACTATGTTGACAAATCAGTCATGAGTATCAGGTATTAATAGCCATTTAAAACTAGTTCTTCCTTCCTGCCTTTAGCAAGTTGTATTATGTATCAGTGACTGAAGGGGAGAGATAACTTTTTCCATATAAAGTACGTCAATATATTTTTCAACCACTCTAGATTCTCCAACTCCAGTCTGCAAAAAGCAGCCACTCCATGCACCATCAGATGACTGTCCAGCAGCCAGGACTCCAACAGCCATGCAATACATCGATGACGAACTCCAAAATGATGGACCACATTATATTCCAGTACAGAACAATAATTGAGAATCATTTCATCAAACATGCATCTTTCTATCCTCTGTGCCAACATCAGATGGAAGTTTGATAGCCATGTTCAAGAACTTGTATTTTAATTCTAGTAGAAAATGTTTGTAGCAATTTGTTTAAACAGGGGTGGGAAAAGTGTGATATACAGTCTTAGTAAATTAGACACCAAAAAAACTTTCACTGATTCAGTGAGATTTAAAGGTTGTATTTCTTTTAAAACACATTTAATTTCTATTTATGTAAGTCTTCAATAATGTAAATACAAAGCTAACCTTAAAATAAATTTTATCTACAGCTACTGTTTGAAGTGCTTTTGGCAACATTTTAATACATCACTGTTGAGTATATGCTTAAGATTAGATTAGATTAGATTACTTTACAGTGTGGAAACAGGCCCTTCGGCCCAACAAGTCCACACCAACCCGCCGAAGCACAGCACACCCATACCCCTACATTTTACTCCTTACCTAACACTATGGGCAATTTAGCATGGCCAATTCACCTGACCTGCACATCTTTGGACTGGGGAATTGAACCCGGGTCTCAGGCGCTGAGAGGCAGCAGTGCTAACCACTGTGCCACCGTGCCGCCCACAATTAATTGCCGTAAGTCTCAACTCAGTACAGCAAGCTTGCTCCATGATGGGATTTTAACACTCCACTGTAATACTGAAATTTTACAGTGGAGTGTTTAACTTCACTTCGTCAGAGATCCCAGGTGGTTCTTCTGGTATCTCCTAACATGCTTTCTTCTCAAGGGTTATTTGTGGAATTTTCTTGTGCATGATTATACACATCATATTTGTCTACACAAATAAAGTGCTGCACCTCATTTATTTTGTGAAGTCCACCGAAAAGTCCATTGCTGGTCTTTAGAAAATGAATAAAGATCATGCTATCTGGAGCAGCAGTAATGGTCAAAATCTACATCATCCTGTCAAAAAATAATGTTTAATCTTGGCAAGTAAATCTGAACTTTGTATTTTTACAACATGCTTTGATACCATAGCATGTATTAAGTGTTGTTTTAATGATTCACATATATTAACTAAAGATCAAAATTACAATACAAACCTTAACTCAGTCACAGTTTGTGCAATGATACACATTAAAATATATTTGTGTAGTTCATATAATCAAGTCAGTTTCGCTGGAACAAGGCAAGGCCATTATCTTTAATGTAACTTCATCCAATCCTACGTCTTTACTATGCAAATATCAATTAATGGATTATGCATTGATTTTCTGTTGCAGTTAATGGATTTAAGTTTGAGGGGGGAAAGTACAATGGTATTCTTCCATTATCTGTATCAAACTCACCAGATTTACAGCCAATAAATCAAATATATGTTTGATACTGCTGAGAAAAGAAATCTCAAACTGATGGCAAAACAATGTGATTGTTTTTTAAGCTGTTCTCAACTAGCTACCATAAAGACATCTTATACATTATGTATAACAGCAAATTCCACTCATGTTATTGGTGGGGGGAAATAAAGCAATTTTTTCAAGCTGAATTTGAAGAAATATAGGTCATGAAATAACAATGAAGTTCTAACCTAACTTTAAAGATTGTTTTCCTTATATTGTTCCAAGGAGATTGAGTACATAATAGTTCTGTTGCAAGGTACCAATGTACTTCTGTGAGCTTAACCCCACTGCTGAAATGTCTATCTGGTATGTCAACCCACCATCCCCCTTTGTAACTCAATATCCAAACTGTTTGTTTACCATTTTTATTTCTGAATACCCATCTTTTGGTCACTGTCCTCATTTTCAATTAGATAATGTTTGGGAACAGAAAAGCAGATACATTAAGTTTTATCTAAAAGTTCCAGACTACATGGGGAGCTTCTGTGAAAAAATTTCAATCCTAGGAAAAGTTATAGAGATCTGGGCTTGTGAAATATTCCATAAAGCAACAAAAATATTGTTTAATAATGAACGGGCACAAGATAAATTCAGCCTAGTACTTCTGCCTTCTTTCATGATCCAATGGACATTTTTGTATATTTGGCAAAATGCCATTGGTAATTACCTTTCAATGTATCGTATGATGTACTGCATAGTCACTTATGTCTTTAATTCACATAAAAGTCATAAGGCCAGATTTTTCAAGGAGTGGCAATCACATTCAGGTTGCCATGTCACTCCTACTTTATTTACATTAACAAAGAGCTGCATGTTTCTGACAGTCGATTCTGATTAGGGCTCCTTCAGAAATGCAGAGTGCACTTTAAATCTGACAGAGCGGTTGGAGTGCAGGATAGAAGAGGGAAGGCAAGCTACACACCTAATAATCATGGAATTACTTGCCGTATTCTATAATGTAAATGTCCAGCATCTAAGTCACTTTGACAGCTCCAGTGAAAGGGTAAGTATAGGGAAAGGAGCGGTGATATGGAGTATGTTGGATCTTGCTGGGAGTGGGGGAGAGAGGGGCTGTCAGATCTCAGTGGACAGTGGCAGATGATTGGGGAGGAAGAGGAAATGTTGGATGCCCAGGGGTTGGGAGAGGTATAGTATGCTGTAGTATATTGGGATCCTGCTTAATAGTTACCCTGGAGTTACATTACATTTTAATTACATTCCCTGGCTAATTGTTTACTTAACTATAGTGGAACTCTCCCAATTTTCTGATTTAAATGTTAAATAGTTTGAGAGTTCCAGGTATTGGGAAAATTTCCATTGGAATTTTTTTTTTAAAGTTCAGGTAACCTTTATTGTGACCCAACTTTGTTACAGCTTCAGATGCCCCTACAAAAAGTCATAGAAAAAGTAGCTGCTTTTAAAACAGCTCAAGGTTAAAGCGCGCACACTACCCCACACACACACCCACCTCACATTCTTTACTACTGGTGACCGAGTTGCCCCTTTGTAATTGGATCCACATCCCCAGTGAAAATAGTTTCACAGTTAGATTCTAACTCCAGATTTCTAACCAAATTCCAATTCCGCCATCTGCCGTGTTGGGATTCAAACCCAGGAATCCCCAGAACTAGGTGGATAGTCCAGTTCATAATGGCACTCAGCCGTTGCTCCTTCAATTCCTTGCGATGGCACATGAACTCGCTGGTGGCAGGCGCGGGTGAAGCCCTTCCTGCATTGAGAGCAGAATTATGACCTCTCCCCGGTGCGGACCCACCGATGGGTCAGCAGGTTGAAGGAGTTGCTGAAGGCCTTCCCGCAGTCGGCACAGGGCAATGGCCTCTCCCCGTGTGGACCCGCCGGTGTCTCAGCAGGGTGGAGGAATTGCTGAAGACCTTCTCGCATATGACACAGCTGAAGGGCCACTCCTTGGTGTCAGCAGGTTGGAGGAATTGATGAAGGCCTTCCCACACTCTGGGCAGGAGAACGGCCTCTCCCCGGTGTGGACCCTCTGGTGGGTCAGCAGGTCGGAGGAATTGCTGAAGGCCTTCCGACACTTGGGGCAGCTGAAGGGCCTATCCCCCATCCTGTTTCCACACTGTAATGTAATCTAATCTAATCTAATCTTCAATCTGCCAGGCAGTTCCCATGGCATTTATGACACTGAGTTCCAGTGTCCCAATATGCAACTCTCATCTATGCTACAAAAATCAGGGCCATAAGTCTTATGCTTTTGAGGAAATAAAGTTCAGATTAATCAGGTTATCAATTCAGAAGTCTCCGTGCTGAGAGAAAATTTCTGTAGAAGTTTTGAAGTAGTGAGAACTAGAAAGTCGTCTCTAGGCCATCAAACCTGTAAAGTATCAATTAGGTTTAAAGAGTTAATATAGGAGTTGACACATAACTGTGATTGAGTAAGGGATATTGTCGAGAAGCAGGTTGAAGCTTTGGTTGTTTATGTTAAAATCTTTCTAAACTGTCCCGTATTTTGGTGTATAATAAATGTGTTTTTTAAAAAAAGAAATTGATAGCCTTGTGAATATGTTAAGTAACTAACCACCATGATATCGAACTACAAAAATTAAACTAGTGATCTATCAAGCTACGTTTCATTCTGGGATCTGACTTGTCCCATCAACTGTGATCAAAACAGTGCATATAGTAAAATGAATAATGAGGGTCAGAGTAAAAATATTTATCAGACAGCAAGAATTACGTAGGAGAAGGCGAGGATTGCAGATGCTGGAGCTCAGAATCAAGGGTGTCGCACTGGAAAAGCACAGTAGCATCCGAGGAGCAGGAGAATCGACGTTTCATGCATTAGCCCTTCATCAGGATTCCTGATGAAGGACTTATGCCTGAAACATCGATTCTCCTGCTCCTCAGATGCTGCCTGACCTGCTGTGCTTTTCCAGCACTATACTCTCAAACAAGAATTGTGTGTAGTGTTATGGAAATGTTACATTAACAACCCATCTGATCTATCATGAATGTAGGATTAAAGGTAATTTACCTTCCCCTCAAGCAACAAGCGCTCTACCCAACAGCGACTTTCCAGTGCATGTGCACCATCCTAGGAAAGAAAGGGCTTAATGTTTTTCATTTTGTTTCATTTGTTCTAATGTATCCCAGCTCCTATGGCTAATTAAAATATCTGATTTCAATAAACTGCTGTGTTTATTGTTGGAAATGGCGCTACAAATTTGCCAAATAAAATGGTAAAGTAACAAGTAGGGTCTTGCATCAACAGCTTGCTTCTGGTCTACCAAGTGATTTTAGTGAACTCCAGCTATATGCTTGCAGTAGTAAATTATATGAATGATAGGCTTACCAAGCTTCCCGGATTTTATTTATTTAACATTAAATTTTCATTTTATGTTTTGTCAATTTATAAGTATAGTGGTAACAGAAGTTAGCTGAAAATAGGTATCAAACTACTCTATCACACAGAGCAGAAATGTATTTAAAATAATGCAGGGACTTTACAAAGAGGAAACTGGGAATCTGGTAATAAGCATATCATGATATAAATTTACTAATCCTTTACTGTGTTAAGATTAAGGTTTTAAGATTAAGGAGATATACTAACTAGTTGTTGCAAATGGCTTCCTTTATTGAGTTTAGAATCCAATTTTGAAACTATGATCGATTATTGAAAAACTTCTGACAAGTACTTTTTGACACCACAATCCACGATTCAGTGGAGTGTGCGCTGCCACAGGGCCACACACCACAGTTTTTATAATACAGCTACCAACGGGAATGCATACGCAATAACATGCATACATTGTAGCCAATTCTAACCCACAAATACATAGGGCTGCAAATCAAACAACAGATTTGGAACACATCTGGAAGAAACCAAAAAAATCAAATCAAATATATAGTGATTTTTATAAAAACTATTCATTTCATTAGCTGGAATGGAAGCAATATCAAGCTTGTGTTTTCCAGTTTATTGAGAACATATTGCCACAATCAATTCCTCAGAAACATGCCTGGTCAAGATGAGCATCATTATGCAAAAATAAATCATAAAACTATCCACATTACAAAAGATTCTATTAGGTCATAATGATGTTACAGATCGTATAAACAATGAGAATAAAGCAAGGGCTAGGATTCTTTGTTTGCACCTCAAAATCCTTTAAAAGGTTTTTTATTGATTTGTATTGTAACTATGTATTATATTGTGAAGTTTAGTGAATGGGTGAGATGTAGTCATATACCATTAGAAGAATTGAAAGTGTGTTTTAACTACCAATAAGAGGGGGCTAGCAGCTAACTTTAGGCACTTTATCCAGCCCCTGGCAATGACTGAATCCCTTGGCATGCACATTGTGTTCAATATTGCTTCAGTCACAAATATGGGCTCAGTAGAGCAGGTTGTTAAACCTTTTGATAATAGCATTGTACATAAATGTACATAATTGCATACATCTGTTGATTACTGGAGACAAAAGTGCTCTCGAGGCTTGTAATAAAGAAAGCGTGCAAGCCTTGCACGGGGCATTTTATCCACCCCATACCCATTATTCCAGTAAACTGTGCTGAAGCAAGTATCTGATGACAACCAGTGATTTCAAGACACTGGCCCCTTATAACTCAAGAACACATTCTAAATGCATTCCCAATGTTGTTTAACATAACAGGAAATCAAAGTGTTCTAACGGTGAACACTAATCTGAATATTTCTCTTGTGGAATGAATTTTTATCCTCAATAACAAGAAAACTTCAAAACTACAGATGTTTAGTCCCAAATCATTAAGTTAAGCCTATTTCACGCTTTACAAACCCTCAATTTCAACCATCACTATATATCTGAAAGAATGGTCCCAACTATTTCGAATCACACTCCACTCCCAATGAAAATGATTTCTCTAAATTCCCATGCACCAGAAATACATCAGCTCTTTGAATAACACAAAGGTCACTTTGTATTAGAAATCATCAAGATATACTTAGTGCAATGGAATTAAATTTGCAAATTTCTCAGACCTAGTTTCATAATGGACACTTACAATTCATCCAAATCCAACAGACTTTCCAATTAGAAATGTTCAGTGCTCAGAGTTAATGTAAACATAAGTCAACTTAAACTGCAATCTAAAGTTTCTTGCACATTGTAAATCCAAGCACACTCAAAATTCAACCAATATGTAAATACAATCACCAAAGGTTTAGAAAGAAAAAACGTGGATTTCCTGAGAATTGGGAACTGATGCTGGTTACATTCAGAGTCTACTAGCACATTCCAATTAATATAAAAGCAAAATAGCCTCACAGCAAAGTGAGGAGTGCCGTATCCCAGGAACAGGTTAACTTTACAGCAGTGAGGTGATCAGTACCTCAGATACAGGCTAAATACACAGCGGGCCAAGATTATAAGACCTCAACGACAGGCTAATTTTACAGCAAGACGAGATATGTAATACCTCACGGACAGGCTAACTTTGCAGCAGGGTCAAATATGCAACATATTAGGGGAAGGCTAACTTTACAGCGTAGTGAGGCGATTGGTACCTCGAAGACAAGCTAACTTAGATAGCATACTGAGGTGAACAATACCCGAATGGTAGACTAACCTTACAGCAAGGTCAAGTGGGAAATATTTCACAGGCAAAGCCTACAGTAGTATTTCTATCCACAACACAGTGTTGTTTATTAGGACTTCTAGTGGACAGTTCTAGCTGGGACTGAGGTTGAGGGAAGAATTGCATAACCAGACGGAGTTTACCTCACATCAAGGCAGAGTACAGCAATTAAGGAGCGAGTCTACTTTACATTATGAAGGTGTGGACTATACTTCAGGAAAAGAATACTTTTCAGCCATGGGACAGGCAAAGATGATTTCATACATTACCTCAAGCACAAGCTCATTTTGAAGAAGAGAGACTGAAGGAAGATAGATACTTTCCAAAAGGTAAGTATAATGCTCTACCTTAGGATCATATTTATTTTGAGGAAAAAAAGCTCAAAATAAAATTTAGCAAACTAACACTCTGATATTACTTTTACACAAAGTACTCACATGTGGCAAAGTGATCTGGATGTTGTGTTTAAACAGGATTCAGAATTTCATGAAAATACATGAATTCCTATTGCTCTTTGGAGTGATTATCCTTGGTATCGCTTCTGAAATTTGGGTACCTATTTGATTTTCAGGTAAATCAACTGGACCATCATGGTTATAACATAGAACACCAGCAGCCTTTGAGTAATGGCGGGGGAGGGAGGGGGTCACAATCTCTTGTGCACAACAGCACTGCTCAAAAGTGAACATGCCCCAGCTTCTTCACAACAGTTTTCTACTCTTACAAGGCATCTTAGCTTATAATACCAAATATGATTTACATTGACAAAAAAACAGCAATATTTTGAACACAGAATAGCATCCGAGCTATAATATAATTATTTAAATCTCAACATTTAGTACTGTACATTTTTTTTTTGCTTTGTTCAAAGAACTAAACTCGCCCTATCTTGTACCCATTAGATAAAGTCAAATTATGAGCTTAAAAACTGGCATAATTAAGCATACAAGAAAACAAATTCAAGTAATACTACCTGTTTTATAAATTAGCCCCAAGTATAAAAACAATTATTTCCTATTCCTGGGTGAAAAGTGACAGTTATTTATGGCTTTAAGAGTTCAAAACCAAGATCACTATTGCTGAAGGATTCAAATATCGTAATTTCATGAAGCAAAAACTTTTCCAAATTTAAAAAAAATCTGCCAAAATTCTCAACGTATTTTTCATTATAATGAAGAATTTTTCTAACAAAACACTGGCCAGCAGTGCTAGTACAGCCAGGTATCCAAATGACAATTATGGATCCAAGGCTGGATGCCTGTACCAAAAATAATTAAAGGTCGGTGTTTCAGTGTAATTCCACAACTAGATGTAACCAGCAACATTCAATACTACACAAGTTGCTAAGCACAATAACGTAGTCTTGTTTAGAGTGGCAATTCACCAATTCTTTATGCGCTTTTACATTTCAATATTAGGCATGGAAGCCAGAATGTTCTCCTCAATTCAACATTGTTAGCCACTTCAAAATTTCCTTAAAGGAATAAGATAAATCCTTGGCAGGAGATTACCAAGTTAGTAATTAGTTCACAATCTATGTTAGCATGCTATTTCAGAGCTTATTTAAACCTTTGGGTGTTTAGAACCAATCCATACAATCACAAGTTGGTAAATGGGGTCAGAAACTTTGATCAAATTGCAAGATTACATTGCAAGATTTAATTCATGAAATTATGATAATTTTGTTAGTGCTGCAAAGTCTACATAAACTAACCACCCAATGACTGTTATTAAGATTCCTTTAAAATATATACTTCAGTCAAAAACTGAAGTAGTACCGGTAAGCCCAACGAAGAAACAGGGCTTCTGTAATGCAATTGCTGCTCAAAGCATTAACTGGTTTCTCGGTGCATAGTAGTCAGTCTTTTCACCTTTTAACATTCAACATTTCTTTTGCCTAATGTCATTACTATTATATTTGTTTTTTATAAAGAGACTTGTACTCCCATTGCCCATTTTTCTTTTTTCACTCAAGTTCTCCTGTTTTTGCAGTCTTGTTTCCTTCCATCGCAATGTGATATTCCTGTTAGGGTAAAAAAAAACACTATGTTAAAACTACAATATAGGCAATAACATTTAAAAACTGTTACATCTTACCAGAGAGTTTCGGCTGTTTCTAGTGAAGAACCTCTGCTACAATGATCAAGCTCCAACTCATTAGGCCTCTCAAAATCGCATTACAAACCAACTCTCACTTCAAATTTCTTAAGCTCACATGTGTCAAAATATTGCCAAAGTATGCAAATTAATTCTTTTCATCACCTGTTGGCCACCACTCCTTGAATAAAGTTGTATATTTGGCTATTTTAGAGGATGATTAGGAGCGAACCCCATGGTGTGAAGGACACTAGAAAACAGATTTTTAATGACAAATATTGTCAATCATCTCAAAGATAAGTTTATATTTTAGATCTACTAATTGAGCTCTAATTTAGAACAGCTGCCATGGTGGGATTCAAACTCATGCCCACACAATGTTAGCCCAGCACTCTGGATTCGGTCACAGAACATTCCACTGACTGAGCACCTATTTGAATGGGAATTGCATTGTATCCAGCTTCAGTGTTACAGTACAAATTTGATATTAGAAATAACAAGATAAAGTCAGCAAAGTATACAGGGCATCAAAAGAAGGTTTGCTAAAGCGTATGTTAGATATTACAATGTTCCATGTTTGTTTCTGAACTAGACAAATTCTTATTTAAACATAACTGGCTGAAATTTGTCTGTTTAGTCAGTCTGTTAGGACACCCAACTTGGAAGGAAAATTCTTGCTCTTAGTAAATTCAAAGATTAAGGGGTGACCTTTATGTGGTTTATAAAATAGATAAGAAAAGGGCATAGATAAAGTGAATAACAAGGGTCTTTTCCCCAGGGTGGGGAGGTCAAAACTAGGATTACATTTTTAAGGTGAGAAAGATTTAAAAAGAACACGAGGAGCAACTTTTTGTTTTAAAAAGACAGGCAGTGGTTCATGCGTGGAATGAACTGCCAGAAAAAGTGGTAGACGCAGGTGCAGTTACAATGTTTAAAAGACATTTGGACAAGTTGATGAATAGGAATGCTTTGGAAGGATATCAGCCAAGCGCAGGTGGGACTAGTTTAGTTTGAGATCAGCATGAACTGGTTAGACTGAAGGATCTATTTCCATGCTGTATGATTCCTTTACTTTTAACCATTAATCATATTCACCATCAACTGACCCCGAGCCAGAATAGATTGGCACAATTGTTTAAATAATATTAAATATTTTAAAGGGAGGGGGGGGGAAATGAGGATAATTGCAAGGAACTGCAACCTCTTGAAGCTACAGTCATAACAAGCAAAGTAGTATTAATGGCACTATTTCCCTAAGATTAATTTTTTCATTCACTTTCAACTAGAGTAGTGAGTCTTGTGTGGCATTGTTTATGGCAGGCTGAATGATATTGCACAAAGGGAAGAAGGTCATGTCACATTATATGTAATGTGTTATGTTGCTGCTAAAGTAGAACACTTGTCTTAAAGCCATAAAGTCCAAATGTCAAATCCACATGGGCTCAGTTCAAGACTTTACCTGTTTGGTTAGGAAACTTTGCAGACTGGAAAGCACTTGTGCAGTTCTGATTCAAAGTAAACAACTAGCTTGTTTTAAAAAAAATTGCAATCATAACAAAGTTTGATTTATGAAGTGTGCCACTCAGATATTATTAACCTCAGTCAGCGAGGTACCTTATTTCAACAATGCAATGAATATCCTGGTATTGGTAAGCCAAAGAAAAAACACTGAATGTAGATAATACATAAAACAGACGTGTTACTGCCAGTGCAAAGTCAGTTACCCTTATCATGTACGTTCTCCTGAAGATTTTTCTTTTTCAAAAGATCAGTAGGCAACTGGCCAGATAAGCATTTACATATCTGTTTAAAAATGTCATTAGAATCAAACTGATCTGGCCACCAGAAGACAAAACTCCAAAAATTAATCCTGCATAAAGCAAATGCATAATGTTCCCTCGAGTGCTATGTAGAGGATGAAAGGTTACACGCGATATAAAGCACATGCTTAGTGCTCTAAAACTGTTGTGGCATATAATTTCATGCAAATATTTTCTACAATATTACACACAAGAAATCTGAATATACTTTCAAGCAATTGCATATACTAGAGTTTCTACCAGAATAAACACCACTTCAAACTGCTAAGTGGAATATCACTTCCAAGATGGTTGTTTCCAGGGTTAACAGACTCTCAAAAAAGTTTAACAATTTTCAGTTATATTTGTAATGCAAACAAGTAGTTTTCACTTAGGCCTCATGATGAAAAGTAAATGTTCTTACTGCTGTATCAAATAAGTGAAGTGAAACATCACTGATTCTGCCTAGGTTTAGATAGAATTAAAATAAATTGAAAAATAATTAACTTTGAATCTTAAACTAAACTGTACCGAAAACATACTGACAATATAACAGAAATAGTCCCTCATAGTGAGTTTCATCTGATTTATTTTTGTTGACTTCTCCAACTCTGATGCTGCCTGGCTTGCTGCGTTCTTTCAGCCTCCTATTTTGGATTCCAGCATCTGCAGTTTTTTTTTGTCTCTAGTGAAATCTTGAAAGCAAGAAAAACAAAGCACAACTTGGCATACCATCAGTCAGCTTTTGGTTTACTTTACAGCAGGGGCTATATTTCCAAACTATTACCTGTAAAAGGACTGAGACATCTAAAGCTGTGGAAAGCCCTTCCTGAAATCCAAGTCGGTCCTTTTCTGATATTATTGAATGTCACATGCTGTATAAGGCGTGAAACTAATAAAGGAGTTGCAGACTGAATTGAATCTGGTGTCATTTATAAAACTGTCAAATTGCAAAGTAATGAAAAGTCATAGGAAATATATTAGCAACTACCAACCTCCAATATACATGGAAATTGCACTGATGGATGAGACAAAACAGGGGAAAAAGAATCAATCAAATGGAGCTAAATCCAGGTTGCACACCAATTGAGGTAAAACACCATGGTTTTATGTGAGAGTGCAAACAATCGGCAGAATGAGTTCAGGACTTAGCGTTCAAATTAGGTTGCAGGCTTCCACCTCTCAAAGAGACTGCAGCACAAGGTGGGACTCCACTTGCACTGCTCAACTCAGAAGATTAAGTCGTTTACAGCACCTTATTTACTGGGCACAACATTAATCTGTTTGAGGCCCCTCACAAATTTTTAGATAACACCAATGCTCAAACTTCAATCAGAAACATTTAGAAGATTGAAATAACGCCATAGACTCGAGACTGATCATACCACATTGTCTTGCTGTCTGTGGTGCACTTAGTGGCATAACAATGACGTGATGAACAGCAGTTGCAAAGCAACACTAACAGCATGAATAAAAACTGACTGCCTTAATTGGCATTAGCTATAGACTAAATTTGAGTTTTCATTAGCCAAAGATCACTGGTCTGCTATTTGTTTAGTGACAAATTAACTTTGTGACAATTCTCCTACCATTCCTACCTTATATACTTCTTTCCCTTCAACCATCCAAATTAACTGAAGTTTCAAAAGTCACCTGCACAGAGAAAGCTGATTTTTTTTTTTAACATGACAAAATGACTATGCCATACTCTTCACTCAACATCATTTGAACATACTATCAATTGGTGACATCCCAAATGAACAACATAATTTAGATTGTATCTCAGGCTGACTTAGATGCCAAAGACACCCTTTGACTGAAAATACCTACCTGCATGAACACACCTCAGTAAGGGTAAACCAGAATCCTTGCATTACTCTAACAAGAAAATCACTGTCAATTCAACATCTGACCCAAAGTGTTCACATACTCCTTAGTTTCCAAGATCAACTCCAAAACTGTTGAACGCCTAAATGTTTATCATCCAAGAAATGTATACTTTTACAGTGACTTTTACCCAATTGCAATCTCTAATCTGAATAATAGGCCTGCCCCAGCATTGGAACCAGTAAACAAATCTATTTCAATTTAACAGAGAGCCAGAAGTAAAAAGCAATTAAAAGTCTCTGTGGTCACAAGTCACATAAGAGTCAATTTATGCTACAAGAGATTTAACTCTGTCAGCAAGTGACTGAGTTACGGTTAGGGAGATAATAACTATCCGCTTGGGCCAAGAATGGAAACGGATTCTTCCGATGCCACAAGCTCTTTAAAGAACAATTATATTCATTTACTGTACCATAATCTAAGGACAAAGAACCAAACTCCACTATGTTGGTGTTTGTTTTTCCTTATTTACCTACTGTTTTCCATTCATTGTTTCCATTCATTTAATCAATTCCCTGTTGATAATTACTGAATCTACTTCCAACATCCTTAGTGGGCATGTGTTCAAGATAATAAACAAATTGCTCTTTAAATGCTTGTTATGATGCATTTGGATGGGTATATGAATAGGAAGGGTTTGGAGGGATATGGGGCGGGTGCTGGTAGGTGCAACTAGATTGGGTTGGGATATCTGGTCAGCATGGACGGGTTGGACCGAAGGGTCTGTTTCCATGCTGTACATCTCTACGACGCTATATGAGAGAGACCAATGGGGCATTTTTCATGCAGTGGGTGGTGTCTGTATGGATTGAGCTTCCAGAGTAAGTGGTGGAGACTGGTACAATTGCAACATTTAAGATGCATTTGGATGGGTATATGAAATGTTGTAATTGTACCAGCCTCCACCAAATTCTCTGGCAGCTCATTCCATACACGTACCACCCTCTGCATGAAAAAGTTGCCCCTTAGGTCTCTTATGTCTTTCCCCTCTCACCCTAAACCTATGCCCTCTAGTTCTGGACTCCCCGACCCCAGGGAAAAGACTTTGTCTATTTATCCTATCCATGCCCCACAATTTTGTAAACCTCTATAAAGGTCACCCCTTAGCCTCCGACTGTCCAGGGAAAACAGCCCCAGCCTGTTCATCCTCTCCCTGTAGCTCAGATCCTCCAACCCTGTCAACATTCTTGTAAATCTTTTCTGAACCCTTTCAAGTTTCACAACATCTTTCCGATAGGAAGGAGACCAGAATTGCAAGCAATATTCCAACAGTGGCCTAACCGATGTCCTGTACAGCCGCAACATGACCTCCCAACTCCTGTACACAATACTCTGACCAATAAAGGAAAGCATACCAAACGCCTACTACACTATCCTATCTACCTGCAACTCCACTTTCAAGGAGCTATGAACCTGCACTCCAAGATCTGTTTGTTCAGCAACACTCCCGAGGACCTTACCATTAAGTGTATAAGTGCTGTTAAGATTTGCTTTCCCAAAATGCAGCACCTCACATTTATCTGAATTAAACTCCATCTGCCACTTCTCAGCCCATTGGCCCTTGCTAATCAGTCTCCCATGGGGAACCTTGTTGAACGCCTTACTGAGGTCCATATAGATCACATCTACTGCTCCGCCCTCAATCTACTTTGTTGCTTCTTCAAATAAACCACACACACACACACACACACACACACAGGGGAAAAGACCTTGTCAATTTACCTTATCTATGCCCCTCAAGGCCACCCCCTCAGCCTCCGACTGTCCAGGGAAAACAGTCCTAGCCTATTTAACCTCTCCTTACTGCTCAAATCCTTCACCCCTGGTAACATCCTTGTAAATCCTTTTCTGAACCCTTTCACATTTCACAACATCTTTCTGATAGGAAGGAGACCAGAATTGCACACAATATTCCAACAGTGGCCTAACCAATGTCCCGTATAGCCGCAACATGACCTCCCAACCCCTGTACTCAATCACGTCCCTAGCTTCCCACAGAGTTCTAGGGTATACCTGATCAGGCCCTGGGGATTTTGAATGCACTTTTATGCGTTAAGACATCCAGCACTTCTGCCTCTGTAATGTCGACAATTTGTAATATGTCACCATCTATTTCCCTACATTCTATATTTTCCATGTCCTTTTCCACAGTAAACACTGATGCAAAATACTCGTTTAGTATCTCCCCTATCTCCAGCGGCTCCACACAAAGGCCACCTTGCTGATCTTTGAGGGGCCCTATTCTCTTCCTAGTTACTCTTTTGTCCTTAATCTAACTGTAAAAACCCTTAAACTCTATTTTCCAAAGGTATCTCATGTTCCCTTTTTGCCCTCCTAATTTCCCTCTCAAGTAGACTCCTACTGCCTTTATACTCTTCTCAGGATTAACTTGGTTATCCTGCCTATACCTGACATATGCTTCCTTCTTTTTCTTAACCAAACCCTCAATTTCTTTAGTCATCCAGCATTTCCCATACCTATCAGCCTTTCCTTACACCCTAACGGGTATATACTGTCTCTGCACTCTCGTTATCTCATTTCTGAAGGCTCCCCATTTTCCAGCCGTCCCTTTACCTGCAAACATCTGTTCCCAATCACCTTTTGGGAGTTCTTGCCTAATACCGTCAAGCATGGCCATCCTCTAATTTAGAGCTTCAACTTTTAGATCTGGTCTATCCTTTTCCATCACTGTTTGAAAGCTAATAGAATTATGGTCGCTGGCTCCAAAGCGCTCCCCCACTGACACCTGCCCTGCCTTATTTCCCAAGAGTAGGTCAGGTTTTGCACCTTCTCTAGTAGGTTCATCCACATACGGAATCAGAAAATTTTCTCGTACATGCTTAACAAATTCCTCTCCATCTAAACCCTTAACACTATAGCAGTCCCACTCTAAATTAAAATCCCCTACCAGAATCATCCTATTATTCTTACAGATAACTGAGATCTCCTTATAAATTTGTTTCTCAATTTCCCGCTGACTATTAGGAGGTCTATAATACAATCCCAATAAGGTGATCATCCCTGTCTTATTTCTCAGTTCCACCAACTAACTTCCCTGGATGTATTTCTGGGAATATCCTCTCTCAGTACAGCTGTAATGCTATCCTTTATCAAAAATGCAACTCCTCGTCCTCTCTTGCCTCCGTTTCTGTCCTTCCTGTAGCATTTGTATCCTGGAACATTAAGCTGCCAGTCCTGTCCATCCCTGAGCCATGTTTCTGTAATTGCTATGATATCCCAGTCCCTAACCAATGCCCTGAGCTCATCTGCCTTTCCTGTTATGCCTCTTGCATTGAAATAATGCAGTTTAATTTATCAGTCCTACCTTGTTCTCTGCTTTGTCCCTGCCTGCCCTGACCGTTTGGCTTGCTTCTTTTCTCAACTGCAGCAATATCAGATTGATGTCTTTCATCACTATCTCCCTGGGTCCCACACCTCCCCCCCCCCAACTTACTAGTTTAAATTCTCCCGAGCAGCTCTAGCAAATCTCCCTGCCAGTATCTTAGTCCCCTTCCAATTTAGGTGCAATCCATCCTTCTTGTACAGGCCACTTCTATGACAGAAGAGATTCCAATGATCCAAAATGTGAATCTTTCTCCCATACTCCAGCTCCTCAGCCAAGAATTCATCTGCTCCATCCTCCGTTTTCTACCCTCACTAGCTTGTAGCACCTGGAGTAATCTAGATATTATACTCTCGAGGACCTCCTTTTTAAATTCTTGCCGAACTCTGTATTCTCCCTTCAGAATCTCAACCTTTTCCCTTCCTATGTCGTTGGTTCCAATATCTGCAATGACCTCCTGCTGGGCCCTTTTCCCCTTGAGAACATTCTACAACCTCAGAAATCGTTGATCCTAGCACCATATGAAAACATTACACCATTCTGAAGTTAAGAACTAAGCAAACAAAACAGATGCAGGACTAGGTGATGTTGTGGGATCCCATTGTGATTCACAGTGACCACAGCGGTAGCAAGTGTTGGTTGTTTGAGGAACTCCGGTCCAAAGTTGATGAGCTAGAGTCTGAACTTCGAAAACAGACATGTCAAATTAGGGGAAGTGTTACTTGGACAGTGTTTCAGGAGGGAGTCTTACCCCTTTGATTAATTATCACAAATTCAGTCAGTTGTCAGGGACAGGAGGGTGTGACTACGAGCGAGACATGTAGAAGGATCCAGGGCACATTGCTGAAGGAGCCTCAGCCCTTAAGATTGTCTAACAGGCTTCAAATTCTTGCTCCTTGTGCAGATGAGAATGGGGAGAGAGGGAGTACAAGCAAATTGACCACAGCACCATGGAAAAGGAAGCCACTCAAGGGGATTTTGACTGAGGGAAGGCTAGCACTAAGCTCAGCACTACCTCAGAACGAGGAAATGATATATTTGAGTTATGATCCGTAGCCACTTTCTTGCCACAGTAACAGAGGCAACTTTCTAAAATATTGTGCCCTTCATGTTGAAAAATAATCCACAGCAGTTTACAGAAACAGATGTTGAGTCAAGAGAGGAAATATTAGGAACACTGGCCAAAGTAATGAGAGGGGAGAGAAGGAACTGGAGAGTTGAAAAAAAAAACTTAGGTTGGTGATGGCAGAGTATGGGAGCGCAATAATTAAAGGCAATTCTGCCAGTAATAGAGAAAAAGTACTGGGAAGGATACAAGAGGATGGAGACTGAGTCACACACAGTTCAGGGAAAGTGCAACAGAGATAGGGAGGGTTGAACCCATGAAAGATTTCAATATAGAGAAGATTCTTTCATGGTATAGGTGACTGGATGCAAATGTAGCTCACTATGGATTCACACACCATTACACTAGAAGTCCACTGAGACTTTTTCATCTCTTTATAACATCATCTGGATATATAATGTCAAGTTTCACATACATAATGATGGTATGTCATTGTCACACTTATTCATCTATTCTCTGATTTGTCACACTGCATGCCCAAAGTTCAGTCTTGGATGAACAGAGAATTCCTCCTACTAGTTATTGGGAAAATCATTGTTTTCATCATATTCCTTAAGTCATTGCTGGCTCAGACCATTTGCAATCTTAGTTTCCTATCTAACTCAAAAGTGTTTCTGAACACCCACCCGCTCCAATATAAAAATCACTTCCTGAATAATATCACCCATTTCCACCTCATCTGTGGCTGAAACCTTTATACCTTGATTCCCTCTAGATGCCGCTATTCCAATGCCCACCTGACAGGTTCTCATTTTTCACTTTTCATAAATTCAAGCTCATCACAAGCTCTGCTGACAAAACCCTAACCTATATCGCGCTCTGATCACTAATCATTCCAGTGCTCAGATCCTGTAATGTCTGCATTTTAAAATACCATTTCTTGTTTTCAAATTTGTTTCAACCAGTTCCCCTCCTTATTTCTGTAATCCCCTCTTGCTTTACAATCCTCCAAGAGCTCGGTGACCCTCCATTCTGGCCACTTGCACGGCCCATCTTTTAATTGCTCCATTGTTGGAGTTTGGACCGAATTTCGTAAATTTGTCCAACATTCTCAAAATGCTCCTTTAAAAGCTATCTGTCTGACCAGCTTTTTCGTCACCATCCTAATACCTCATGATTCAGGGCTAAATTTTACATGCTAAGGCACTTTGTGAAGCATTTTGAGGTTGAGAGATGGATAAGTTCACAGAGGGTGGATTATGAGTGGTTGGTCAGGAGATCAATACAGAAATTGGGTCGAAGAATAGGAACTGCATGGATAAAAATTTAAGTGGTATACGCATTAATGCCAAAGATACTAGAAAGCACTGTTACAATGAGAGATCAAAGCAAATACATTCTTCAAATTTGATTCTCAGTTCTGGATCACAATTTTTTTTTATTTTTATGCTTGCCTACAAAGTTATCCTATTTAATTTAATCCTATTTTTACATTCTAGTATTTCAAAACTGGAACCTACATTTACGAACTCTGGCATTTTATTTAAACTATGTCACTTATGTGAATTCTGTCATCTGCAGAGATCTTAAGAACACAATTTGGATACAATCTTAAGTCTGTAGATTCTATTTGGGAGATTTTAAAATGGTTAAGTCAAAGTTTCTTTTTGAGATGCTCCTTTAAATATTATTCCAGCTACATATCTTATACAACCAAATAGGTGAAATATCCTTTGAAGAAATTAAGGAAACTTTTAAGCACAAATTTAACACTTTGTGTCAAATAAGTTTATGAGCACTACACATTAACACAAATGTATTGGTTACATATCTGCAAGGTTCTATGATTTTTGCTTATAACATGCATTAAAAACACTAAAAGCTCCTCCAATAACTCATGTACTTCACACATGACGGCAGAGATTCTGGGATAGATTGCTAGCTTGTTTTTGTGATATCTTACCTCAGTCAACACCAGCAACTGGAATACTAAACTTGGCCTCACTTCTAAACTAAATAGAAAAACCACATAGGGTTTATTTTGTCTAGTTGGCATTCAGACACAAATCAGGAGAGAAGAGGACTGGGCTTCGCTACATGGTTTCCCATCAACTCAAGCAGCCTTCGACCCTCATAGTCTCGGCTTTCTAATGAATGGTCATTTCATTTCGTTGAGGATTCCTGATTAACAAATGGAACTGAGAATCGTTCTCTTTCAAACAGAAGAATATGGACCAGAGGAAAAAATCCTTTAAGAACCAAGTTATGTTAGTAAACAAGACAGGGTTTAATGGTGCACAAAGTTCCATTTAAGGTTTTAATCCTATTGAAGAATGAGGCTTTACAAGCACAAATTTAGTTATCATGATGGAAGTTTATGAATATGTACAACTTTAAAATTCCTTTACATTTTGAGAAAAATATATTTAGCTAACATCCTAACTTATTTTAGAAATCAGAGAAGAAGACTCAGGTTTCATAATTTGGACAGACCTAAATCTCAGCAGCAATGAATACAGAAAATAGCACAACATTTTGCACATCTGAAAAACATGCCTGGAACCTGAGACCATTGCAATGTAGGGAGTTCTAATTAAATTGCAATGGATGCTAAAGTAATGTTTGAAGTAAATTATTATTTAAAATCTTAACAGACAAAGGAAATTATTGACCACACTATGTACCCCAAATCATTAAAAAATGAATTAATGAGATAAGACTTACCGTATAAAGAAACGCCATATTGTCCATGTCAGGACCAGTATAAATCCAAGGATCCAACACTGGATGACGTAAAAAGGAATTGGTAGTGTAAGTGTATAAGGGTCATACTTCAGCACAATTAGGAATTCTGTTACTGTGATTGCAGCTACCAACCAAGCCTGCTGACCAAGTTTTTTATGGAATTTCCTGCAGAGAAAGATATGTCTTTATCAAAAAATTCACAAAGATGCCAATTTGATTAAGTTTATACTTTGGTCAGTTTAGAAACAACGAAATTCATTTGCTTCACAAATCAATTATGTAACAGCTAAAATCACATTTACCCACAAAATAAAACCTGCACACACTATTTCACCAGAAACAACTCAAAGATATGTGCATTGAATCAATATTTACTGTGTAAAATAGCACTCAGTTCTTTCCTCAAGCGTACAAAGTATTTCAGTCGCGGTGATGAGACTACCTTGGCCTCCTCCTAACCCACTAACTTATTTTCTATTTGAAGAAATATTTGCTTCATCTATATCTTATCTGTAAAGGATACACTGAATTTCTTTGCTGTGATCCACATTTTGCAGAAAGTTAATAAAAAGCAGCACACTCAGAGAATGTTCACTCATTTTGCAAAATCAATGAGGCTACATTATGTCTAAGCACGCATGCTCAAGGAGAATGGGCAGTAAAGTATCACTCGCCCATTCACAGCCTGCCCTTAATCTCAACTCCCTCTGCACCAAGATAATAAAATTTTGAATGGACAATATTGAACATCAAGCCCAAAAGTGACCAAGCTCGAAGAGTTCAGGCCTGTGCTCCAACTGTACATATTCCAATGAGTTTCCTTCACTCATTCCTTCATACCCTCTATTGTCTGCTCAGATAACTACTCTGAGGCTGGGGTGAGTGTTGTTGGTCCAAGCTCAGTCCTGCTGGCGCTCCACAATCTAAGTGGGAAGCCTGCCTTTCCAGTCCTGTGGACCAGGGATGGAGGGGTGCTACCATGCTCCAAAGTGTCAGACGCCCTGTACACTGGGACAGGTAGCTCCATCACGTCAAAGGAGTTCTTAGGCCAGCGTCAACCTCAAGTAGAAATGCTACTGGGGGTGTGGACAGCTGGGGGTTCCAGCAGGAGAAGTCTCTGCTGCAGATCTCTATGAATGGCGCAGTACCAGGAGAAGCTGTAAATCACAGAGATGCAATGCCAACATGGCACCAAATAGGTTAAGTACTGTAATGTACTGCCAAATATTATTACAAATTTTGCAACACTCAACGTGCTTATATATCCTGATAACTTGGGACATTAATGCAAAACAATGCTAAACAGGACAACTTTAAACACAATTAAATCTACTGCATTAACCAAGCTACAAGCAACTGTTTCATTCACTCATTGTAGTCAGCATACTCAGTCATACTCATTAACTCTCTCTGACTTTTAGGAATAAATATTTAAAAGTTAATTCCCAAAAGACAATAAGCAACATTCTCTTCATTGTGATGAATCCCTTTTTGATGTATTAATTTGTGCATCAAGAGTCAGCAAGCAGTGAACACTAATATTCAGGGGTACAGAAAATTCCAAGTGTTTGCTACATTTGACTGTCCCAATTTATTGTAAGGTTTTCAATAGATCACCCAAAACAATTTGGCGCAACCAAAGAATAGTTCTGGAGAGAGGAGGGGAGGGGAGAGAGGAGGGGAAGAGAGGGGAGAAATCCATTTTGGGCAAGAATCCTGCTAGCTGAACTACATAGGTTCTGTTATTTGGGGCCCAAGGAAGTCTTACAGTAATTGAATAGCTTTGTGTAATGACGGCTCATGGAAGACCTAGGAGCTATAATGGGCTTGGAAGCAGCTAGTGCACAAATCAGTAGTTCAGCAGAGTGTAGTTGAAAGCTCACAAGTAGTAATTTTGTGATGCTCGGAAGCCAATTAAGAATTGTGGGAAGGAAAATGGGCCACCAGAATATGAGCAATGATTAGGACAGTCCATGATCAAGTGGTATTTGTTATGGACCAGATCATGCTCACTCAAAACAAAAGGCAGCCTAAACCCTAACTTTTTCTTATTTTAAAAAAGGTAAATGTGAGGTGCTATATTCCAGATGCAATTCAACTGGTCAAACTACTTGATGTTAAGCAAAAAACAATTTCTTCAAACAGTATAGTCAAAATACAACAAAGGAAAGAGGAACTTGGAATAACTTAATTCTATTGAAAAACTTAACTGAATAGATTTTTTACTAATAAACAGTAACTGTTCCAATATAGTAACACCTCAGTGGTAAAAAAGCAAATGCAGAAAACAGATTGCCCCACATGTAGTTCTCCAATCCAGGAAGAAAGAGCATCAAAAGATAATTCTGAGATGAAACTCAGAGACAAGCAGCCGGGAGAGATTCACTGCATTCCTACCCTGCCGAGACCTCAACAAAACTGCTGAAAGCTAACTAAATATTCTGGATCTGAGAGCGCTTGACCACACCCATTCAGGCTGCTTCTATTGTTGCAATTTAAAAAAAAACCAAGGCCTCAAGTTGTTTATCTTCTCATCAACTGCTCAGCACCTGTCTCCCATTCTCTCGTTCTAAAAGAAACCAGAACAAAACACCTCTTAAAGACACAGCATCATCACAATTTGAGGGAGCTTCAAGCCCAGATTGTCAAAAATGAAGAATCAGAGTCATTTGTGAAGTGTTAAAGAAATTTGGCAATCCACAATATCACAAATGTGTATGGAATAACTGCTCAGAAATCTTTGGGATGTGTTTGATCCCACAGATATTTGCAATCAGAACTGTTGTGGATTACTGACTGACGTGAGCAACATCCTGTTCTCTCCTCAGATACGACAAATAAGGGGGAATCTGAGCCTTATATATATCACATGAGAAATTGGTAAATCAATAGAGGAGAGAAAGAGATTTCTATCAAATAATTCAATTTACACAAGTTTTAAAATAAAACATAGCCTGAAAGCAACATCACTACAAAGGACTGAACACCAGTGATTAAACTTCTACAGAATAGTAAAAGTCTATGGTTTTAATTTGCTACTTGCCTGGATAAAACTAATGAGATTATTGCTCAATGGGCTTTCATTTGCAACAGGTACTTACAAGTCATCCATGAAGTCATAAATCTCACGCATTGCTACACCTCCTACGTGCACAAAGAAAACCAGACGTAGTAAGACCAGGTAGTGTTCAGGGGGCATCCAGAGGACAAATTTCAAGTAAAAGGTATTTAATTCCGCAAGCAAAAACTGCAAAACACAGAAAGGGCTGCTCAGCTGCTGGGACTGTAAGTGAAGAACTGAGCACGAATATATCTAAATAGTCAATGGTACTTCAAAAGCAGAACAACAAAATTTGAAAGTAAATTACTTCTTTCTTCCACTGCTAAGATGACAAATGCTGCATAATTTTGAATAATTATCCTATGGGGATAATACAATAGATTACAAAATTTAACAAAAATATACATCCATAACACCAAGTTTGACGTTGACTAGCAAAAATTAATCATAACGAGGCTTCAAACCAGCATTTCTGTATTTGTGAAGTATTTCACATCAGATTTAACAGGTGAAGCTGTTTTGTTGCTTGAGAAGACAATGTTGACCATAACTACATCACTGCAGCAAGGACCGTACCTTTTTATCTAGTCAATTATCAGCCGATTAACTGCGAATCAGTCAATTGTCCATTTCTCAGTTTCTCATAATCATAGATCATCCATTCTCCACAGGAGAGTGCAAAGAAAATAGCGGGGAGGGAAAAAGAAGCATTGTTGTGACCCTTATTCCATAAGTGGTGAAATTTGCCGCAGTGAATGCAACATTAAACCACTCTTATTTTTAACTCCTCAAATAATGGGTTTTAAAAATACAAATTGTGAAAGATTGCAAAATTGCATTTTAAATGAATGGTCATAACTAATTACAACATAACATGTCTTATTTCTTACCATGAAAATAATTCCACAAACTGCCAGCCACCTGCGAAGATTTGAGGCTGGTTTCCATTCAAACTTCACCCAGCTGTATGGCGTGAATTGGAAAGCAATGCGCTTGATTTTTCCTCTGAAGGAGAAGAATAATCATATCAAATTAAAATCAAGAATTCTGTCACTCTGCTCATCTTGACTAAGTTAACAACCACACAACACCAGATTTAGTCCAACAGGTTTATTTGGAAGAAGCAGTGCTCCAAAAGCTAGTGCTTCCAAATAAACCTGGAGAACTATAATTTGGTGGTGTGTGATTTTTAACTTTGACCACCCCAGTCCAACACCGGCACCTCCAAACCATCTTGACTAATTACCTGCTTATAAATAGGGGACAGTCGCAAAGTGCTAATGTTATTGAATTAGTAAAACAAACTAAAGCCCAGGTAAGAGTTCATATCCTGGCATGGCAGCTGTGGAAAGTTAAACTCAATTATTAAATTTGGAATAATAATAATAATATTCATCAAAATACCAGAATATCCAATCATGCTTCTGAAATCCACATTTATAACACAAAAAACATCCATCCAGTTCTCTAATGGCCTTCAGACTAAGGAAATCTGGTACAGTACATGTGACTGAAGACCCACAGCAATGACTGTGACTCTCAACTGCCCTCAGATAGGACTAGCAAAGCATTTAGTTTTACCAATCCAAACAGAAAAGGTGAAGAACAATAAAACCTGATACACCATTTGGGACCTGTCACAATAAAGGCACAACTGAATAGTCAATCATTAGATTTGAGCCAAAATTTGGAGGAACATCCCACAGACTAGAAAACCATCAGCCTAACATTACCATGCTCACCAATTTTTACTTTTAAGCCAATGCTCCAGACTTTTCATCGCCATTTCTGGGTATATCCTACCTACTTTTAACACAGAATAAGCAGGACAGCACTGTAGTCGACAGTCAGGATGGACTGGACCCGGGAGTCCTCAACACCAATTTCAGACTCCAGAGTCACTCATGGCATCAGGTGAAACACAGATGAGGAAAATTTCCACTGACTACTATTTCAATTTTTCCCCTCAGATAATGAATCAATGCTCCTCTAAGTTGAAAAATCACAGAATGTCCATCTTGAAGAAGCAAGCAGACAAACCTATTGCAGCATGGAGTTTAGGAGAGAATGCCAGCAGACTAACGATAGACAATACTTTCACTGTCAGTGGTACTAAAACAAAACCTAAATACTCGGGTCTTCTGATTTACCAATTGAAACGAAACACAAAACTCAACTTTGTCCCGTAGATCAATGGGAATGTAAATTGGTTTGGAGTGGGGAAAAAAACAATAAAAAAAAAGGGACACATTTGCATTACTCCTGTGGTCAGTCATCTTTTTACAGTTGCAAATTGATTCTATCCATACTCTTTCTACACAAATACCTGAAACTACTTGCATAAAGATGAAAACAATAGGAAAAAGGAATAGGCATAAGGTCCCTCAAGTCTGCTCCAGCACATAAGACTAGGGCTAGTTTTTATCTTCTATTTTACTTTTCTGTCCAATCCTAATATTCTTTACAGTTCTTTACAGTTGAAAGATCTACCAATATCAATTCCTGAAAATAATAAAAGACAGAGCATCCATAGCCTCTGGGCCAACTAATTCCAAAGGTTCACAAATCTGTACAAATTGCTCATAAGTCTGAAATAATCTATTGATTATCCTTAGGCCGAGTCCTAGTTCTAGATTCTCCTGAGACAGGAGTCAGCAACTTAGCTTATAGCCTGTGTGTGTCCTTCAGAATCTCAAGTGGTTCAATGAGATCACCCCTCATTCTTCTAAACTCAAGAGTAAAGACCAATTTCATTAAAACCTCTCCACAAAGAATACATCTCTCTCCATATCTAGTGAATCTTTATTACTTTACTCAAAGCCATCTTAAATTACAGCCATACTGTCTTCCTTTTGTACTCCAATCCCTTTGCAGTAAAGAGCATAATGTAATTTATGTAATCACTTGCTGTACCTGCATTGACTCCAAACCAAATTTATTTGCAAACCAATACTTAAAGTTGCTCATTTAAAAACACCTTTTTCTAAACATTCTTACCAACAACCTTGCATTTTATCATATTCATTTAATCTGTTTATACTCCTTTACACTGTGATGATGCTGTGACTTTAAGAAGTTATTTTGTCTTTTTTTTTGGAAAAATTTTAAGGCAGAGGTGCGAGCTGTCTACCTAAACCACCAAAGTGACCAGCTTGGGAGTCCTTCGGGTTTGTTTTTAAAACGTCCCAACAACTGATACATCCTGAATGGTTGGGGTTGAGCTCTCACAGGACCAGGATTTTAGTTTCTTCGGCAGCAGTTATTGAGGGTTTCAGCAGGGCTGGAAGGCAGTGTATCTTTCCCAGCTGTTGTTTCACTCAGTTTTCTTGTGGATTTTTTTTTCCTTCTGGGCTGCTGGAGTTACATGCGAGATAATTCTGTTTTCTGAATTTGCCTTTTGCCAAAGGGATGTTTATGGGATGTTACTTTATGAGAACAGTGTCTATTTAGTTCCAAAATTATTCTGTTAAGTTTTCCAATAAAATTAAGTTATTCCAAGTTCCTCTACCTTTTGTTGTATTTTAACAATTGAATTGAATCTGGAACATACATTAAAAGTAAATGACAGGTGCTATGTTCCAGATGCAATTCAATTGGACAAACTACTCAACATTAAGCAGAACGCTTTTTATTTCCAAACACTATAGTTAAAATACAACAAAAGGTAGAAGAACTTGGAATAACTTAATTCTATTGGAAAACTTAACAGAATAAAAGATTATTTTGGAACTAAATAGATACTGTTCTCATAAAGTAACATTTCATAAACATCCCTTTGGCAAAAGGCAAATTCAGAAAACAGAATTATCTCGCATGTAACTCTAGCAGCCCAGAAGGAAAAAAAACATCCACAAGAAAACTGAGTGAAACAGCTGGGAAAGATTCACTGCCTTCCAGCCCTGCTGAAACCGTCTCAATAACTGCTACCAAAGAAACTAAAACTAAGATCTTCACTATATCCGTCTCCTCCATTGTAATTCATTTTCCCTCTACCTTTAAGGGGTCCAACTTCTACATTTGCTATTCTTTTCTCCGACATACTCTTAAAACCTCTTCCAATTGGATTTGGTGTTTCTGCCTCAGACTTTTTAAGAATTAGATTTTTGTTCATTCTTTGCTTGAGATCTTAAGTCTGAGTATTTTTGGCAATACAATCAGCGTTTTTGTTAAATCTAATACTCAGCTTAACTTCTTTTCTTCGCCACTGTTGGATCACTTTTCCATGACTTAATTTCTCTAAGGCTCAAAACTCTAGTTTTGGACTTCTATATATCACATTCAAACTTATTGTGACTTTCTATTATATCAAAACTACTCTTGCCTAGAGGGTCCATTACTGCAAGATTACTAATTAAAACTGACTCAATACACAAAACAAGATCTAAAATAGGTTCTTCCCTGATTGATTCCATGATGTGTTGCTCTATGGATAGAATTTCTAACTGATTTTAGCCATTTCATGCACAAAATATTGGTGCACATATGCACTGAATTACTGCTAAATCTGGTTTTATATTTCAAGTGTATTGTGACCCATCACAGCTAAACATGATCAGAAACTTGCACAATGAAGGCACCTTTGCAGCTATCCACTTTGGGACTAACGATGAACATTGGACTGGAAACTGCTTTTGTACACATTCTGCTCAATACTCTTGTCAAAATTAAAGCAGGTCATCTGCGTTTTCTTGAATTTTCCTTTGCATTCAAAACTTAGGGAAATGGTTTGGAACTCAGAGATTCATTTCAATTTCAGACCATGAGCACCAAAGTCAGACATTCTTTCGTAGTAATGGCATTGCCAGAAAAAGAGGCAAGTCCTAAACTTTGCCAACATTTTTCACACTCAATCTCATTGCACTCCTAGAACCATGGAATGGTTATATCACAGCTGAAGCTATTCAGCCCAAAATGTCAGTCCTGCCTCTCAGAAACAGCTATTCACTCAAAGGACATCTTTCCTTTCTAGATAATAATTTAATTAATTTTCTCTCAAACAGCTCAGTTGAACCTGCTTCCATCACAATTTCAGAAAAAGGACTAAGGCGCGATTCAAAAAACATGAAGGGCATTGTTTTTTTTTTTACGCAGAGGGTTCACGTGTGGAACTTACTTTCTGAGGAAGTGGTGATTGTGGGTACAATTATAGCATCTGAAAGACATTTGGATAAATACATGAATAGAAATTGTTCAGAGGGATATGGGCCAATACTAGTTTAGTTTGGGACTATGTTCATCATGGACTGGTTGGACCGAAGCATCTGTTTCTGTGCTGTATGTCTCTATCTACGATCTATCAACTATTGTAACCATTTGCTGTACCATTGTTTCTTCTGCCAATAACCAATCTATTCTTTGATTCCCGCTCCTTTCACAATAATGTTTCTCCCTATTTCCCCTATACATCAATCATAACTCTTCTCAATTTTCTTTCCCCTCAAGGGGAACAATCCTAACTTCTCCAATCTATGTAATAGATTCCTCACTCCTGCAAACTTTTTTTTTGAGTATATGCTGCACACTCTAATTCCTTCACATCGAGTATGGTGCCCAAAACTGGACATCCAGGACCCTCTGTTCCTGCATCTCCTTATTAAATACTTACGTTATGCATTCTCTCCACACTCTTTCTACAAAATGAATCACCTGCTTTTCTCCAGATTAAATTTCATCTGTCCATTTCATCAACTCCCTTCTATCCCCACCACTGAAGCATCATCTCACTCTCACATCACTTCCAAACCCACTGACAATCTCTCCAGTTCCCACACGAGTCACCCAGTGGCTAATGCTAATGCAATAGTTTGCAGGGTGACTATGAACTGCATATGAATCCCAGCCACAGGGTAATCTACTCTTCTATATCATTGAATATTTATAATCAGGTCTTTTATCATGTGTATTGTGGGACCTTGTTGTGCATACATCAGCCCCTACATTGCCTACATTATAGCAATGATTTAACTTCAAAGGTCATGAATTGCCTATTTGGCATTGAAGTAATTCCCAAAGTCTTGGAAGGCATTACATAATTGCAAGTCAAACAAGTTAAAGCAATCTCAGACTCTGGAAAACCAAGCTCACAACACAAGGCCTAAATGTTCAGCAGCATCCATTCCCTGTTCTATGACTTAATTCTATTCAGCACCAAGCACTAGTGTACGCATACATTCTTACACACTATCTCCAGGTAATACCATTCAAGTCGTCAATTTCCTCGTCAGATAGGCATTTACTTTCAGCATGATGGATGATCTATACAATTGAGCCCGAAATATTCCATCTATTTTCATAGAATCCCTACAGTGTGGAAACAGGCCATTTGGCCCAACAAGTCCACCCACACCCATTTCCCTACCTTATAACTCTACATTTACCCCTGACTAATGCACCTAACCTACACATCCCTGAACACTATGGGCAATTTAACATGGCCAATTCACAAAACCTGCACATCTTTGGATTATGGGAAGAACCTGGAGCACCCAGAGGAAACCCATGCAAACACAGGGAGAATGCACAACTCCACACCATCTGTCGCCTGAGGCAGATCTACTTTGACGCAAATACCAGTAACCTAAGCCACATGAAATGCTTAGTCATCATCCACTGTTTCATCCAGGCATATCATGAGCAAACACTGACACGCCCTTCAAAATACTTGGTGTTAAGCTAGTGTGGGTCAGAGCACACCCTTCTTCCCATATTCAGTTTCCCTTCTTTGTTATCATAGTTTGATCTTCTACAGACAACAGGAATAGGTAGCCCCTTTATTGCATCCCTGGGAATAATGAACAGGGAAGGACTGCTGGGACATTACCTGCCTCAAAACACTACTGAAAGCAAGAAACACCACCAGACTTTAACACATTGTAAAGATATGCAGCCAGAATTAGGATTCACTCAGCAGTCACCATGACCTCTTGGTAGCAATATGGATCAAACATCAGGATAAATGCTCCTTGCATCGTCCAATTAATACCTTTTCCAATTTCCCTTAAGCCATGAGAAGCCATAATAGGATAATTGGAATTCCCACCAACTCACCACTGCTTTAACACAGAATAGAGCTCAGTGCACCTCCAAATGCAACACCACCATACCTGTGAAAACATTACTGCTATTCTTCTAAATTATGCACCCTAAGTTCTTCCCTTATGAAGCTGATATATTAGTGCCTAAGTCACAGAAGCAAATAATATTACTGAACAATCATGTCACACCATTTTCTTTTCTAAAGAATAGACACAATGATCTGACATCACTCTATATATACATATCTTGGATAAAATCCAAGACAGGGCCACTACTACTCATAGCTTCTGAGATCACAAGAGGCACTTGGTCAAAATTCTTACGAGAAAGGCAATGAAGAAATGGATCAGTCTTAAAATATTCAACCTCATTTACAATCACAATATTATGGAATAGTGCCTTACGAGAGTGAAATTGAAACTATAGCTGTTGCTCTGCAGGTTTTCAAAGCACTTATTCCACTGTGAATGCTGTACCAGGAACTATTATAAAAAACAATTCTAGCAAGGATCCTAGGAAGATTTTGAGCTAATTATGAACTTTCTTCTCATGGATAGGAAACATCTGTGAAATTATGACATACTAGATGTGTACAACACAAAGACTTACATGGTCTGGATTTTAAGGTGCCTAATGTTCCTCAGCAAAAATACAAAGTGCAAAGTATAAGAAGTACACGATTAAAAGTGAGTCTTTATGTATAAGGAATATTGAACAAATCTGTTTCTAGATTAGTAAAGCTGCTCCATTCCTAAAAAAAATTGAAAGAGATGGAAAGTTGAATAGACAGTATCACACTATACAATGGAACAATGTTATTTTACTACATTGGATTTGTGTCTTTTTAAAAGGAAGGAAATCTTACTGTTAAGTACTTGTAAGCACAAGTCAATCAAATTGATCTTCCACAATTTATTCTAAACAGTTGGCATATCTTCCCAATCTTCCCAATGAGGACATGGAATAAGAAGTTAGCAATCAGTATACCTAGACGCCAGAAAGGTCTTTGCAAAATTGTAGTGATCATCAATTTCAGTTCAGAAGCACTCAGCATGAAATCCTTTATTTTTCCCTTGCCCAAACTGTGCTTTCCCATGACCCAATGCTAGATTGTTTCATAAGATCACATTTTGTGCTATTAGCAAAAAGGTGAAACACTTGACAATACCACTGTCAAAAGTTGTAGTTAGCAGATATAGTTCATCTTGGAAACAGGTTACTGGCAGTATCTTCTAGCATTTGGTCCTAGGCTGCAACATTGCACATCGTCTTTATTAACAATATGGGGAATGGTGTTGTGAGCAAATAAATTAGCAAATGACACCAAAGTCTGAGCAAGGGTTAAGACAAAGTATTATAATGAAATCAAAAAAGATATAGGTGTGCTAGAGGAATGAACCAAGTATTGTCTATATTCAATGTCATTTGCCAATGGCTTCATTTTTAGTGAAAAGAAAACACAGAAAATAGAGGTATAGGGTTACTGTGCACAAATCACTAACAGCTCATGACCAAAATGGAGAAACTGCTGCGAAAGCGAACAAGGTATGTAATAATACAACTATTTAGAATAAATCAAAGGACACCATTTTGATAATATACAGATCACACTGGTTACACTGCATCTAGAGTACTCTGTCTGATTTTAAACCCGCACGTTAGGTGACAGTTGCCTTGAAGAAGATCTACAGAGGAACAAAAAAATGCAAATCTTAAAGAACCTCACTTTACTTGGGTAGGGTCACGTTCCTTGGTCTATTTGTTTCAAAGCAGTGTAGATCCACAAGTAGCTAAATCAAGGTCTTTAAAATTTAAGGAATTTAGTAGGTTGCTTGAGTTCAATAGATTCTGGGGGACCAGAGGTCATAATCTCAGAATATGAGTCAGAGGTGAGAAGGAATTTCTTCTCTCAGAAGGTTATTCATCTGCAGAATTCTTTAACACTGAGGCGGCAGAGCTGAGTCAAGAAAGCACTTTCACGACTGAAATAGACCAATATTTTAATCAGGAGGAGATCCCTGGATGCTGCCTGACCTGCTGTGCTGTTCCAGCAATAAAGTTTCAACAATATTTTAATCAGTAAGGCATCAAGGGTTCTGGGGAAAAAGGCAGGAAAGTGGAGTTAAGGATGATCAGATCAGCTATGATCTCATTGGATGGTGGAGCAGACTTGATAGGCTGACTGGCATACTTCAGCTCCAAGTTTTATGGTCAGTGGACATCACTTAAATAATTTAAGACCGTTAAGAATAGACTGTTTTAGGCAGTTCTGTTCCAAGATCTCTCAGCATCTGGACCATACCACATGCTACATGGTATATGCTGACTCTTTGTATGTCTTCAAGAGGTGCTGGAGCAGAGATCACATCACATAAGTAACTAACTTTAAAAATATACTAATTGGACCATGCGATCTCCTGAGAGGACAGGAGAGAAAATGTAAGTACTTGGCCTTTGTGGAGACCCAGATTTTTCTCCTCCTCTCCCATGAGATTAAATGGCTGCAAACGTCAGTGAGGAAGGTTTGGGATAGGGGATCCTGGCTGGAACAGGGGGGGATAAGACATGATAAGGACCTATAGTGTGGGGTCAGCCTTTTCCTGCCCTCAGTTTGGTATATTAGTAAATAAAGATTAATTTCAAGTATGATGTCAAATTGTTTGAATTCTATCCCTGTTAAGTCTGGAAACAATCATACATCCTCAATTCATTTCTAAATATAGGCAGATTTACTAATGCAGTGATACACTTATTTCAAAAACATTTGAATGGATCATTTTTCTCATTTCACTTGACAACAAGGCCTGCCTACCTTGTTAAGAGCTACAGAAAACCACAGATAAGTTTGAAAGAAGTAAAAATAATTCAACAGCTCAAACTTGGGTGCACATGTAGCAAAGCTCCAACTTTTCAAAAGAAATGGTTCTTACAATTAGGATAAGTTACACTCTCTACCTCCTGCATTGGCTCTTTTTCTCAGATGCAAGGCATTCTTAAAATGCCATGCATTTCAGCTCCTTCTCTTCAACAACATTCTGGTTCCAAATGGTCTCCAACTTGTTAATTGACTTGCCATTCAATCAACCCCAGCGCTCTCATCTGCAACCTGACCTGTAAGTGAATCCATCATTCATTTCAAAAAGGTTACCACATCTTAAAACGTAGCACAGACATGCATACAGCTTTACAACATGGTATTTAATGATCTCACTCCTATAAAACAACATCCTCTAACTCATAGTAAGCAGTAGAATGGGAGACTCAGATGCATGCATATAAGATACACATTGCAAAATATATGTACTTGCATATAAACTCTAAATACTAAAAATGTACTGGTGTTCCAACTAATCAGATTCTACAATAATGGGGTTTCAAACAATAAATCTTTAATGCAATTAATTGGAATAGGTTTTGAAATAAATTTATCTGTGCATACTTTTCAACTGCAAAGTTCTAAATTTTCTTGAGCAATCTTGCAATTCAACCAGTAATAAGTAGCACTGTGAAATCAAGCCATAAATCTTCACTATTCAGCACTTCTGCCAATTCATTTTAATTAAATCTGCTGCACATTTTCCCAGAAAACAGACGTGAGACCGACTGAAAGAAAACGTCTCAACAATTAACTGATAAAATTTTATACTTCTTGCCTTTTCTGTTCCCATTTCAGATTCAAGTGCAACTAAAGTATAATGCATCATTAAGTCCTTTCCTTGCTCCAGGTGTACATGACACATTAGTTTTATGGACATAATCAACAGTTGATAGTAATGGGATGAGAATGCAGAAGAAATGGTGATCATTGCATGATAGAATTCAGGATGACAGTGGAAAAGGACAATAGATAATCCAAAGTATGAATAATTAATAGGGGCAGCCAACATTGCCGGGACAAGAATTGAATTGGGCTATTTAGACTGAAACCAAAGGTTGACAGGAAAAACTGCAGCTGAACAACAGGCTACCTTTAAAGAAGTTCGGGTCTGACACAGTAAAAGGTATATTCCCTCAAAATTGAAAAGTAGGTCAAGGAAATTCAGAGCTTCAAGGATGTGAAAGAAGATAAAGATTAATATAAACAAGCAAATGTTTGCTTAAGACATGTATCAGGCAGAAAATACAATTGAGAACGAAGTTGAATATAAAAATGTTCAGAAGGGAGATGATAAAACAAATAAAGAAAACAAAAAAACACAAAAAAAAATGCAGCTAAAAGCCAGGGGGATCCTGAAGTCTTTTATAGGCACATAAACAGTAACAGGGTGGGTAAGGAAGAGCAGGGCTGTTTAGCAGCCAAAAAGGAGATTTACGCATGGAGACAGGCAGCATGGCTGAGGTCTGATATGAATATTTTGTATCTGTTTTCATCACAAATTATGTTACCAAGCCATCATAATAGAGAAGGAAATCTAATCACTAGAAGGGTTCAAATTGATAAGGAGATGACATTGGATAAGCTATTGGTACATAGAGTTAATAAGGTTGATTCGGAACAGAGAAGATGCATTTAAGGATATTGAAAAAAGTGGGAATGAAAATTGCAGAGATACTGGGAATAATCTTTCCGCCTTACCTGGATATGGAGTGGTGCCAGAGGACTGGAAAATTGAAAAAATTATGCCCTTGTTCAAAAACAATTGTAAAGATAAGCCAAACAATTATGGCCAATCAGTAATTTCAGTAGTGGGGAAACATTTAGAAGCAATAACTTGAGATAGAATTAATAGTCACATGAACAAACGAGAGTAAATTAATGAGGGATTTCTTAAGGGAAAATGCTGTTTAGCGAACTGTTGGAGTACTTTAAAGTGATTGATAAGGATAATGTTGTTGTGTGGTGGACATGGATTTCCAAGGCACGTGAAACAATGCCACATAAATTTGTAAGGAAGGTTTTAGCTTATGGAATAAAAAGGACAATAATCATGCTAACTGAAGATAGGAAATAGAGTAATGCTTAGTGAATATTGTCCAGGCGGAAAGAAGGTTTGTATTGGAGCTCCTCAGATGTTGGATTGGAACTCTTGATTTATATTAAGAAGTGAAGGGGACAATTTCGAGTTTGGAGATGACACATAAACCTGAAAGTATTGGATACTGGGAGAGAGACAACACAGAACTTCAAAAAGGACATTGACAACTTGATGGAATGGATAGATAGGTGATAGATGAAATTTAATACAGAGAAGTGTTAAATTTTGACAAAGAACATGGAGAAACAGCATAAAATAAAAGTGTACTACACTAAATGAGTGTGCGTGTACAAACAGACCTGTATGTATAAGTACACAAGTTATTAAAAATGGCAGGACGAGTATAGTGGTTAACAAAGCAAACATTATTCTAGGATTCATAAATAGGGGCACAAAGTGGAGTTACACTCAACCTATACAGGTGCGATTATGAAGTTAGAGTGGAAATGTTAGACTCTTTAGCTTAGGTAGAAGGTGATCAAGAGGACTCTTGATAGAAAGTTTCAAATTCATGGAAGGTCTGGACAGGGTAGACAGGGAGAAGCAGCTCTCACTTGTGAAACAACCAAGAGTGAGAGGACAGATATTTGAAATCATTTGCATTAAATAAAAATATGATACCAGACAAAACATTTCACAGAGAGTGGTTTGGTTCTGGAATGCACTGCCTAAAAGTGTGGAAGTAGCAGCTTTAATTGAGACATTCAAGAAGGCATTAGATGATTACTTAAATAGAAATAACTTGCAGGGCTACTGGAAAAAAAAGTCAGATGATGTTCATTTGGAAAGCCAGTACAGAACAGCCAGAGGGCTTTCTTCCTCACCATAATTATTCTGTATAAGAACTTTTTTTGAGATGGGAATGAAACTCCTCTTGGAGTATTGACTTAATGCCTGACTCTGTAAATTTCAGAGTCTACTGAATCAATTTTCTACAAGATAAACAAAAAATGTCACCATACCCACTCCTCAGTCCATTTTTACTATTACAATGTGATAATTCCACATTTACCAAAAATTGCAACCATTGTGTTAACTCAGAGAACAAACCCCTAATGTAAAGAAATACAATTATAATTGTAATAATTACAGTATGGCTGGGGAAAAAAGCCCAAAATACTCACTAACACATAGTTAAGGCCTAGAAACCTCCTCTTTAATAAAAAAAACTTAGACACTGCAATTTATATTGTAGATTTATTCCATTTTTGTGTGGATAAACGGTAAATAAATATACCGATAACGAATACTCTGAGTATATAATTAGTCTTTTTAACGGGCTTGTTGGTGGCTAAGGTCTGGAAAGTGCTTTCAAATGAGCCTTGATGAACTGCTATGATGCATGTGTTGATGGTACACACTGTTGCTACTCTGTATCAGTGGCAAAGAAAGTAAAAGTTGAAGATGGTGGACTGAGTGCTGTTTTGTGCTCAAAATGCCTGCTTTCTCTTGAATATTATAGGAACTGTGCTCACCACGTAAGGGTACAGTATTTTGCCACACTCCTTACATGCATCTTATAGGTGCATAACAGGCTTTTAGCAGTCAGGACACAGGTGAGTCTCTGCAGACTATCCAGGCCCCAAACGGCTCTTTGTAGGTAGCACTTCTCATGGCTGGTTTAACTACGTTTTTGCCATTGGGGAGTGGCAGGGGATTGATGCTGGGGATTAATTGATGGTAATGCCACTGAACAACAAGGGTTGTGATTAGACAACCCTGCATTGTTGAATATGTTTTTACTTGGCGGTTGTGTGGCACTTGTCACACATCAATCCAAGCCTAAATAATGCTCAGACAGTGATGGACTGCTTCATTCTGAGGACTTGCAAACAGTATTGAACACCACACAATCATCAGCAAACATTCCTATTTTAAATTTCATGTTGGAAAGAAGGGCTGTGATGAAGCAGATGAAAATGACTAGAGTTCCTCAGAGCAGTGCTCTAGGTCCAGTGTCTTGGGACAGATATGACTGACCTTCAACAATCACAGCTACCTTTTAAGCTAAAACCTCAGCAAGTGGAGGCTGCGATTTGGTCTGGAGTTGAGTGGCCCTGGTGGAACCCAATCAAGCACTGGCGAGCATCTTGGTTAGTTCTGGAGCACTATACATTTTTGGTATCCAGCATGTTCAAACATGTTGAAATTGAATTAGTTGAAGACTGGCATTGGTGATTGCAGAACTCTCAGGAGGAATCACATGCCAGGTTCCACTGTTATTGACTAAGGGGAAATTCATGGCTTAATTGTCCATTACTGGATTTAGCAGGACTGAAGAGCTTTGACCTGATTTGTTGATTGTATGTTCACTTAATTCTGTTTGCTGACATATCGCTTTCTCTGTTTGGCAAGCACGAAGTCCCGTGCTGTGGCATCACTAAGTTTACAACAATCAATAGTTTCATGGCCACTATTACTGAAAGCAATTCTTTTCCAGATATTTAATTAATTAAACTTAACGTTTATAGCTGTCATGGTTCCGAACTCCTGTCTCCAGAACATTCGTCCACACCCCTGTATTATTAACTTAATAGCATAACCACCATGTTACCACTTCTTGTGTTTTCTTATTCTAATAGTCAATACACAAGCAAATACCATTTGATTAGTTACAGTCTCGTCTTCCAAATGATTTGAATGCTTAATACAGATGACTTCCAATCTTGTGGCATACTTTGTAAACCACTGAAACGGAAATGAATGCCAATTACAATGCTTAAATTGTTAACTGATGGTTTGTATGCACAAAGGATCAGCTTTTAGCATTTACTATCTTCAACATGCTAGAGAATTCTTCAACATACACTTGCCTGGTCCACAATGTTGTCAGTTCCTTAAACCAACTGTGCCTTCTATAATATGGAGAGCAACCACAATAATTAACAATAGTCACACCTGAGGATTAAAGGCATTCGCTGAAATGTAGTTGATGTTCAAGTGTCTGTGTAAGTGTTTTTACTCTGCACAAGTGATAGTTAAAAATTCCTAAAACAGTCCTCAGCAAGAAATTTATTCCTTCTCTGATATATTTACAAAGAAATACAATGCATTTAATGTGCATTGGATAATGAAAAGATATATTTGCACAGAACTGACCCCACCTGTCATGCCTTAACAACTAGATTCACTTACTTGTAAGAGTGAATGTTCCAGAGTCCTTGCCAGTGATATGGTTTCATCGAAAGCCACTCTAGTGTCTTCATTGCACAATAGATTCCAAATCCATTACATAGAAAGACATCCATTATCCACTGCAAACATAAGTACAAATTTACGAACTTTCTACAATGGTAGGGAAAAGAAGGAAACATGGCTTATTCTATACAGTCAGCAAGCTTAAACACGAACAAACATTCTTGTCTTGGATTCTGAAGGTTTGTGGCTCAAGTGCTAATCCAAACAGTTTTTTTGGTCATTCATGGGATTTTGGCATCACTGGCAAGGCCAGCATTTATTGACCATCTCTAATTGCCCAGAGGGTAGTTTAAAGTCAACCATATCATTGAAAGCCTGGAGTTACATGTACCCCAAGCCAAGTAAGGATGACAGCTTCCTTCCCTGAAGGACGTTAGTGAACTAGATGGGTTCTTCCAACAATTGACAATGGTTTCATGATCACGGAGGCTCTTAATTCCATTCTTTTGAATTCAAATTCCACCACCTGCTAAGGCAGAATTTGAACCCAGCAACAACACCCCCGGCCACAGGCTCTGGATTAATCATCTAGCAATAATATTATTAGGTCATATATTTCAGGTAACAACTCAGTGAAGTATCAAGGGGGGATTCCTTGGAAGTACCTCCTTCTAAATGACGCATTAAACCCTCCCAGATGGAAGTAAAAGATTCCATAGCACTGTATCAATAGTAGTGGGAATGAGTGACCAGCATTTTTTTTTTGTATGTGGATAGAAGTAATCTGAAGGTTTGGGTGGCCAGGAGATTTTAAGGATAATGAATATGGTAGCAGGATGTTAGTTATAATTAACCTGTCAACCAACTAGCACAGCTTAACTAGTCATTACTTCATTGCCATTTGGTGAAATGTGTATGAAAATTGGCTGCCACAAATAGATTTCAAATGTACTTAGTAGATTGCAAATGCTTTGGTAAATCTTATAGTATGGCTTTCTTTCTAAACTCAAAACGAATTTGGTGATCAACTCGCCCATCTCTTTCCTATCAGATCTAACTGCATCATCACAAACAGAACTGTCATTTTCTCTGGACAAAACTGCACTCGACTGCAAGTTCACCGTGGCCAGCAGAATTTACTACACTCCAAACCATTTTTCACCATTACAAATATCTTCAACCTCCTCACATCTCATCCTCCATTTTGAATCTCAAAAGAAACTGAAGTAATGTTACTGATGGTTGACTTTGTTACCTTCCTCTGGCATGTTACTTAAGTACAGCTTCCCTCATCTCATCTCTGCTGTTGCTTCCTGAACTCTTCCTCAGCTCATATACGTACAGGTGGTAGCTTTTCAGGTGCATAAGTGACCAGCTCTTGTTCTCCCACCACTTCTATTCCTCTTGCCATTGTATTCCAAACTTTACTTTCTCAACCCCATACTCAATCTAGTCCAGTTCAGTAGGACGACATTTATCAAAGTCAAAAAGGACAAAACAACATGGAGCTTGGGGTAGGAATAGGCCATTTGTCTCTTAATTGCTGATCTGGTTTGTAATCTCATCTTCACATTCCCGACTGCCTTGTTACAGCCCTCAACTTTCTGGTCTCTCGAAAATCTATCTAGTGCAACTTTGAATGAAAACCCAGCCTCTATGGTCTTTGGAGAAAAGAATTCCATAAACTAAGTCTCTTGACAGAAAATATTTTTCTTCATTTTAAAAGGGAGGTACTTTATTTTTTACACTGTATTCCCTAGTTCTGGTCTTTTCCACAAAGCATTATCTGCCTGGTATCCACCCTATCAAGTGCCCCCACAATCTTGAGTTTCAACATGTTCACTTCTCATTCTTCAAAACTCAAATGGGTATTGGCCCAAGCTATTCAACCTTTTTTAAAAATAAGATAATCCCTTCAATTTTAGAAATGAGTAAAGTGAACTTTTATATAAACTTCTTCAGATGCAAACATAGCCGTTTCAAATAAGACAACTGAAACTGGACACAGTAGTTCAGATGTGATCTTACTGAGATCCTGCACAGCTGTAATAAAACTTCCTTTATTTTATAGTTCATCCCTTGCAATAAACAAAAAATTCTATTTGCCTTCTTAGTCACTTGCTGTTCCAGTTGTTTCGCTGTACTACGGAGTTGTGCAATATCATTCTATTTAAACAATAGCCTTTGTATTAAGATTAGATTCCCTACAGTGTGGAAACAGGCCCTTCGGCTCAACAAGCCCACACCAACCCTCCGAAGAGTAACCCACCCAGACCCATTTCCCTCTGACTAATGCACCTAACACTATGGGCAATTTAGCACAGTCAATTAATCTGACCTGCACATCTTTGGACTGTGGGAGGAAACCGGAGCACCTAGAGGAAATCCACACAGACACGGGGAGAATGTGCAAACCCCTGCCAAAGTATTCTTCCTGCCAAAGTGGACAAGTTCACATTTTCCCATATTTTACTTAAACTTTTGCTGAATCACCAAAACTATGATTAACCCTTTGAGTTCTTCATCTCTTCTTGCTACCTTACTGTTCTACCCATCTTGGGCTTATCAGCAAATTTATTTACACACATTTGGTTCATTCCTCAAAATCATTGATATAGATTGTAAATAGTTGAGATCCCAATATAGATTACAAAAGTTATACTCTAATTACAAATTGCCAATTCAAAAAAACCTGTTTACTTCTAATCTCTGCTTCCTATTACTTAACCAACCCTTTATTCTAATTCTTTTTCTGCAAGTATGACTAATGTACTTCCCCTGCCACAACTTTGTCTACTCCCTTAAAACTGCATTCATTCAACATCCAGTCTCAAAATTGTGATGCTGTCTTCCTGCCTTACCCCATACTCGGGAAACACAGTACTGCTTCTTGTTCTATCCCCGGCTACTTCAGAATTAGCATTTATTCATTGAGTTGGTGTGCAGCTACTTTCTGCCCTTGCCCATTGTACATTATCTTGCTACCTTCTTTTTAAAATCATTCAAAAAAATCTTCCTTCCACTTTTAGTCTGTACTCCAATACTCTCCATTCTCCCCCTTCACCTTCCTACTCAGTGTTCACATTTTCTTTTCTATCCTATTATCGAGAGACTCACGAAGCCTTCCAGCACACAAGCTGCACTGTAGAAACAAAATTATAATGCATATGCAAGTCAAATATTGAGAGTTCTGAAGAAGAATCACTGGAGCCAAAGTGTTAACTCTGTCTCTCCATAGATGCTGCCAGACTTACCGAGTTTCTCCAGCTATTTGTTTTGGCTAACTTATTGAAAGCTTGCCTTCTTCCTAATACAAATATCAAACCTTCCCTTATTGCAAATGCTTTTTAATCTAATTGTTTATAAAAATGAAATTATTATTTAAGTGAGACCAACTAAAATATTGTTCAGTGCATTGGCACATAATAATTGGCACAGGGCAGGTATTTGTACAAATACGTACATGGTCCCACCAACATTCACTGAAATTAGGTAACTGATGCTCCAGACTGTACTCCAGGAACTCAAACATCACACTAATTATCATACACATCCACCAGTCTCGAATCATTAGTGTCTAGACAGAAAGAAAAAAGATATAATTATCTGGCATTTGATCCTAAAAAAACTAATTATGAACATTTGATTTTTCCATTACATTTACATAGTTAAAAGAAGCATATTTCTTTCAGGCCTGAAGAACGAGGCTGCAAGAGATAGTGAATGACTGTGCAAACTAACAATGCAGTTATGACTTTAAGGACCTCAAATCTTCTTAGCCAGTTGACAGCAATTACCACAAAGGGTACGTCATTTCAATATCTAGGTATGTCATCAACACAAAAATCAGATATTGGCCCAGAAAAAGTAGTGCGCAGATTTAGCAGCGCTACAAGCACTTGTAGAAGGTTGAGGTCTGGGATTCTAAAAGAAATTGATAAAGGTAGAGAGAGAAATGAAAACCTTTTACTGCAAATGCAGAATTTACGGCAAGGAACATACTATTAAAGTCAGAGTCAGGCGATACAGAAGAGAAATTAGGAAACAAATCATGCAAAATCTGCCTGACATGTAGAACTCACTTCCACAAATTGGGATATGAGAATAGATCAGTTATTAGTTTTAACTCTGTATATTACAGAATCTTAACAAAACACATGGAGAAAAGGTTGGTTTATGAAGTTAGGTCAAAAATTAGCAGGGATGTAAGAGAAAAATCAGGGGCGTGGGACTAATCAAATAGCACATTCAAAGAATCCCAGATTCTTTGAGCCAGAGTCTCCTACACTTATTTCTTTTTGATTCTAAGATGTATATAGCATGCAGTGTTACCCTGTTTAAGACTAAAGAAGAAAGATGATATTTAATTAAATATTGGCAGTCAATAAAAAAAAAATCAATGTTGCTTGACATTTTCTAATCAACCTGTTCAGGGATTTTATTACATACCTTGGGAACATTTGGGACCTTCTGGCTCAGAGATAGTAACATCACCACTGTGCCACACAATCCTCTAAACAAAGCTAATCTTCCAGGTTAAAATCAGGAACATTTATAACCTAAAATGGCAGGATTCAAAGCTACGTGGGCGACCCCAATGGATTTAAATTCTATCGTCGAAACCACTTAGTCATGATTAAAGGCCAAACCTTTAAAGCAATGCTGTGAAATGATAGTGTGTGCAGCTTGTAAATTGTCTGGATTACCCACTTGACTTTTTTTGGAAATGTATTTATACTTGCAATCAGTTAAGACATCTCTTTAGCAAATGTAGTGCTAAAAGACTAAAATCAAGAAACATAATTGTTAGTCTGTCATCTGAATGCTTGTAGATAAGAATTTAATAGCATATCTGCAACATAAGTGATGATGAGAACACCATGGGGCTTTAATAACTTGCAAGATAGTCATGAAGGAAAGCTGATCCAGTTCTTGTCTCACCTTAAGATACCAGCCCAGGAAATGAGCTGGGACAAATCCATCCAATTTATCCTAAAATACAAGAAATAAAATTCAAGTATTGAAGGAAAGCCTTGAATTAAAACTTCAGATTTCAAAGTTTTAGTATACAAAATACTTGACCCTTCACCAATTAACTGACTAAAATTAATTTTACCATTGTTTGTAATAGTCTCAATGTGCCTTTTAAAAAAGCTACTTTACCTCACTGATCGATCTCCGAGGAGAAAAAAAAAAGAATAGATTTCATAAATCTCATAAGCAGTATCTAACTTTACTGCTTATGTTTACAGAAGCAATAGAACACCAAGACTGGACCACAAACATTTAAAGCCAAGTAATTGTGGCTACACAGTACAAATGGACTGAATGAATAATGGTTTTAAACTCCATGCAGAGTGAATTCCTAATTATTGAAAAGTACTCAAAAAGGGCACTTGAATGAGGGCAAGGTGAAGAAATTACAAAGCTACACATGAAGTCCTCAAGATAGCCTATTTAGCTTCTTGTTTAGAAATGGTTAATCACTCTGTGGGAAGGATGAAAAAAGTAGATAGAAAATACATAAAAATCAAACTGCAATCCATTCTTGACCAGACATAGTTTTGCTACCCGCTTGTTACATTTCAAAATATAAAGGGTAAATTATAAACAGCATTTGAATAATAAATGGACATTCAACCTTCACTAACAGATGTTTAAAATTAAACCATGATATTTCCTTCCTAGAGAAGCTTCAAAGCCATTGTTCCTGTTAAATAGAGTGTTGAGAGCTTTGATACTTTAAAACAGCATTAATCAAATAAACCAATGCCCTCCAGCCACACATGCTGAGTAAAAAGCTGGTAAAGGGAGAAGTTCCTGTGGGTGGTAACTTACACCCTTACTAAATATATCAACTGTTCATTGAGGTTTGCTCTGAAGCTTGCTGCTTCTTTACCAAAGTGATCGTATTAATGCTGCAACTCTGGCAATAATTACTGCCTTCAACAGGTTGTATTCTACAGTGTAGGGTCTGGAGTAAGTTTAGTCAGGGTCCAAATATGTCCTCACCTGAAGTTCCTTTATCCTATTCTCCAAATTGGATTTCTGAATACCAATTAGAGATGCAACAATCCTGGTCAATTTTCCTTCCTTAACCCAAGGTGACTGGCTTATCTAGATCCTTACAAATGTTTTAACCCAAAGATCAACTTTTTAATTCCATATCCTCGGCAAAATGAAAGCCGCCTACTTACAGCTCTGTACCAGTTCTCATCTCTGCATGTTTCTTGGCTCATTTGCTACTAAAATACTCTTCCAAGCTTTGAGTCATAAAATAGAATCCTCAGTGTGGCAGCGAGCCATTCGGCCAATCGAATCCGCACTGAATCTCTGAAGCGCATCCCCACCAGACCCACTCCCCTGTAAACCTGCATTCCCTGTGGCTAATCCACCTAACCTAACCATCCGTGAACACTATGAGCAACTTAGGATGGCCAAGCCACCTAACCACATATCTGTGAGATCACGGTAGGAAACCGGAGCACCCGGAAGAAACTCACGCAGGTATGGGGAGAACATGCAAACTCCATCCAGACAGACAGTCACCCAAGGATTAAATCTAACCTGGGTCCCTGCCACTGAGATAGCAGTGGTAACCACTGAGCCATCCACTTTGATATTGCTATGGTCAGTCATTTCAATGCAGCCTTAGTTAGCCTCCTAGCTTGCACCCTTTGGAAACTTGAGCTCAGATACATTGTTTCTACCTTCAATCGAAGCAAGTCCCATTTATCAACAGACCTGCGTTTGCTGATCTACATTGTTCCATGGCTCAAAAACACTTGCTTTAAAATTTTCAACCTTGTTTTCACATCCCAATATGGATTCTTTTTTCTCTTTGAGATCTCACTGCTTCTCCAAATATGACATCTAAAACATCCCCAATTTTTTCTGTCTTATCACTGGCAGTTGGGTCTTCAATTGGCCAGATATTCTAGGATTTCTTTCTTGCATCTCTCAGGCTCGCTTGCTACTTTTAAAGGTGTCTATTAGAACCTACCTCTTTGATCAAACATTTGACAAATTAATGTAGCTCATGGTATGAAAGCTTTTATAGGAATTGAATCATGGTGAATTTTAAATATATTTAAGTTGCAGTTGTTACTTGATTTATTATTTCAGGTGATTTTTGTAGGTCTAGAAGTTTGGAAAAGGCCTCATTGATGGATAAAACTTCAGCATTTGAACATTCAGATTTACATTCACCCTTTGGGCAACATCAGCATCCACTGTGCTTCAACACTGCTTCCCACCATGGTACAACTGCCTGCTTCAGCTCAAGCAAGCAAAGGCAGTTCACTGAGGTCAACTATCAGAGCATTGCCAGCACTCTTGGAACCTAACTGCTAAACAGTTTAGTTAGTAACTTTTAAAGAATGAAAGATGGGGATTGAAAATAAAGAATTGAAAATATGAGATGGGGCACTCCAAGAGTTGAAATGTAACTCAATTTCATCACTGCAAATCATTTCCACTAACTTGGAAGGAGAAAGAATACAGCAATTTAGAAATACAAATCAGTCTCACCCATATGTTGTGATATGGGTCAGTCTTATTTCCTGGATCAAAGATAAGGCAGTTCCCACCATAGTCCCTCTCTGGTAAGGGAACACCAAGTTTAGGATCTATAAACTTCATGAATTGGCGACCATCCTGAACAGTCTGGAGAAAGAAAATTAAGATATCATGTAATGTTTTCAGAAACACATCAGTAAAGATTACCTTTCCTGATACATGATTAAGTGACATTAATACTGGTGTCATTTTATCTGATTGAATGTAGCCTGAAGTAAACTTTTTTAAAAAAGATATAGCACAAGTTTGTCAAGCATCCAAACAACAAGGACTCAAATAAAAGTTTATTTTTATATATAATGCCATCTCCTTTTCTTCTCACAAACTAACTCATGATTCAATGGTTACTTTGGTGTGCCCTTTATCCACTTTGCTCCAAATGCACTGGCAGTAAGCACAGGAAAATTAACATAGTACATTTATTGCTGGGGCAATAAAATCCTCCAGGATTTGAATTTTCAATCTCTAGTTCCAGCCTAAACTGCTAGTGGCTGAAAACTAAAATGTACCAACATGCAATCTGTTTTCCGCAAGTTGCGATATGACTGTTTGCAGGCTACATTCAGAAGCCAAAGCGGCATTTTCAGCACAACAAAATCTACATGCCGATTTTGGTAAAATTTCAGATGCAAATCTGCACCATCTGTGCATGGATGAAATAATGCACTTGCAGTTCAGTGTGTCACTGAGACAATGCCTCATTGTTGTGGGTGCCATCTTCCAGATAATAGTTCAAATAGAGTTTACACATTCCGTAAAGAGATCCTGCTGAAATCTTGTTCGTGCAATATAAATGGGAAAGCCTTAGCACAAACAGAAAATGACGCAATAACTAATCTACTGGTAACTAGTAATTACTGCATTAGTAATTCTGAGCTTTTTTTTACTTATTCATTAGATATGGGCATTGTTGACGAAGCCAGAATTTATTACATATTGTTAGTTGTCCTTGAGGAGGCAGTCATAAGCTGTCTTGTTGAATCAGAGCAGTCCATTTGGTGTAGATTATACCAAAATACCATCAGGGAGGTTCAGGATTTTGACCCAGCACACTGAGGAAAAGGCAAATTTTACTATAAGTCAAGATGGTGAGTGGCATTGCATTGTATCTGCTGCCTTTCTCCTTCTACATGGAAGTGATTATGGGTTTGGAAGGGGTTGTCGAAGGAGACTTATTGAATTCCTGCAGTGCATCTTGTAGATGACACATACTACTGTCGCAGAATGTTGATGCAGGAGGAAATTTGTGGATGTGGTGCCACTCCAGCAGGCTTTGCCCTGGATAGCATCAAGCTTCTTGAGTGTTACTGCACCTATCCAGGTAAGTGGAGATTATTACATGAAATTTATGATCCGTGCTTTATGGACGATTGGCAAGGAGTCAGGAGGTGACTTACTTGATGCAAGACTCCTAAGACTTAGTCTTACCCTCTTGCAGACACAGTATTGATATGCGTAGTCCAGTTTAGTTTCTGGTCAATGGTAATCCTTAGGATGATGATAGTGGGAATTCCGCTATGGTAATGACATTGAACATCAAGTGGCAATGTTAAATTCTCTCTTCTTGGAGATGGTCATTGCCTGGCATGTGTGTGAATATGGTGCAAATGTTATTTGCCACTTGTCGGTCCAAACCTGGATATTGTCCAGATCTTGCTACATTTGAAAATAGCCTGTTTCAGTATCTTAGGTGTCACAAATGTTGTTCAAAACAGTGCAACCATCAGCAAACATCCCTACTTCTGGCCTTATTATGGAGAGAAGATAATTGATGAAGCAGCTAAAAATGGTTGGGCCTAGGACACTATTCCTGCACAGATATCCTGGAGTTGAAATGACAGTTGTCCAACAACCACAACTAACATTTTTTGTACTAGGAATGAGAAACCAGCAGAGTTTACCCATCCCCCTGCCTATATTAGCTTGGCTAGGGCCATGGTAGGTTCTGCAGGCATGTCCTTAGTACTACTGCCAGAATGCTGTCAGGGCCAAGCCTTTGCAGAATCCAGTACTTCCAGCTGTTTCATATCATATGAAGTGAATCATATTGGCAAAAGACTGACAACTGTGATGCTGGGGACGTGTGGAGAAGGCCGAGACGGATCATAAATTTGGTATTTAGAGTTTTACTTTGTAGGGCGGTTAGGGCTACATTAGCCATTATTGTTTCTACTGCCTTTAGTCAATGTCAGGTGGCACATCCAATTCCCCTTCCCCCCCCCAACCAACCGGACCTCCCCCTGTCCCTCCCCAGAGTTTTTAAACCCTGGCCACTTCAGAAAGCAGTTGAGCATGGGTTTAGAGTCACATGTAAGAGAGACTAGGGAAGGAAGGCAATTTTCCTTCTTTGTAGGACACTGGAGGACCATGATTTCCATAAATCATTATTAGACTTTGAACTCAAATTCAATATTCTATTACAGATGCATCATGACAACTCTGCTAAAAATTACCACTGCACAATCGTTTTTGAAAAGAAAAGCTGTTTGACACAGAGGACACCTTCTATTGCATTATGTGGCACTGCACCGAATTGTTTAGAACAATTCAGCAGCTCCAAAGCGGACATATAAGAGGTGCCTTAAGCCATTAGCAACAGAATTCTAAGTACCACAGTGTGTAAACTTCATAGTGCAGCATATCCCTCACTTAATCATAAGTATGAAGCCTGGTTTAATGAGGAATGTAGAAGAACATGTCAGGAATAGCAGGGGGATACCAAAAATAAGCTAACTCCTATAACACAGGAGTACATGCATGCTAAACAGAAGTACATCATAGATAGTCGAACATGTCCATAAAAATGGATGAGATCAAAGCTCTGAGCATTCCTGCAGTGTTCCCACAAGTGTTAGGCCGTTAAGTAGCCAATGGGTCTGCAGACCCATAAATATCCCCATCCCCATTATTAGGAGCTCAGAAATTGAGAGCAGAAGATTGAAACATTTAGAATCATTTACTGCCAGTCGTGGCAAGTGAATTGTCCATTCTGGCCTCCTGCTGAGAAGCATCACAGAAACAGTCAGCAAATTCCATTTGCTCCACGTAACAAGAAATAACTGAACATACATAATTCCGCAATGCTTACAGCACTGAAATAGCCAAAATCAAACAGTGCTAGCACAACTGAAGCACTGACAGCTAAGTAGAAAATTATCCAGGTACATACTGTTCAATTCAAGAAGGGCACATCTAATTTACCCAATTATCTTAACATCAATCAAAATCAAAATAATAGAACAGCAGAGTCAAGTGGTAATTCCTCACCAATAATTTGCTCACTAATACTCTCTTTAAGTCTGGCTCCAGACCTGACAATACTCTTGGTTCAAACACTGAGAAAGATGTTAAATTCCAGAGATAAAGTAAAGGTTTGCACACATGTTCAGGGAAATAAATATCTTCAACACGAGGGACTCAAACCATCTTCGAATTCACTATCGTTATCACCATCAGGGACCCACTACTGACAAGAAACTGAACCAGAACAGCTGTCTAAATACCATGGCTTCAAATGCAGGTCAGAGTCTGGGAATCGTGTGGTGAGGAATTCACCTTCTGACACCCAAACACTTTTGTCTCATCTTCCAGAAACAAGTCAGGAATGTAATGGAAAATGTTCCACTTTTCTGGAACAAAGGAGCTCACTTCAATGTAAGTCTATCCACCAACTTTAAACAGTCACACCCTCCACAATTTGTGTTTGGTGTACCATCTAGAAGATGTACTGGAGTAAAAGTATAACCTTGCTGTAAATCTACAATAATGAGTAGAGCAGGTGCTTTCTTGATTATATGTTTTCTTGAGATCGGTCTCTTGATTACATTTTAACCATATAAACCATAAGTATTAAGATTGCCTGGAGCAGTATTTTTTAGAGCAATAAGACGGTGCCAGTTTCTGGGTCTGAAGATTGTGAAGGAGCAAAGATAGCCTGGAGTACAGTGATATGCTCTTCCTGTCTGATGTGGGAGTTTAGGGACAGTTTTGATGTTAGAGGAACCTTGATTATCTGTACGAGATGGGCTGCACTATTTCATTAGGATAATCGATAATTCGGTTAATTGGTTAAATACATTTACTCTGGGGCTTGGAGTTTTCTGTTAAGTCTGCTCCCAGTTCAGGAGACTGTGCAGCAGCACACCATGTGCGAGCCACAGCTCCACCCATCCCACAACCCTATCCAACACCAACCTCCAACCCCATACCCCCGGCCAACCCCATCCAACACTGGCCCCCCTCCCCTCCCCTCCCCAACTCCGCCTCAAGACTGCTGCTGCTGCCGCCACCTTTTTTTTTGAGGGGGTGTCTCTACATAGCATACACGCATGCGCACACACACACCTTTTTACTGCAACTTTTTGACAGATTCCACCTTTGCCCTGTCCAGGACAATGTTGGAGAGATTATCTGGCCAAGGGGGGTGGTTTAGGGCCCACCCTGTGTAGAACTCCAGGGAAAGTGTAGGGGCAGAGAGGGAGGGCAGGTGGTCAGTCATTTGAAGACAGTGCCTGGGCTCCCATTAGTCCAGGACTGTTCTCTAATTCAAATTCACTTTTAATCACTATAAACAAATGCTGGATGACTACAGAAATTGAATTTTTGATTAAGAAAAAGGAAGAGGCTTATAGCAGAGATCGAGTGAATCCTTAGAAGAGTATAAAGGCAGTAGGAGTATACTTAAGAGGGAAATCAGGAGGGCAAAAATGGGGACATGAGATAGATTAGATTTTTAGATTACATTACAGTGTGGAAACAGGCCCTTCGGCCCAACAAGTCCACACCGACCCGCCGAAGCGAAACCCACCCATACCCCTACATTTACCCGTTACCTAACACTACGGGCAATTTAGCATGGCCAATTCACCTGACCCTGCACATCTTTGGACTGTGGGAGGAAACCGGAGCACCCGGAGGAAACCCACGCAGACACGGGGAGAACGTGCAAACTCCACACAGTCAGTCGCCTGAGGCGGGAAGTGAACCCGGGTCTCAGGCGCTGTGAGGCAGCAGTGCTAACCACTGTGCCACCGTGCCGCCCACCTTTGGGTTCAGAAGAATCCAAAGGGATTCTATAAATACATTAAGGACAAAAAGGTAACTAGGGAGAGAATAGGGCCCTTCAGAGATCAGCAAGGCAGTCTGTGTGTGGAACCGCAGGAAATGGGGGAAGACACCAAACGAGGATTTTGCATCAGTGTTTACTGTGGAGAAGGACATGGAAGATATAGAATGTGGGGAAAAAGATGGTGACATCTTGAAAAAAAAATGTCCATATTACAGGTGCTGGATATCTGAAAATGCACAAAGGTGGATAAATCCCCAGGACATGATTATATGTAACCTAGAGGTCTGTGGAAAGCTAGGGAAGTGATTGCTGGCCGCCTTGCCGAGATATTTGTATATTCGATAGTCACAGGTAAGATGCTTGAAAACTGAAGGTTGGCTAGCATGGTGCTACTATTTAAGAAAGGTGGTAAAGAAAAGCCACAGACCAGTGAGCCTGACATCGGTGGTGGGCAAGTTGTTGGAGGGAATCCTGAAGGCCAGGATTTACATGTTTTTGGAAAGGCAAGGACTGAATATGGATAGTCAACATGGCTTTGTGAGTGGAAAATCATATCTGAGTTTTTTTTAAAGTCGTAACAAAGAGGATTGATGAGGGCAAAGAGGTGGTCGTGATCTATATGGACTTCAGTAAGGCGTTCAACAAGGTTCCTCATGGTAGACTGGTTAGCTAGTTTAGAGTTCATGGAATACAGGGAGATCTAGCTATTTGGATCCAGAACTGGCTCAAAGGTAAAAGACAGAGGGTGGTGGTGGAGGGTTGCCTTTCTGACTGGAGGCCTGTGACCAGTGGAGTGCCACAAGGGTCCACTGCTTTTCGTCATTTATATAAATCATTTGGATGTGAACATAGGAGTTATAGTAAGTTTGCAATGACAGCAAAATTGGAGGTGTAGTGGACAACAAAGAAGGTTACTTAAGAGTACAATGGGATCTTGATCAGATGGTCCAATGAGCCGAGGAGTGGCAGAAGTTTAATTTAGATAAATGTGAGGTGCTGCATTTTGGAAAGGCAAATCAGAGCAGGGTTTATACATTGGGAGAAAGTGAGGAATGCAGACGCTGGAGACCAGAGTTGAAAAGTGTGGTGCTGGAAAAACACAGCAGGCCAGGCAGCATCCAAGGAGCAGGAGAATCGACGTTTCGGGCATAAGCCCTTCTTCAGGGATTTATACATTTAATGGTAAGGTCCTAGGGAGTGTTGTTGAACAAAGAGACCTTGGAGTGCAAATTCATAGTTCCTTGAAAGTGGAGTCGCAGGTAGATAGAATAGTGAATGCAGTGTTTGGTAGGCTTCCTTTATTGCTCAGAGCATAGAGTATAGGAGTTGGGAGGTCATGTTGAGACTGTATTGGACACTGGTTAGGCCACTTTTGGAATATTGTGTGCAATTCTGGTCTCCCTCCTATAGGGAAGATGTTGTGAAACTTGAAATAGTTCAGCAAAGATTTACAAGGATGTTGCCAGGGTTGGACGATTTAAACTGCAGGGAGGGGATGAATAGGTTGGGGCTGTTTTCTCTGGAGCATCAGAGATTGGGGGGGTATACAGGTTTATAAAATTATGAAGGGCATGGATAGGGTAAATAGACAAGGTATTTGTCCTGGGGTGGGGGAGGCCAGAACTAGTGGGCATAGGTTTAGGGTGAAGTGGTGGAGGCTGGTACAATAACAATATTTAAAAGGCATCTGGATGGGTATATGAATAGGAAGAGTCGAGGGGGTTATGGGCCAAATTCTGGCAAATGGGACTAGATTAGGATGGAATATCTGGTCGGCATGGACGAGTTAAACTGAAGGATCTGTTTCCGTGCTGTACATCTCTAAGTTGACGAAGCTCTTTTCAACACATCATCCAAATCCGCAAACTCTTCCTTCCAGTCAGTATAATTGTGTGGGAACATTACCAGTTCAAGTTCCCCTCCAAGTCACACATCTCGACTTGCAAACATGCAATTTTTCTTCATTGTCCTTGAAGCCCTTGCTGAAGTGGTCAAAGAAAACAGTTCACTACTAATTTCTCAATGACAATTAGGGATGAGTAAAAATGCTGCCCTTGCCAAAGATGTTCACATTCCATGAATGAAAAAGTCTTTATGAGTAGCTCACTCAACTAAAATTTTAGAGACTCACTAGAAGTCAGTTGTGCCTATAGTGTTCTTTTTCAGATGTTGTGGCATGAGCAGAAGTTTTGCTCGTGCTCTACTCTGTAGACAGGGTTGAACTTGACTATGGAACATGCTACTACTGCATTCATTCATTATTCAGGCAATGCTGCAAATACTAGGACATCAAATAGCCCCGTCAAAAATTGATGTTTCACAGCACAAAGCTTCCAATTCAAATATCAAGATGAGTTACTGATTCAGGCCCACCGCTCACTCTATAAACAGCATCTTGATCTTCAACTACAATAGCCAACTACTCCTGACCAAAGTCAGATTTTTTTTGAGATAGCAGTTGGCCAGCTGGACAAAAATAGGACAAAATACAGCAACAAATATTGAATTGCCAAATTACTGTCAACTCAAGAGTCAGTTCCAGAAAAAATTCAACCAGTGACCCTGGTGATGTTGGTGACATTAGTTTAAACTCAAAACTGCAAGGCTATTATTAGCATGAGGTAAGGAAATCAAATTATTCCTGAAGAGAAATACTTCACAATTTAACTTGCGTTGTTCAATGGATGAGGCAAGGGAGGTGGTAGAGAACTTTACCAGTATTGATCTGTAGTATTGATCTGACCGTAATTTTTTTCTTTTAACATTAATTGTAATGCAATATCTTGTTTTGTATTCCTAGTTACTCTGCACATTTATTTGGAGATGCAGATTCTGTTCCCTTTAACAGTTTCCAAAATTAATTTAAAGCCAGAGATGAGACTCACCAACCATCAAATTAAACTACGTGAAGTGATTCTTTGAATCCTTACGGTGTGCAAGCAGGCTATTCAGCCCACTGAGTCCACGGTGATCCTCTGAAAAGCATCCTACCCAGACCCACACTCTACCCGTAATCCCGCATTCCCCATGGTTAATCCACCTAGCCAGCAGTTCAGAGGACATTTTGGGCAATTTACCACAGCCAAACCACCTTATTTTCACATCTTTGGACTGTGGGAGGAAACTTGAGCACCCAGAGGAAACCCACACAGACATGGGGAGAACGTGCAAACTCCACACAGACAGCCATGGTTCCAGAGATTAAAGAAACATTGTAAACAAGTGAGCCCAAACTTACTCTTTTCCAGCAATATACAGACCTATGGTAACGAAGAAATCAAAGAATCCCTGTTTATCAGTACAAAATGGAAATGACCATAAGTAGTGATGCCCAGAATTTCATTTGTCCACCAATTTCATCCAGCACAGATAACAATAAGCCTATCGCCTGCTTTCAAATAATTATTCACTATTTTAAAGCCAAAAACAAGTTTTTAAAAAATTGCAAGGTGCAATGCCAGGCAGTGGCGTTCGGCTCATCTGGAAATAGGTTGAAATTATTTACAACGTGGGTAAATTATTTAGCTTTGAACAGTATTATTCTTCCCCATATGAAAAAGCAACTGATTTTATCATTTGCTTGTAAATCCTCAACTCTAGTTACCCATAGGGGTCAGATATCAGTATACTCTTCAAGGGATATGTTTGCTCCATATGTCAATGCATTGTCTTTCCTCAAAACACCTGTAGTTTAATCCTCAGCTTGTTGAAATCATATTTCATGCAAGTACACATTAGGATGCCACAAGCAGCAGCATATGGGCGAATCTGTAAATCCTCACTGAAAATTTAGGTCACCAGGGAATAAGGCTTACGAGAGTACAGAACTGCACAACTAATCTTTTGTAGTCATAAAATAATACAACACAGGGGTGGACACTTCACACATTATGTTAGCTCTGTGAAAGCATTGTCTAATTAGGCTTAATCTTTTCTTTCCTCATAACCCGGAGTTTTCTTTTCACTTATGAAAACCACTACTGAATCTGCTCTTATCCCTTTTTCAAGCATCACAAGGCAGATCATCACATAGAAGCACAATTAGGCCATGCAGCTCTTTGGGTCTGCTCCACCGTTCAACAACAGCCAGTAGGTTTCTGAACCCCATTCTCCTACCTTCTCCTCAAAACCTTTTGCTCTCTTTACTAATCTAGAACCTATCCATTTTAAATACACTCAATTTCTTGGCCTCCAGAACCTTCAAGTTCCACATATTCACCACTCTCTGGCTGAAGAAATTCCTCCTAATTTCAGTTCTCAAGGATCGATCCTTCACTCGGAGACTCTGCTCTCAGGTTCTAATCTCTCCTACTAGTGCAAATATCTTCTCCACTCTATCGCAACCTCTCAGTATTCCAATAATAATATAACCCCTCATCCTTCTAAATTGCATGGAGTACAAACCCAGAGTCAACCATCACTCCTCATATGACAAGGCCTTCGTCCCTGGGATTATTCTTATAAACCTCCTCTGGACCCCCTCCAAAGGCAGCACATTCTTCCTACAGGGCTCAAAACTGCTCTCAATATCCCAAATGCAATCTGACCAGAGCCTTATACACCCTGAGCAATACATCCCTGTTCTTGTACACCATATCCTTGAAAGGAGCATTAACATTGCATTCGCCTTCCAACTACCAAATAAACCCATCTATTAACCTTAAAAGAATCCCGAACTAAGATTCCCAAGTCCCTGTGTGCTTCAGATTTCTGAACCCTTTCACTATTCACATTGTATTCCATCTACCCACTTTGCCCACTCTCTTAGCCTGTCCAAGTCCTTCTGCAGCCTTCCCACCTCCTCAAAAATGCCTGTTGTTCCAGCTATTTTTGTGTCAACTGCAAACTTAGCAACAATGCCCCCAGTCCAGATCACTAATATAGAACGTGAATAGTTGTGGTCCCTACACTGCTCTCTGCAGAACTCCACCAATCACCAGCTGCCATCATGAAAAAGACTCCTTTACCCCGATGCTCTGCCTTCTGTCAGTCAGCTAATCCTTTATCCAAGCCAGTAACTTGCCCCTTACATCATAGGCAGCCTCCTGCGCAACACCTTGTCAAAGGCCTTCTGGAAATCTAAGTAGATTACTTCACTGGTTCTCCTTTGATTAAACTGGTCATTATTCCTCAAAGAATTCTACCAGACTTATGAAGCATGACCTCCCCTTGATGAAGCCACAATGACTCAGCCTTATTTCATCATGCACTTCCAAGTAGTCCACAATCTCATCCGGAATAATGGACTCTCAAATCTTAACAACCAAGGTTAGGCTAACTGGCCTATAATTTCCCATCTCTTCCCTTTCTTCTTAAACGAAGTTGTTCCATTCGCCATACTCCAGTCCTTTTAAATCCTTCCTGACTCAAGTGATTCCAGACAGATCAGCACCAATGCCTCCACAATCTCCTCAGGTATCTTCTTCAGAATCCTGGGGTGTAGTCCATCAGATCCAGGTGATTTATCTACCTTTAGACCTTTCAGCTTCCCCAGCACCTTCACCTTAATGGTGGGCCAATACACTCACTTCAGCACCCCCTTCCTCTCCTGAAGCTCTGCTCTGCTACTGGTGTCTTCCACTATGAAGGCTATTTAGTTCCTATGCTTTTTCTTTGTTTCCTATGATTATTTCTCCAGTTCCATTTTCTAGTAGTCCAATATCCACTTTTGCCTTTCTTTTTATATATATATATATATATATATATATATATATATAAATAAACCTCTTACAATTTTCTTTTATCCTCATATTTCATCATCTCCCCACTTTAATGCTGATTTTAGTTATCCTCTGCTGATTTTAAGAGCTTTCCAATCCTCTGGCTTCCCACTAATCTTCCCCAACTTTATGCTTTTATGCTCTCGCTGACTTCCCTTGTTCCCTCATCCTCATCTTACTTTGTTTCTTCTTCCTTGGGATGAATTTCTACTGTGCCTCCCAATTTACCCCAGAAATTCCTGCTATTGCTGCTCCTTCATTTTCCCTAGCAGCCGCCCCTTGCAATCAACTCTGGCCCGCTCCTCTCTTAATTGTTACCTTTATTCAAATGTAATACCATTACTTCTGATTCTAGTTCCTCCCTCTCAAACTGCAGGGTGAATTTTATGATCATTATCCTCTATGGGTTTCTTCATCTCAAGTTCCCTAATCAAGCAAGCCTCATTATACATCAAGAAATTCAGTACTGCTTGCTCCCTACTGGAGTCTACCATAGTTGTTCCAAAGAAACATTTTGTAGCCATTCCATGAATTTCTTTTCTTTAATCTGCTACCAACTTTATTTTCCCAGTCCACCTGCATATTGAAGTCCCCAGTGATTATTGTAATAGTGTCTTTCTTACATGCCTTTTCTATCTTCTGATTTACTTTCTACTCCACACCCTGACTACTGCAAGGAGGCCTGTACATGATTCCCAATAGGTCTTTTCACCTTTGCGGTTTTCCAACTCCACCAACACAGATTCTACACCTTTGAACCTAATATCCCCTCTTGCAAGACAACCTGTCTGCCATCCTTTTAATAGATTGCGTATCCTTGTTCCCAATTCCGACCACAACCTGCTGTATAAAACAAAACTTCTCATCTCACTTTGATCTTTTTCAAAATGATTTTTTACATTTACATTCTCAAGCTGTCAGCATTTTGATGAGTGGAGTCACACCTATCTACCAGTCATAATCTTAAATATCCATTAAATTTACAAGGCCGATTTGGGAATTGGGGCATAGGGAGTTTAGTTCAGCTGGCTACACACTGATATGTGGATCAAATTAAAATCATCAGTTCTGGCTAAGCAGACTTGGGACCCGTTTCCCTAATATTGGTATGGTTAGGCGTATACTCACAAAGGACCAGCCAAAATCAAGTGTATCTTTAGCATCTACTTCTCAAATGTAGAAAAAACACAGCTTTTTAGTCTCTCCACATAGCAGAATGTCTCACTTCTGGTACAACCTGGATAAATCTACTCCACACCAATTCCTAAGGTGGTAACAGATTTAAGAAAACAGAGTCACCAGAAGAACAATTGGCTCGCTGAGGAGATATGGTGAAGTACATAATTTTAAAAAAAGAAAAAGCTGGAGTAAAATTCAATTTTTTTGTAGAAACTATGACAAGCTTCTTATTCTACCAAACAAGTCTTCATGGAAGCCATCCCACATGAAGATAATCTTGCTATAGGATGAAAGCGATCTTCAATGCTAAATCCAGATGGGAATATTATATAAGATCATGCCCTGAATTCTCATTAAATCTCTGTTAGGAAAACTTAAGTTGTGATGAACAACAGAAATTATATGAAGAATGTAAATGATATATGTTTGTTTGGCATCACTTTGATCCTTGGGCTAGTTAAGCACAGTTGGTGAACTGTAATGTACATATCTGTGATGCTCATTAATGTGTGATATGTGTTTGTGTGTTTTTTTGTACATTGATGTCAATTAAAGCAAAAATGCTGGGTTCTTACACTACAGTTATGATGCTTCAAACATATTTCATTCACTAAAAACACTGAAATCTCTTGGGTTTGTGAAAGGCTCTATGAAAATTCAAGTATTACTTTTTGAGAAAGTTAGTATTAATCACTTACAACCAGAAGCAAGATGGATTAATAAACAAACCAACAGAACACACTGTTTCCCAGGTATTCAAACATTCACATACTTTCACACTGAAATACAATCAGGATGGTGTTACTCTAGGAGCCCTCAATAGTTACCCTGGACCATCTGAAGTCTCACAGGTATCAGGGGAAACATAAGCTAATTAAATCAAACTGCTCCCCACACCCCACACATCAGTTGATGAATCATTTATCCTCCATATTGAACATCACTTGGAGGATGCACTAACAGAGACAAGGGCACAGAATGAACTCTGGGTGAAGGACTTCAATGTCCTTCATGAGCAGCTCTGTAGCACCATCAGTGACAGAATCCTCAACGACAATGAAAAGCTCACAGCTATTCTCCTCAAAACTAAGGCCATGCATTCAGGATAAATCTTGGTAAAACTCATGCGCACACTCCATCATTGTCTTGCCATCCAGGGACACAATTTTGTAAAATATCCTAAGTTTTATAAATTGGTGTAACAGAAAAAGTTCTTGTTATTTCATTTTTAAAAGATTTGTGGATTTTTACTTCTCTACCCATACCCATTTTAAAGACATTTTATCATTTAACAGATATGGTAAAACTTCTAGCTACCAAGTATTAAAACACATTTCTCCATTAAGTTTCATTTGACATCCATCTGCTCAATTTATTAACTTTCACGCTTCACGTCGTTGACCACGTCGGAGGGGAAATTGCCATCTTTGAAGGAGGAGGCAATTTGAGTTGTTCGGTAGTGGAATTGGTCCTCCTGGGAGCAGATGAGGCGGAGGAATTAGCAATATGGGTTGGCATTTTTACAGGGGGCAGGGTGGGAGGAGGTGTAATCTAGGTAGCTGTGGGAGTCGGTCGGTTTGTAGTAAAAATCTGTTGAGTCGGTCGCCCGAGATAGAAATGGAGAGGTCTAGGAAGGGGAAAGAGGCGTCTGCGACGGTCCAGGTAAATTTGAGGTAGGGGTGGAAGGGGTTAGTAAAGTGGATGAACTGTTCAACCTCGTCATGGGAGCACGAGGTAGTGCCAATACAATCATCGATGTAGCAGAGGAAAAGGTGGGGGGTGTTGCCAGTGTAGCTGCGGAAGATGGACTGTTCCACATATCCGATGAAGAGACAGGCATAGCTGGAGCCCATGCGGGTGCCCATGGCTACTCCTTTGGTTTGGAGGAAGTGGGAGGATTGGAAAGAGAAGTTGTTCAGAGTGAGGACCAGTTCAGTCAGTCGAAGGAGGGTGTCAGTGGAAGGGTACTGGTTGGGTCGGTGGGAGAGGAAGAAGCGGAGGGCTCGGAGGCCTTCGTGATGGGGGATGGAAGTGTATGGGGACTGGATGTCCATCGTGAAGATAAGACGTTGGGGGCAGGGGAAGCGAAAATCATGGAGGAGCTGGAGGGCGTGGGTGGTGTCCCGAACATAGGTGGGGAGTTCTTGGACTAAGAGGGACAGGACAGTGTCGAGGTATGCAGAGATGCATTCGGTGGGGCAGGAGCAGGCTGAGACAATGGGTTGGCCGGGGCATTTGGGTTTGTGGATTTTGGGTAGGAGGTAGAAACGGGTGGTGCGGGGTTGTGGGACTGAGGTTGGAGGCAGTGGATGGGAGATCTCCTGAGGTGATGAGGTTATGGATGGGAGATGATGGTTTGGTGGTGTGAGGTGGGGTCATGGTCAAGGGGCAGTAGGAGGAGGTGTCCGCGAGTTGGCGTCTAGCTTCAGCGGTGTAAAGATCGGTGCACCAAACTATCATTGTGCCTCCCTTGTCTGCCGGTTTGATGGTGAGGTTGGGGTTGGAGTGGAGGGCTGCGTGTTGTGAAGGTGAGAAGTTGGAGTGGGTGAGAGGGGTGGACAGGTTGAGGCGGTCAATGTTGCGGTGGCAGTTGGATATGAAGAGATCGAGGGCGGGTAAGAGGCCAGCACGGGATGTCCAGGTGGATGGGGTGCGTTGGAGGTAGGAGAAGGGGTCGTCAGAGGGTGGGCGAGAGTCCTTGTTGAAGAAGTAGGTGCGGAGGCGAAGGCGGCGGAAGAAATGCTCTATATCTAGCCGCATGTCGAACTAACTGATCCGGGAGCGTAGGGGGATGAAGGTGAGGCCTCTGCTGAGGACTGATCGTTCATCCTCAGAGAGGGGGAGGTCTGGAGGGATAGTGAAAATACGGCAGGGCTGGGAGCTCTGACCTGGTCGTGGAGCCGGAGTTGGTCGCGGGGCCGGCGTGGTCTTTGAGCAGGACAAACTCGCTACTACAGCACACTCTCCACCGCATCTCCTCCCTTGAGCCCCGCCCCTCCAACCGCCACCAGGATAGAACCCCACTGGTCCTCACCTTCCACCCCACCAACCTCCGGATACATTGTCTCATCCTCCGTCATTTCCGCCACCTCCAGACAGATCCCACCACCAAGGATATATTTCCCTCTCCACCCCTATCAGCATTCAGGAGAGATCACTCCCTCCCCGACTCCCTCGTCAGGTCCACACCCCCCACCAACCTCCACTCCTGGCACCTACCCCTGCAACCGCAGGAAGTGCAAAACTTATGCCCACCCCCCCCCCCCCCCAACCAACCCAACCGCCCCGTGGCTGAACACATTAGCTCCCCCTCTCACTCCGCCAATGACATGCAAGTCCTTGGCCTCCTCCATCACCAGACCCTGGTCACACGACGCCTGGAGGAAGAGCACCTCATCTTCCGCCTAGGAACCCTCCACCACACGGGATGAATGTAGATTTCTCCAGCTTCCTCATTTCCCCTCCCCCCACCTTATCTCAGTCCCAACCCTCGGATTCAGCACCGCCCTCTTCTTCCTGACCTCTCCGCCCCCACTCCGGCCTATCACCCTCACCCCCTTCCACATATTGTACATGTAGTAAATATGAAATAAAAACAAAAGTTCTGCATCATCAGGAGCCAGGTGCAAAATTATGAAGCAGAACCTCAAAAGATTTGCATCATTCCCTGAGCCACTGCTAACTGGCATTGGGCAAATTAGATTAGAGAGATTAATGCATGATTCAAAATGGTAGGTCTGGTTTGCGAAGCACTTGATAAAGTGGGATCTGGACCAATAGAATAGTTGACACGTGAATCATGCCGGAGCCAATCTTCTTGCCAATCATAAAATTAAAGCGGCAGAAAGGATTTCAATTAAAGAGTGGGGCAAGAGATCAAATTTGGGAAGATGTGATAAATCAAAGGTTAGAGTCAAGGGCAAAGAGAAAGATATTAGTACAGAAAGGGGGAAAAGAGAACAAATGTAAGAGTCAAGCAACACAAGATTAGAATTTAGATTTAGAGCAAAGCGATAAAACTAAAGACGCTGTATGTGAATGCTCATCCAATTCAAAACAAAACTGATGAACTGAACATGAAAATAGAAATGAATAGTTACAATCTGATAGCTTTTACAGGGGTATGTTTGCAGGATGACAAGTTGGATTCTGAATCTTGGAAGGGTACAGCATATTTGACAGTAAACTAGGAGAAGGCAGAGAGGTGGTTGTGTTAGTCAATGGGATTAACACAGTAGAATCATGAATTGAATATGAAAATTATATTTGACTAATCTATTGATGTTCTTTGATGCAGTACCTGCTCTGGATAAAGGGGAAATCAGTGGATGTATTGTACTTACATTTCCAGAAGTTATTTGAAAAGGTCCTGCAAGGGTTACTGCAAAAAAATAAGTGCTCATGACGTGAAGGATGGAAATTCCTCAAATTTGAAATTCTCATCCAAGTTTGCAAATCCTTTCATGGCCTTGACCTTCCCTACTTCTAATTTCTTCTAATTCTACAATGCTCAGAGTTCTTGGCTTGTCTAATTCTAGCCTCTTGAACAGTTCTCATTTTCTTTGCTCTAACATGATTGACTTTGTCTTCATTTGCTAGGGCAAAAAGTACATAACATCTTCTCTAAACCTCATTGCCTTGCTCCTCCTTTAAGATACTTCAGAAAATCTATTCCTGGGAGCAAGCTTTTGGCCACCTGGCTAAAGTAGTCAAGCTAACAATGTTAAGTTACATCACCAAATCAGTGTGCATATATCTGAGGTTGTAACACCGAGTTATAACATGCTCTGTCGGGAGTACTGCTTAACTTAGTCCTTGGAGACAATGTAGAGAACAGCCAAGAGGCTTCACAGGCTGGGAAAATTCAGGTTATCCAACCTTGGAAGAATTACTGGCCTTTTAAAAAGGAAACAAAAACATCAAGGTATATGAATTGCAACAGGGAACAGCAGAGATAAATCCAGAGCATTAATTAACTTAAAACATCAACAAACTTTTACAAGGCAACTTGGAAGAGAAATCAGGAAGCACTTCAAGTAGGTTGAATAAAAATCTACAATAGCCTTCAGAAAAATGCAGAAAAAGCAATAACTCTTCAACAAATTTGTATATTCTTAGATGCTATGCTAAAGAGATAGAAGAGAACACTAGGGTTTCTATGGATGAATGAACTTGAGAGAGTGAATGGTCTCGGCTTCATTATCATAAGTACCCTATATTTTGAGTGCAGTACTCTCTCAACAGGTTAGTTACAAAAATATTGAGCATAAGCATCAGACATCATAAAAGCCGCAGAATTGGGTAATTTAGGAGATAGAGATGAAGAAAACAGTATTTATCCATTGGCTCATATCCATGCAGATTTCTCAGACACTACACATGCAACTGTGAACAACATACTTGTATTTGTGATGTCCCACAAACACAAGAGCTTACGAATGATGAAGTTTGCATACAACTCTAGGCTACTAAACTGGTTTTCTTCTATTCCCCACTGGAGGTACCAAGTAATGCCGACTGTGTTTCTAAGGGAAATCCAGGATTAACTTCACCTGCCTCTCTAAAGCGGATCTCAATTAGCTCAGTGTCCATTTAGAAGTATCACTCAGAAGCTATTAGCAGCAAAAAGATGTAGGTTTTGCTTCCCTCTTCAAATCTCAATACTATCAATGAAGTCAAGATATTGTTACATGAATAGTTATGGTCTATCATCTGGTCAAAGATCAGCTTGGAGATTGAGTACTATACTAATGGCTGGCTGCTTTCAAGAGCAATTTTTGACTCTGTATTGATTTACAGACTGGTTAATCAGGTTTTGTTAATACGTGTTACTTCATAATTACTCATTCAACTTACAATTGAAAGAAAACATTTATGGAATTTTATAGTTCTCGCTAGAAAGATTGTACCGTTAACTCCTGGTACAATGGTCAATTCAATCACAGGTTTCAGTCTTGTAAATTTCATTGATGTACTAGGGATCCTGAGGACTATGTTGTAATCAATTAGTCAAATCAACATGAATCACGAAGTTATGCCTCACTACAATGCACTATTCATCTAGCTTCAACATTACCAGTTCAACCCGAGAGCACATTGTGCTTGATAATAAGAAAGTTTTCATAAAAGTCTGCACAAGTTAGAGAGATCAGCAAATTAACAAAAATGCTGACATGAGAATGGTAAAGATGCACCAGCAAAATGGATAAAGCTACATGAAGCATTCTATTTGAATTATACTTACGGTAAAGAACGATGACAGAGGGAACACAACAATCGCCTTCTTTCCAGTGTCCAAAATCAACACTCGGGTCAGACGCAGCACAAATGACCAGATATAAAGTGACAGGGGACTATATTACATTTAAATGCAAATCCCTGTCTCACTAAACCAAGCTAACACAACAGAATCATCTTCAGTCTCTTAACATAGTCTACGTTAAATTATACATTAGTTTTAAATTGGTGGCTTTGTATGCAATTAGTTTTGATGAAGTTTCAATTACAAAGAGAAATTTAAAATAATCCAAGTCTCATATGAAAACATTGATGTGAGAACCCACTACTTACAAACTAGTCAAATAACAATTTAGTAATAAGTAGTTATGCAAAACGTGAAAATGTTTTGGAATATTCCAGCCCTTGAATTAAACTTTGTAGGATCGTCAACCAATTACTTATATTAAGACTGAACCTAAAATGAGAAATATGCTCATCAATATATAGGTGAAATTAACAACAATTGCCTTATTAAATCAGAACAGCTCATCTTCAAGGTCATCCCTAATATATGATTAGATTAGATTGTTTACAGTGTGGAAACAGGCCCTTCGACCCAACAAGTCCACACCACCCCTCTGAAGAGAAACCCACCCAAATTCATTCCCCTACTCAATATTTACCCCTGACTTAACACACCTAACACTGTGGGCACTTTTGTATGGCCAATTCACCTGACCTGCACATCTTTGGATTGTGGGAGGAAACCGGAACACCCGGAGAAAACCCATGCAGACACAAGGAGAATGTGCAAACTCCACACAGACAGGCGGGAACCGAACCCAGGACCCGGGTGCTGTAAGGCAGAAGTGCTAACCGCTGAGCCACCATGCTGCCCATAAATGAACATAATGATGCATGTGTATGCAATTATATGCTTGTACAGATAAAGGCAGATGGAAATCATGATTTGGATAGAGAAGCAAAAAACATTCATTCAATCATATTTTTCACTGAGCATATTTATAGCATGTGGAAAAAACTGAAAAGTCACTAACTTGCTTAAGCCTCAGCAATTCACAATCTAATGCAATGATTTGGATGTCAGGATCAAATGTAATACTTCCAAGCTTGCTGATGACCATAAACTATGTGGAAATGTGAGTTGCAAGGAGGATACAAAGAGACTTCAAAGGGATTTATACAGGCTTGTAAGTGTGTTAGAACATGGTAGCTGGAAGCAAATATGTGCTGGCCTTTTCAGTACAGAAATAAAGTACATCTAACTGCACCAGTATACAGCTGAGATAGCACCTGGAGTACTCTGTGCAGTTTTAGTCTCCTAATTTAAGGGAAACGGTCATTTTAATCAACCTGTTCCAACATGTTTTGTCACACCTCCAGTGCAGGTGGGTCTTGAGGGAGTACAATAAAGGTGCACCAGACTGACTTCCAGCATGGTGGGATTGTTTTCTAGGAGAGATTAAGGAGACCACACCAATGTTCACTGAAGCTTTGAAGAATGAGATTTGATCTCATTGAAGTATGCACAATTCTTAAAGGGGTCAGACTTTCCTTGGCTGGGAGTTTTGAGAACCGGAAACAGAGTCCCAAGGTAAGAAGGAGACTATTTAGTAGGAGATGAAGAGGGAATTCTTTCCTTTGGGGAGGGAGGAAAAATTTTAATATATATGCATCCATCTTGACAACCCCATTATCTTTTCCTTCAATTCAGACTCTGTCCTAGAGAGCTATGGTAGCTCACTCATTGAGTATATTCAATACGGAGATTGATAGATTGCCAAATATTAAAAGGTATCAAGGGATATGAGAAAATTGGCACTAAAGTAGAAATACAGCCACAATCGACTTGTATGCCAGAGCAGGCTCAATGGGGTTAGCAGTCTACATCCACTTCTATTTCCTATTTCTCTAACTTCAGTGCTAATACTTCACCCAAATATTACTGTATTTTTAAAATGTTTCATCAGACAGAGCTCCTACAGAAATCTCAACAGACTTTCAAGCCGGGAATAATTAAATTGAATTGGATGTTGAGACATGAAGGCAAGTGGATAACAAATATTCAAATTTCAGATTTAAATGCCCCAATTCCGTCATTAATTCAAGAGCCAGCCTGCCAGCCAAATTAAGAGACAGTGCCAAACCTTTGTAGAAAATCAATACAAAAGGTGCAATTCAAGAGAAGAACACACGAGATAAAGTTTTTAGCTAAATGTTACAATGCATATTCAACTATGGCCTTGACTATTATACCAGGCTTCTCAGAAGCATTTGGATATTAATAATGAATAAGTAGCGCAGTTGAAATCTTGCGAACAACACATTTGTGTTTGCAATCATCAGCAACCAGATTGGCAATGGCATTCATTAATGGAAGCACAGTTCAAAGCAGTGATTGTATTTCACAGCTCATCACAAAACAATATGAACAATGAGTCCCCACAAAAACATCCACTGTGGAGTTTGGAGATATCATCAACACCAGTGTTTACCATAACTAGGAAGAACAAAACTTTGCTTGGATAGAGAGATCTATTCTGTAAACATATGGAAGCAGTTTTGTGGAAATAATTAAAGACATTTGAGTGAACAATGACTGTTCCCTTACCTGAAAAAGTATGAAGATAAGGAACAGTTCGTACACAACACTGACACATAACCAGAACCTCCAGTATGCTGTAAGAGAGAAATTTTCAATTATAGATTATGTTGATACAGATACAATGGGCCAAATGGCCTCCTCCTGTACCGCAACACTACTGTGATATCATAAAATATATCAATATATTCAGAAATATATTGCCTGAGAACTGACTAGTTCTATTTAACAATTGGTTGTCAGGAGAAATCAGATCAGCCACAGCCTTCCACCACATCAATACTTAAGCAAACACCACAACCTTCTCTATTGTTTTGAAGTGGTTTGTTTTAAAAAAGATTTTGTAAGAAGTCTGATGATCAGTGCCTGATTTGAGTGAAAAGCTGCACTGTTATTCCAAACACTCAATACATTAATGGAAATTGGTGAGGTATTGTCTCACAAGGAGGATAATGAATAGCCTTAAAAGAAAGTCAGTGTCTGGGTTATCCAACCAAAGGCCCTAGAATCATATCTACCACCCAGGTTCTGGTAATATGGTGCTTGTAGAATCAGAACTAAACCTACAGTTGGAATAAACATGGGGATGGACATCTTGGATTCATCCGTTAGTTTCTATTAACACCCAGAAACACGAGATCCCTGAATTTCATCCTGCCTCAGTGTCTGAATCGAGAGAAAAGATAATGGGGTTGTCAAGGTGGATGCATACATGTTAAGGTAAACTCTTTCATGTTCATATGGAGGACACTGTATAGAAGGAACTGATGACTCCATCTTTCAGATTGTGAAATATTACATAAATAAGGATTATGGGACAGTTAATATATAAGACTTTAAACGGCAAGGATTGGTCTTTTTAAAAGTGTAACAAATCACAAAAGTAGTCTGGCCATAAAGCTGCAATGGTTTCCTGCCTCACCTCAAATTCAAACTCCTCATCCCACATCACTTAGTCCCTCCCTCTCTCGCCCCACAGCCTCTGCATGCCTACAACACAGATTTCTACACTCCTCCAATTCTGGCCTCTTTAGCTTTCATAAGTCCCTGGGCCCCACCATTGATCACTATGCCTTGAGCTGCCAAGATCATAAATTTAGGAATTCCCTCCATAAGTCTCTTCACAACCCTCTAGAAAAGCTTTGAAAGCTAAATCTTCAGCAATGGTCTTAGTAATCTGTCCTAATATTACTGCAGCTCAGTGTCACACGTTGTTTGGTATCCTTCCTAAGAGACACATTTATCATGTTTTAGGAGCTCCTGGATTACAAATTGTCGTAAAAAGGGAACCCTCCCAAAACAAACAATAACTCATGGATCAACATGGCCAACATTTCTTTACCTTTCCTTACAGGCAGGAAGAACAAAACTAGTTGCCTATAGTCTCCAACTGTACAACACTAACCTGCTTTCTAATACTGCATATTTATACACAGTGACAGCTGTGCAATATTCCAGAAAATAAACTTTTAAAAATTCCCCTCTCACTAAGTTTCAGAAGCCAGACTGTTGTCTTTGCAAAAGACAAATGGTACTCCAGAAATAAACTTCTCTGAAAAATAAGTTGCAGTATAGATGCATTTACTCAAATCCAGGGATCAAAAAAATTGTAAATGTCCAAAAACTGGACATTTTTCTCGCAGAACAGAGTAAGCTCCGGAATGAAAAGATCATCCTTCACTTCATTCCAGAACACAGAACCAGTCAGCATTATGAACATAGTGTCTACAATGCGTTTAAATGATTACAATGCTTTAAGATTTGCCTCGCCACTGGCCCTCCCTATTTTCTCCACACAAAGCTACCTGCTGTGCTGGTGGAAACATTCTGAATGCACTTTCGGGAAAGGATCAGAAATCAGATTTTCTCTGTTTCTGTTCTTGCAGGCCAAACAAACAAATATGGTTTTTTCCAACATGAAACATTCCACTGTAAGATTAACACATATTTAAAAATCTACACAATGTTTAAATCTTTAATGTTTCTGCCTATAATGGCTATGAGGACTCATGAGCAGTCCTATGCTGTGATCCACATCCTGGTTATTTTTATGACACTCATGAACATTAGAGTTTGCAGTCAGTTAGAAGCTGATGAGCCAGAAAAATCGAAATCCAACAAGATCTAATCATGAGGAAGCTGGACTTGGGACACAGTACCTGTGGTGTTTAAGAACTGTACAAATTATTTTAAAAAATGTAAAATCTATTAAGATAGTTTTAATCAAGAGGAAATTCCCACAGAACAGATAAACTCCAATTCAGTCCAAATCCCACCACAAATTTATGTCTCCTACTTGACTTTTTTAAAAACCATGGCTACTTCAGCAAGATAAGATTCTACATTGTAGGAATGTGCTTTGACATGAAGTATTTTTATTATATTCAAACTATAAATGCGAATAGGTTGCTTGAAATTTAATTATATATGAAAATTTGCCAAAGTAATGATGACATTCACCATTGAACGTGGGCCTTCTGGGCAACAGAATCAATTCTAGGACCTGGTCATTTGGTTAACTCTGCTTTTGGAGGAGGTATTATATAATAAGAATTATTATACTGCACAAAAGTAGAATGTTATATTAACTATAATATAGATCCATAATTAACAAAATGTTAATATGCACTCAGGACAGGTCAACAAATAGATGTTCAGGAGTAGGGAAGAGTCAGCGAGGCATCTTTTAGTGGTTATTGAACCGGTTTGTGTCCACACCAGTAATATTAACACCTCTGTTCTCTCAACAGATGCTGACTAACCTGCAGCATGTTTGTTGCAGGATGTTAGATTTCCAGTGTATGTGTTATATATTTCATGTATCAGCCAGAGCCTTTTGCAAAGGTCTTAGAGATGGTCATCGTTCTGACCAGGGTATGGAGGAACTCTCAGAAATGTTACAAGTTATTTTTAAAAATTGACTAAACAGGAGCATGTTTAATGATGGAGTGATGTGCTCCCATTTATTATTAGTTTTGTATGTTTTTTCAATGAAGATAAAATATGTTGATACTTCAGGCCTCAACTTATATTGAAAGGAAAAAAGTGTCCATAGAACATCACGTCAACTTTAAAAATGAGTACAGGTGCGTTTTATCAAATTATTTGATGATTCTAGATTCCTCGTCCTGGTTTACAAATGATAGATTTAGCATTTACCTCCCATCAATAAAGGATCATTTGTAAATTATCACCCGTGTTTGTACCTTCTAACGTGCCACTCACCAGTCTCAGAACAGAAAAAGTAGCATTAATGCAATGTGCCGATCAACATACCTTTTAAATTTTTGTAGCATGCAACTTATTTGTCCAAATATACTAATCTCTTTTTGTGTAAGTGCATATATGTGCTAAGTTAAAGGAACTAATTTGCATGCAGTCCATGCAAGAAATTCCAAACTGCTGCATTAATTGGAGGGAACATTGGTGCCATACCAATACATGCCATAAATAAAAGCGGACATGCCATAAATAAAAGCGGACATGCATTTGGCAGAACCCTTGCAGGTAAAAACCCAACATAACAGTTTAGATGTAATCTGTATCTTCAACTGCATCTGAATTGCAAAGGCTATTGTCTGTAATTGATGCATCCTATAGGATGGAAACTGGCTCAAAATGTATCTCAAATTGCTTTAAAAAAACACAAATGTGGCAATGTCAAACATTGTCCAGTACTTTTGACACACAAAAATTAATCAACCTCACTGTAGGACATCTTCATTGTAGCTTACTTTAAAATTGTAATTGTTAGTCATCTAAAGTGAAAAGACTTCAAGGGAAGCATTGATTCCCATGGAATCTTGCTGGCTTCTCTCAACACCAGATCTCACGGGCCATTGCATAGTGGAGCTGTGCTCCTTAGTTATTTGTGGCTTTCCGAACCCTCCTTATGATCAGTGGACTTGCTTCATTTCCTCCCCTCTCTCGGTGTGGTGCTTGTCAGTACTGTTGGGTTGAATAATGGCTCGTAACTGTTGGGAAAGAATGGGAAATAGCTGGGTATTGCCCAGGCTGAGGTGTGAAACTGTCCAGATGGAGTTCAGCAACTCTCATGGATGGTTCAGCTGACTGAGGGCCGCACTCTGCTCCCTTAGGGGAGACGGGTGGTGCTGTCAAGTTCAACACTGCAGGAAGGAGAAAAAAAAAGTGATGGAACTGGGGGTGAGAAAAAGGAGAATGATAGAAAAGAAGAGGGGGGAAAAAGGAGGAAAAATAGGGGTGGGAAGAGAAGTGGTTGAGAGGGCAAGGAGTGGTGGGATGGGAGAAGAGAAAAGAAGTGGGATGAGAGGGAAAAAAGCAGCGGTGGATGGAGGAGGGACGGAGCAGTAGGGTTGGGGAGCAGTGGTCTGTGAACAACCCAGGGTGTGACAGCATATGGACGTTTTCAAGTTATCTGAACTGAAGAGAGATTTAGGCCATCAGAAGTCATTAAAATGTCTCAGTTAATCCAAGGAAAAGAATTGGGATATGTCAAGAAATTAAAGAGTTGAGATAGGAGTGATATTTCTCTTGGATCAATTATCTGAAAAAGGTTAACGTTCAGAAACGCAATGAAACTGTCTTTGCTATTTATGTTAAGATCTTTCTAACTTGTCATTTACATAAAAGCTGAAAGAACTGCAGATACTGTAACAGTTCTGAGGAAGGGTCACTAGAACCAAAATGTTAACTCTGACTTCTCTTCACAGATGCTGCCAGACCTGCTGAGCCTTTCCAGAAATGTTGTCCCTTTCCTTTGTTTAAAAAAAACCATTTGCAGCTTTAGGTGTAGATGCTCAGTGACTAACTGCCATGGTAACCAACTGTAAAATTAAACATATTGTCTACCAAGCCACCAATATCAGCTGGAACCATAGAACATAAAAGAGGGTATAGCACAGTACAGGCCCTTCAGCCTTCGATGTTGTGCCAACCTTTTATCTAAAATCAAACTAACCTACATACCCTTTATCTTACTATCATCCATGTGCCTATCCAAGAGTCACTTAAATATTCTTAATAGATCTGATTCCATGCACCCACCACCCTGTGTGTAAAGAGCCTACCTCTGACATTTCCCTAAACCTTCCTCCTTCCACCCTAGGAAAGGTCTCTGGCTACCTATTCTATCTATACTTCTCACCATCTTGTACACCTGTATTGAGTCACCTCTCGTCCTCCTTCACTCTAATGAGAAAAGCCTTAGCTCCCTCAACCTTTCTTCATAAGACATGCCCTCCAGTCCAGGCAGCATCTTGGTAAATCTCCTCTGCACCCTCTGTAAAGCTTCCACATGCCAGTGTTTGATTCAAAGACATTTCTCTTCTAAAATTGCCTACCTTGAATAGGTTCTGTTACGCTCTCTGATGCCATCTTCAATTCAAAGAAAAGTTATACTGCACTTGAAATACAAGTTTGTTTCACTTTCCACAGATGTTGTCACTCCTGCTGAGTTTTATTTCAGATCTCCAACATCGGCAGTATTTTGCTTTTGTGTAACAAGTTAGTGACAGTCATTAAATCCTCCAACCTTAGCCCTTCACTTTGCCTGATTTACCTATCAATACTCACTGAACTTGGATTGGTTAAGCCTGGGTGTAGAGACAGAGAAAAACTTTGTAAAGGATAATTAAGAGGTTCAGTTTCTTCCTAACCAAGACCTGTAAAGACTGCAGAGTAGGAACAGGTAACTACTTGTCCTACTCGTTCTCTAAGATGTACAAGAGATTTGGCACAAGGTATCCTGCAAATGTCTGCAAATAATCTACACAATGGAACTTTAGATTGCGGCTGCACCATTGCAATTTTGTCTGAGGTAGTGAAAATACTGTTTTCAGAGTTGCCTTGCGTGGTATCAAATCAACTTGATATGGAATGACAGTGTAATATACTAAACTAGGTCACGATTGACACAGTACATTTATAGTCTTTCTACAGAGGGCCTTCCAACTGATTTCATTTTGGATTGTGAGACAGAGTGTATTATGCAAGTAAAATACTTTGAACATTCATTATACTTGCAGGACTTAGTCAAAGACAGACGGACAGAGCCATTATGAAATTGCAGTACCGTACCTGGATGAGGTCTGGAAAAAGGCCCATCTTTTGCTTGAGTGACTCCAAAACAAAGGAACACAAGAATGCTGGCAACAATCCCTCTGTAAATCAAAAAGTAAAATGCAGAATCATTCAAGATTTCTGAATTAAAATCATCTTCAAAGATGCATCCTTTTCATAAAAGTATTGGTCAAATTCAAATTTTAGCTTTATAAAATGAATATTAACTTTCCTGTTACAAACTATGATACCTAAGCCAGTTTGGCAATAACTACTATGTTGAATGTCCCCATATATACCAAAATTGGTTCCAGTCAGCAACTAGAGCAAGATAAACAGGCCAGTGGACGACTGCAACCAGATTGAGAAATTTGTTTCTAGTCTGTAGTGTGGTTTCCCAGGGTTGAAGAGATTCCAGAATTTTCCACAAATAAATTTGAGCCACCTCTACCCCATGCCCCACCTCAAATATTCTTGGAATCTCCTTGTTAATTGGGGCAGCTCTACAAATCAGAGAGTCAATTCATTCGCACACACCCAATATTCAATGATTCTTACTACTTCCTTCCCCAGTCGCATGCACTCTTATCATTTGTTTCTTTTGCTAACACAGGAAAAATTAAAAAGGAAAGGAAAATTAGCAGAAAGTCTCTAAAGTTTTGTTTTTCTTTAAGTTGAGTGTGAAGCCTCTGCAATTATTGCTCTTTCTCATCAAGATGAACCCTACAGACTCGGGTGTCAATTGGCCACAGTAGTGGAACACATCCGGATATCAAGGAATACATTTTTCTTTCATTACTGTAAAGTTAAGGGGATAGTAAATAACATTACATGAATGTTAACTTAAAGGCATTTTCAAAGTTGTACAAAAAACCTCAGAGTATTATCCACTAACATTCAATTATGTTCACTATTTGCACATGGATATAAAGAAAGCTTTGAACCAAGATGTACAAATGGCCTAAACTGGTTTTGTTCACATATGGAGCAACAATCTTCAACCTCAAATGTTTGGTACTACTGTGTACATCCAAATGTGGTAACAGGGTAATACTTCAACACTAGTTTTGGCTCATTAAAGAAGGTAGAACATTTACAAACACATCAAAAGGAGTAAAACTACACTACAGCACAAAAGAAAACCTTAAAAGGATTATACAGATCAGAATCTAATACTTGTGGATGACGTATGAGAAGACAGGTACATAAGATTTGCTCGCTTGCATGAACAGAGGATTTTGAGTAAAGATAATTTAACTTTGGTGCAACTAACTAACTGACTCAGTGACTTCAGTAAATACCTTCTACTGAATCAGCTGGATGAAGTACATATTTTACATTTAGAACTGTCGTCATTAACTACAGAAACTTGCCTTTATGTACCTTCCTCCCTTAATGTTAGACTATGTCTCAGGCTGTTTCACTAGTTAAAAACTGCAGAGCCAAATAAGGATATATTAAAACAGGCAACTAAAACCTTGGGCAAACAGGTAAGTTTTAAAAAGTGATTTAAAGGTGAGACAGGTGCAAGAGACTGAAAGATATAGATACCAATGAAAACTGCCCAGCTCCTAAGAGGAAAGGGTGCCCATTCTTAAGGCCTTAGTTCAATTCACTGCAATAATATGATTAAAACTGCATTTGCTGAATAATCCTGCTTTAGTGTCCTTACAGTGTTCAGTGAAGATAACCTTCTAGTGTCACCATATTGCTGATAAACAACTTGTCTTTTAAAATGTGCACGTTATTCGCAATCCTTTTTATGCTTAAAATGTCTGAGAGATAAGAGGTGGGGACGCAGCTCTCGTCAATTCGGAAGTTTTAATAGCATCTAGTTGCTGTACACTCATGATGTGAAAAATGAAGGAATAAATTAATTTCCCTCCAGATTGAGGGGGATCATCATTCAACAAGCAATTGTGTGCCAAAGTGATTTTGTTTTTTTTTTTACAGCAACAGAAGGAAAATTAAATACATTAGCTAATTCAAGGGCTTTGCACTATTAAAGCCTGTGCTTTACAAATGTTCTCTTTCTTCTACTGAAACACAGTCACAAAAAAAATAAGTGTTTCACCATGAAAATTCAACCACATTGCTATGAACCATAAATCATTCCTTCATACAGTTTAGAGACTCCACTGCTAACACGTTAAAATGTTATCTTTTTAAGAGTATCTCAACAATGATTGTACAGACCAAATCAGCAATTACTTATAACATCAGAGCATTGGATTTATTAGTTTATGGATAAATGCAAATCTATGTACTGGTCAAGTAAATGCACACTGCAAATGATTGTATGTGGGCTTGCTCAGGTAGAACATTTACAAACACATCAAAAGGAGTAAAAATATAATTCAAGATTACGCAGCTGAATAGTTGCATATAAATAAATGCAAACCACTGTTTGAGTCTCCGATCAAAATGAGTACACGGCATGCAAAGGCAGGAAAGGTAAAAGAAAAGGATCTCACGTTAATAAGGCTAAAATGTTTACGGTACAAACAATGAAATGGCATATCTTTCAATGACAGCTTTTTTGTTTGAACTAGCCAAAAATATATATGACGACAGATGTGGATGGCACAATTGATGCATGCCTCCTAGTAAAGCCAAAAATGTTCAAGTAATATCAGACTTTGTTTTCACATTCTTCAAACAGAACAGTATTTAAGATTACAAAGAACATAAACTTATTCAGATGAAAATCCTAGCGTGACTAACTGGGTTGCCACAAAGTTGCTTTCCAGATGCAGAAACAGGATTCAAAGGAAACAAATATTTTAGATTAGATTACTTACAGTGTGGAAACAGGCCCTTCGGCCCAACAAGTCCACACCGACCCGCCGAAGCGCAACCTACCATACCCCTACATTTACCCCTTTAACCTAATACCACGGGCAATTTAGCATGGCCAATTCACCTGACCCGCACATCTTTGGACTGTGGGAGGAAACCGGAGCACCCGGAGGAAACCCACGCAGACACGGGGAGAACGTGCAAACTCCACACAGTCAGTCGCCTGAGTCGGGAATTGAACCCGGGTCTCTGGCGCTGTGAGGCAGCAGTGCTAACCACTGTGCCACCGTGCCACCCACATTTGTTTCCTCTTTTTTTAAAAACAAAGCACAGTAGAGAGATAATTGTGTCAAGACTGGAAATAATTCTTATTTGTTATCCTACTAACTCTTGTTTAACTAAAATGTATATATGTACCATTCTGTTTCACTGAGATCAACTTTCTGTCTGACTTACATTCACAAAAGGAAATTACTTCTATGTTCCCTCAGGAAGAGAATGTTATGACCTAGTTAAACCTTCCACACTTAAGATGTAGCCTAATTAGGTTTCATTTAATGGCTCAGTAAAAATCTGAAAACAATTTCAGGAGCTGTGTAAGCTTGTTACTGGTACTACAAGTTAAATGCATTCAATGAAGCACAAAAAAAAATTAAACACTATTACTGCACTAATGTATTTAGCAAAAGAAGTTGGGCGGGTGGTGATGGTGGTGGAAGCAGTGAGGCATGTTTGGGATGTGCAGACCAAGCAAAAATTAAAAATGTGAAACCCAGAAAAGATCAAGACAGCACTGTTTACTGTATATTAAATTTTATCATTCACAAGTCAACTGAGCAGGATCACCTCAATTTTTCAATATTGGTAACCACTCATCCTTCAATATAAATAACATTATATACTATCAACATGAAGCGTATAACCAATTACTCATTATTACATGTATGGCAGTAAATCAAGAGAGACAAATCTGACATAAAACTTGCCTCAATATCTCAAAATTTATTTTAAAACGATAGTTGGAAGTGGTCTGTAACCAATACTCTCATTCAGAGATGCACATGACAAATAAATTAGAGTTTGGTTTTGAATTAGATCAGCAATATCTTGAAGCAAAATGCTTGCCTATGACATGCTCCTTACAGTAACTTCAAAATATGTATTTACTGCAAATATTTAACATTATGGGAAAACATAATTAATCACCTGATCAGCTCAAGATACAGTGACAGATTTCTGTCGCCAAATGCATCTTACATATGACCATGAGCAGAAGGAATGCAGGTTGTCAAAAGGTCAAGGAGTCAGGGTTATTTACTGAAAAGGAAAACTGCACCATTTCTTGAACAAGGCATAGAATTACCAAACTTCAACTCTTCTCCAAAATGAACTCTTTAAGTCCCTAACCTCATTTACTAAACATTGCTTAAAATTCCAGTTCAAATTGCCAATGGACTACAAGAACAAAGATCAATAATTCAGCTGCCAACTGTGTTAATTGGTCAGCAGACCTTGTCAGCATAAAACAGAATTTGTTTGTCAAGCTCATCAGTTTAAATTCCAGAAGTTTGTCAGATAGAAATTAAACACTAATTTGGAAACATGCCACAAATTTACAAGCCTTTAACAAACAGCAATTATAGTCTACTGTCAGCCACATGCAATACTGGAGAATCCACAGGAGGCTTCAATATTAAAGAGAAAGTTAAACAATTCAAGAGTGAAACCAGGGAAGGACTTTTTACACGTAAGCCAGAGAGATTTGAATTCTCTCTCCAATAGCCTGTGGTTGTTGAGGGCAGATACGGTAAAGAAATCAAACACCCATAAATGCTATCAACGTTTATATGAAAGTTTACATGGAAACATAGCTCCTTTGAGACTGGCACTTAACAGCAACTCTGAAGACGGTGTTACAGTGTTACAAGAAATACTGAACTACGGTTCGCAAATATGTTCATCGTGATGGACAAACTTACTACGTAGTTTATAAAGGTTATTTAAATAGACAAATAGAAATAGAGAAAAACAAAACCAGGAGTCAGCCAATCAGCCTTTCGAGTCTGCTCCGCCATTCAATAAAATCATGGCTGATCATCTAACGCTTTCTCCCCATATCCGCTGATTTCTTTAGCTCAGGAGAACTATATCAAACTCCTCCTTGAAAATATTCAATGTTTTGGATGCAACCATTTTTTGTGGTAGAGAATTCCACAGGCTCACTACTCTGTCAGTAAAGAAATTTCCCCATATCTTGTGGAATTGTGTGAAACAGCTAAATTGCCTGATGGGAAAGTTGGCCAAGTCTGGGTTATAACACAATACAAGTTAAAGACTGTGCGAAAGTCGGTGGCATTGCTAATCTCAGCAGACATGACAGGCTGAATTTACATAAATTTTCTAACCTTGGCAACCCTCTTCAGAATTTGATTAAAACGGTTCCGCACATGTTTTGAAAAACTAATTACAGCCCAAACAAAGACATTCATATACAAAAAACAAGGTTATGGAATGACATATGTAACACAATGTTTTAGAAAATCAGTAGGATAACAACAGATCAAAATTCAATGTACTGGCCTAACAAATGACGAACATCTTGTGATAAGACATATCAGTAGTTGTCAGAAATTAAGTATAAAAAATTCTGCCTTTCTCTCTGTAAGCGTGAAAAATTGAGGAGAGAAATTGGGAACAATTAGTATCTCTTTCTCTCTCAAGTTTTAGCCAACGGCATGCAGTAATTGGAAAGAAAGGCTGATTATTGTCAGTTCAAGCGGTGTTGAATTTTGATTTTCAGCTCTCAAGTCCCAGCTGTTGAAGCTAATTTTTAATCAAATTCTACATTTGGCGCTGCGAGCAAAAACCAGACATATTCTGAGGGTCTGACACAAAGTAATCGAGCTGCAAGCCAGAGATTAGAGACCAACAGGTGTGACACGGTAACTTTTAAACCTTGGTTTGGCTCTCTCCCTTGGCTGGATGCTGCAACCCCTGATCCCTTGCAGAGGGCATTAACATCTGATGGTTTCCGAATTTAAATTCTAAATTTTTACAGTGGACTATGATTTGAGCATACTGGATCAGGGATCCAATTGTTGGCTAGCCGAAAAACTCTCACGCACTTCTTGGCAAGCCAACAACTGGACCCATCTGAACTATAGCAACACTCAACAAGTAACTCGTGTACACTCCGTTGCAATACAAAGAACAAAACAGCATGGGAACAGGCCCTTTGGCCCTCTAAACCTGCACATTTTGCCCTTCCATACTAAAACTGTCTTCACTTACAGGATCCATAGTTCTGTATTCCCTTCCTATTCATGTATTCATCCAGGTGTTTCTTCAATGCTGCCAGAGTATTTGCTTCCACCGACACCTCTGGCAGTGTGCTCCAGGCACTCACCACCCTGTGTATGAAGAACGTACCTTGCACAAGTGTTTTAAACTCCATCCTCCCTCACTCTCAAAAACTTACATTTGTATGACACCTTTAACATAGAAAAATGACACATGCAGCTACATGGAGATAAAAGAAAAACAGATTTCAAACCAAAGGAGTAGAGGTGAGGAGATGTGACCAATACACTTGATTAAAGAATAATAACAAAGATTTGCAGATGCTGAAGGATCTGAAGCAAAATAGAAATTGCAGGCAAAACTCAGCAGGTCTGGCAGCATCTGCGGGAAGAAAGCAGAGTTAACATTTCATGTCTGGTGACCTTTCATCAGAATTTTGATTAAAGAGGTGGCTTTTGAAAAGGATCATTAAAAGGGATAAGAAGAGAGGAGAATTAGTAGGAATTATTGATAGTTAGTGTATCCTTCGGCAACTACGGATACAGCTGTTAATGGAGGAAGATCAAGAAACAAAGCAATGCATGAGGGTAAGGGAGGAAGTTCCAGGATTGCGACCTCATGACATAATTCCAATCAGGATAGTTTGTGATTTGAATCAAAAGTTGCAGATGATAGGGTTCTCATGCATCTGCTATGCTTGTTCTTCTTGCTGGTAGAGGTCACACATTTGGAAATTGCTGCTGTGCATGTTACAGATGGCACACACTGCTGCTACTATATCATACAGGTGGAGGGAGTGAATATTGAAGGTGATTATGAAGCTTGAGGAATTACACAGTTAAGAGAAAATCTATTGCTGTATTAAGCAAGAGGGAGAGAACCAAATACAAGGCTGTAGGGCAAGTGAAACTTGATGCAGCAGAATACAGGTAGCGCTGCTTATCAATCCTAAACATGTGAGCGACCAGCAATTTTTCTCATTTCCCAAGCACTGTCCCTCAATGAATTGCAATGACTTTTGAAGATCTTGGATACAGGTCTAGGCCTTGGTGTTGAAACAACATCAAACGAGCCTCTATACTGTGCCACCCTAAGCCTTCAACCTCCCATTGACTAGTACAGCCTAACTCAAAAGCAAAGGTGACAGGCTTTTCATTATCTAAACTGGACCCCAAAAAGCCTGCAAGAAACCATGACCACGTTTCATTTTAAATCATTCAATTCAATTTTCCCATCTTCCTATTCTGTGAAGAGCAAAGTATAAAATTCTGCACAATGTCTTTACCAGATACATAATCTATGGACTGAATGTACCATCAGCAACTCAGCTTGTGAACTTTGCCATGTGTAACTTCTGTCATTAGATTTGCTGAAGAGGATTAGCATGGCACTGTTCAACATCAACAAGTGATTTGAAAGGCATGAGAAATGGAAAGTAAACTTTGTAACTTAAATCGGATTTCAAAAATGGAAGAGGAATATTACACTGGCTGCTTGCAAGACGCCTTCACTTACCTCTTAATATTATATGCTGTATCCTGTGGAGTTTCTTCCAACAGAGTAACATATACCAGTGCACAAGTGAGGATGAATAACACAGTCAAGGTGTGAGCTCTCCTGTAAATAGAAATAAAATGACTGGTTCTTAATAACTGTTACAAAGCTGGATTAACCCAACTGATGATACTTACACAGATGTATCATTACTGCAAATATTTTCAAACCAATTTTAAACTTTCCTTTCAAAACTGTGGCTAGATTAATTGTATTTCATGGAGAAAGTGAGGACTGCAGATGCTGGAGATCAGAGCTGAAAATGTGTTGCTGGAAAAGCACAGTAGGTCAGGCAGCATCCAAGGAACAGGAGAATCGACGTTTCGGGCATAAGGCCTTCTTCAGGCTTATGCCCGAAACGTCGATTCTCCTGTTCCTTGGATGCTGCCTGACCTGCTGCGCTTTTCCAGCAACACATTTTCAGCTAATTGTATTTCATGCCCATTACTTTTGATACAAAACCCATTTACCACCAAATTAATTCAAAATGTAGAAAGGGCCATCTATCACATTAAAAAATCCAATCTTTTGTTGTCAACTGACAGTCCTTACAACTCAGTGACTAGGATCTTGTCAAAACACTAAAGTATCATCGCTAAGATGTAACGCTAATACCAAGTGTTTTATAGATTGCCACTCCACTGTTAATGAACATGACCCTGGTTAACATTTCAAGAATGGCTCAAATTCACCTTTAGCTATTTCAGCAAATACTGCTTGTTAAAATGATCATATGGAACAAAACCTAAATTTCACCAGCACTGAATTTAGTCTGCGACAGTTGTAGATGTGAAGAGTACATGTCGCCATGCTTAGCTGCTACACTGCAGTTTAGAATTTTATTACATATAAAAATAGTCGAGGTCCCCAATACTGAACCTTCAGCAATCTAGTCAGGACTATCGTTTCTTCTTTCCTCTCACTATCCCCTCTCAATTTATCATTTGTTACCCCAAAACTGTCCAATTTTAAGCCTTCAAATGAACTGACAGCAAAAGATATGTTTGGGTTGTTAAAGAAGCAAACTGACAATATAAAGTTCATCTCCTGAAGATGACAATCAAAGTGCTATGCTCAATTTCATGCTGAAGTAGGTAAGGTTAACCAAAAAGATTCAAATCTTGTAGTCATGCAGTCAAAATTGATCAATCCCTACTCACTACAGATCAAAAGATTTTGATGAAGAGTTGCAAAAAAAGTATCAAATTAAACCTTGTTCTCAGAAACGTTTTCTAATTAACCAGTAAGATGATGCTGGCTTGACCTAGAGGTCAAAACCAAAGGAAATCGTTCCACTTTGGAAAGGCACAACTAATAAGATATTAAACTACAAAACAGATTAACTTTAAAAAATTATTTCCCAATCCATTGAACATTCCAGTCCCTATGTGGACCAGTGATCAAGAAGACTACAAGCATTACCAATGCACACTATGTGCCCTTATCTACAGCCAGCTGGGTTGATTGTCCTGCTGTGCATTGCCAGCATTTTTCATTTTTATTGCCATCATACAAACAGAGAATAAAAGCCTCAATCGATTTAAATGGAACAACTGAAACACACTGTCCTGACATTGTAAACAGGTACATACCCAGTCAGCTAGCACTTTTAAAGCAGACTTCATTTATAACATTAACAAGGTGTTTTTTGTCACAACTGAAGCAAACAGTCCTTGTCTTGTAGCAAAGTTGTTATATTCAGTAATAACATCCACTGAGCCAAGTGAAGGGTTACAACAGACTCATTGCATTTCTTTACAAAAAATAACTTTATTATAGCAACATAGCACAAGAGCATGTGTCTGCTCCACAAGGCAAGACTACTAATACCCTTAGAGGTAAAAACAATGACTGCAGATGCTGGAAACCAGATTCTGGATTAGTGGTGCTGGAAGAGCACAGCAATTCAGGCAGCATCCGAGGACAGGCAAAATCGACGTTTCGGGCAAAAGCCCTTCATC